>NC_139955.1:10207849-10472849 GCF_963454915.1 Gymnoscopelus microlampas
CTTCTCTCCTCTTCTCCTCTCCTCCCTTCTCTCCTCTTCTCTTTTCCTCTGCTCTCCTCTCCTCTCCCCCATATTCTCCTCTCCACTCCCCTATTCTCCTCTCGTCTCCTCTATTGCTATACTTTTAGTATTATAGGTACTGTTACTATGGCTTCCATAATATATATAATATATACTATTTATAATATGTATTCTCCTGTAGCGTATACACGTGTTTTTCTACAGCTAAAAGGCTATGGATACTGTTGGAGGCTTCTTATTATTATTTATTCTTACCTTATTTTCTTTTTATCATTACTATTGTCATTGTTGTTTGCACAGTACTTTGTGAACCTCACAAAATTTAATTTAGCTTCTTGTATCTGTAGAGTAGTGACAAATAAAACCTTCTTGACTCTTATTACCTCCCCGCTCCTCTATTCTCCTCTATTCTCCTCTGTTATTCTCCTCTATTCTCCTCTCCTCCCTGTAACTGAGGTCCCTCTCGGCTGATCAGTGCTGCACATCAAAACGTCCAGCATGGTGGACTTGAGCTACTAATTGGGGTGATGCTGGGTTGCACTAGCCAGGATGTTCACGTAGATAGAGGAGGGGGTGGGGTGGGGCAGGCAACGCATTTGATGTCCGTTTTCCCAGGCTCTTGTACATCGCTACATGCACCTCATGCTGCACACCGGTTCGATTGCAGCCGCTCCTGCTCCTGTGACTTCCATTCTGTTCTTAATCTTTCTTAATTCTCGCTTGAAATAAAACCTTTTAAACAAAGGAAAATGTTGAGTCCTTATACACAATGTAAGAGGAAGAAGTGTTAGTGGGTTAAAATACCTGAATGTCAACACACATCAGCAGAGTCTTTTTTTTTATAAATCAAAGGTTCGGGGTTTAATTATTAATTTTGTCTAAATAGGTCGTGCTGCCTGTTATTATCATCGGTGTGAAATGGAACACAGAAGGGAGAGATGCATGTGATACATGGGATGCGGCGCAATCAGCATGTGACGCACATGATGCATGGCATACAGCACATATGATGCATGAGATGCAGCACATTGGATGCATGGGATGCAGCACATACTGTACAATGCATGGGATGCAGCATATACGATGCATGAGATGCAGCACATTGGATGCATGGGATGCAGCACATATGATGCCGCACATGGGATGCATGGGATGCAGAACATGGGATGCATGGGATGCATATGACTTAACCACATGATCCTCGGCATCCATATTTTAGGGGAAACATTAGCCAAAACTAGCAGAGCTTGTGGATTGGCAATTTTTGGCAAAGAGAATTGGTGTAGGAGGGAAAAAAGCCGTCCAAGCACAGAGCCATCTCGGGTCTAATTGACTAAGTCTAGGGTTTAAGTGGCTAAGCAGACACTGTGGAACAGAAGAGCTTCCATCCATGTTGATGAATGACATGCAGGCTGTTGTCGAAAAGCACCTTCTGTCTTCATGACGTTCTGAATGACATGCAGGCTGTTGAACAGCACCTTCTGTCTTCATGACGTTCTGAATGACATGCAGGCTGTTGAACAGCACCTTATGTGTCCATGATGCTCTCCATTTGTTGCAGGCCATCCCTCTTCTTGTTCCTAAAGCCTCATTTGTACTCCTGCAGCACGACAAAATTATTTCTTGTCAGCAAGCAACACCATTGTGTGATATGGTATACATTTTATATGAAATATTAAGAATGTTTTCTTTTTTAAATAACAATTAAATAACCTCTTAAATGCAAAGAAGATTTTATTAAAGAACCACACTTCTGTATAATTTTGATATCTCACCGTCACCATTAGCAGAGAGGACACCCTGCTACAACAAATTTGGTAGTAACTATATGCAATGTATCTCAGCGTGCATTTTGAAACATCTTTCACCGTCATTCATGTTGAAACGATGTGGAAAAGCACTCTACGAGACATAAACCACAGGAACCCTAGTGTCCCTATTATGAGTCAAGGAGCAAACCAAGTATATAGAGCCGGTCAACTGGGGGGGGGGGGTGTTGGGGGTTAAGTTTCTTGCTTAGGGACACTTCGACACACACTGGGAGAGCCGAGCGTATAATTTAATGGTAACTATATTCTGCCTGCTTGCGATTGGCTGAATGCAAGAACGGGGCAAGAAGGACGGGACCCTCAGCCCCAAACTCCGGAATCAAATCCCGCTGCCCACACCATTTTTCCAGAAACCGCTGCCAATTCTTTTTGTCGATAAAACGCTACTTTTTCTGAGGTTAAGGTTACGTTTAGGTATAGCTTTTTTGAGGTTGGGGTTAGGGTTAAGGTTAAATTCAGGGTTATGGTTAGGGTTAGGGCATAATTTCGCCACATTAGGCATAATTTCTCCACTTTACGCACGGCAGAAGTCTCACAAGGCACACCTGCCAATAAAACTGACTTCTAGCCAATCACTGCGCTTCCTTTCCGGGACTCGGCAGAAGATAGTTGTATAACATAATAACGCACGAGCCGAGAGTAAAATTACTATTAACTCTAATAGAAGCCATTCACTGTGCATCAGGGTATTAAAACACCTGCAAAAATAGTCCTGCATTTTTAAATATGAATTTTGTTTTTACATTTTTATAAAACATAAAAACATAGACAAACTTTTTCAGGTTCATTCTTGTAGCTACAAGCTTGTAGATCAGCAAAAATAGCTGATCTACAAGCTTATAAAGTTTCCGAAATTCAATGACATTTCTTTAAAAAAAGAGAAATGTAAAAAAAAGAATATAATGGCATACCCAAAATGGGGATGCCTGGTTGAAAGTGGTTAAAGATGGAGTGCCATGATATTTTTCAACCCTAAAACCTGATCATAAGGTATTATTATTATGTAAGGATTTTTTTCAAAAAAAAAAAGTGTACAGAAATTGTTAAAAAAAATGTTTTTATGTGGACACGCCTCCAGTTCATTAAGTATGCCTGGTTCTCACCTTAGCACCTCCTCCACCACCTTAGCACCACCCACCTGTCCTAGTCCCTCCTCCTCCTCATGCCCACACCTGTTGTGTTATGATAATGAGGGGGAGGGTATGTTTTTTGGGGGCTCTGTGATGTCACTATGCCCCTGTTTTTGGATTGGCACGTTTGACTCTCAAGGTTTCAGCCTCCAGGAAAAAACTCCAAATAGTCAGAGAAGACATGAAACACCATAAAACCACCAGCGGGGGCCTTAATGAAGTTCTATCAACCTCATAGACACATGAAAAACAGAAAAAGTGCAAAACCATGGCACCACCTCTTTAAGGAACTTCCTGTTATTATATTTGTTAAGTTTTTGAGGCCTCCATGAAAGGCCCTTTCAGCCACTTTTCTGTGTCTATACAGCTATTCCCATGATGGATTTTACCGTACTTTCCATGAACTCAGCTCACCTGCTGAACAGACAGTTCACTCTGTACTTCCAGGCAACGCTGCACTTGAGGGTGTTGAGTTTCATCTCAAATGTTCTGTATATATCATCTTAATCCTTAACAGCACCATTAGTAGCGGAGCGTGGCGTTGTAACTTCCGTTTCCCTCGCCATTACAGCGGTTAATGTTAATGCACTCTGGGTCTCTGGGGCTTGTCTCTGCAGATGGCTACACCACTGATGATATCGAGTTCTACTGGCGGGGCGGAGACGGAGCCGTGTCGGGGGTGGACAGGATAGAACTGCCCCAGTTCTCCATCGTCGACTACAAGCTCATCTCCAAGAACGTGGTGTTTTCCACAGGTACAAGAACTGGGAAAACAACCCACACGAGGCGGCCTCAATGCATGCAAAAATGCATGATTTCCGCTGCCAATAAGATCTGTTCCATAACCATGCATACTGTATTCAGTTTCCAAATCAATTAGTTGGCGAAAGAAATTTGAATTATTTAGAAAAAAAAGAAATTGTTTGAAAGTTCTCGCCTCTAATGACATGTACAATAAGGACGCCAGGTCGCAAGTGGTTAATATTGACAAAAAACAAAAAAATAAAATAAAAAGAAAATAAATCAGAACCAGCACCAATGCGCTGGCAGTGGATATGCCGCGTTCTTTGTTGTCGGGGGAAGATATAGCTTCCCCGTGGGCGTCATTCAGTTCTGTTCTATTGAATTCTATTTCCATCTTCCATCTCAAGCATCCAGCACTCTCTCTGCCTCCTTCCCTCAGGTTCCTACCCTCGCCTCTCCCTCAGCTTCAAGCTGAAGAGGAACATCGGCTATTTCATCTTACAGACCTACATGCCGTCCATCCTGATCACCATTCTCTCCTGGGTGTCCTTCTGGATCAATTACGACGCCTCTGCCGCCAGAGTGGCCCTGGGTACGAATAACCACCCCCCCTCCCCTCCCTCCTGGTTGTTGATGACTCATTACCCCATGGTTATAATCGAGAATTAATTGATAACAAATCCATTCAAAGGGAGCTATTAGCCATATAGTATATTACGAGAGGGAGGGCGGACAGTTGTGGATTAGATTCATCACTGTGTTATGAATGCCTTTAAATCAGTGAATCTGAGTCATTTGCATATGGAAGCTGCAGGTGATTCATTCCTTATGATTTATTGATCTGTGTTTTGACAGGAGACATAGCTGTCTCTTTCCCTGCATTTTAACCTTCTGTTTAGTTTTTGTTATTTCTCATTAGCTGTAAGCGTGCGATCTTGATCGTGCTTGCTGATAGTCTGCTGTTTAGAAATGACCATAATATAGGCAGAGGGACAAGCGCTACAGTGTGACCTTGAAGCACACACCGTTTCTTTCTTTCTTCCTTTCTTGTAGTGTTTTATTTGTCTGTCTGTCTGTCTGTCTGTCTGTCTGTCTGTCTGTCTGTCTGTCTGTCTGTCAATGGACAGAGATCTAAGCTTTTCAGACTGAGAGAATAGTCCAGACTATTGGTCAAGTGTACCTTATTATTCAGTGCCGAGATTGGAAGAGAAACATTTCAAATGAGATGAGATCTGTTGATATATCGTTGCTGTCGGGCAGAAACCTTGTATCTCCATACAGTATTTTCTTTTGGAATTGAATGCCCAACCTATACATCAAACAAAAGTAGGAAAATAGCATTTTTATATAAAAGAATAAGTGAAAGAGCATGTGACTAAATATTAACTACATTTTGAACACAGGTTCTTTTCTCCATTTTCTGAAAAGCAACGGTATTGGACATATAAGGTTTCCACCTGACAGCAACTACTGGCACATATACTGTATATGTTGATATAAAAAGAGGATGATGTCAAAATGGAACGCCAAAAACATTTAAACATCCTTTGGACTAAAACAAATGATGATAGGTTCAACGTCATGAAAGCAGCTTTGAGCTCTCTGTGTGTGGCGTTCTTGTCACAAGGCATTTGGTTCCTGAAGAGACGGAGGCCCACGAGGGTCAAAACACTGAGCCCCAAACGGTGCCTGTAAAATGCACATCTGTTGTTTAACCACTTACCATCCGTATTGTGTGGAACGCGTACGCAGAAAATAGCAGATCCACAAGCTCACAATGCGTCGCAAACGCCACGCAATGTGAGCTTGTAGATCGGCTATTTTCAGCGAAGATATTTAATGTAGAGTGTCACTGAGAGTCACTAGTATATAGAGGCCTGAGGGACTCTGGACAACCAAATATAGGGTTTAAGTGGTTGTGGTTCTCAAAGTGAACGGGGGTTCCAGGGGGTCTGCAGCAAATTGAGGAACAATTTATCCACTTTAACCCTATTTTATTCTTGGGCTATTTGAAAAAAAATGCTGATCTACAATCTTGAAAACGTTAATTTGGAATTTGTTTGACACAAATCTTCTGTTATGGGGACCCCTGCCACAAAATCTTTTCAGATGCGGGTCCGCAGACAAATATACATATCAATTATACAAGGGGGTCCTTGACATGAAAATGTTTGAGAACCAGTGCTTTAAAGATCTACTGAACGGCAGAGAGCAGAGAGACAGGCGGAACGTGTCTGCAAGCGAGTAGAGTAGAGTAGAGAGCGACAGGCTACATCGATGCTGCCTGCTGGCTGCTTCTGAGTTATTTATAATCCGCGTGAATCTGACCAAATGCAGATTGTGCATACAGATGACTAACGTATCAAACACAATGCACGGATGTCAGAGGAAAGCAGGTGAATCGTGCTGTGACTAATAGCAGATGGTTAGTGGGGGGGGGACGCTGTGCTTTTTATATAGCCGCCGGGATTCGTTCCTTGTCTGTTTCGATATGCGATTGGACGGAGGCCCAAAACCCTCCGTTGAACACAGTCACACGCACACGCACGCATGCACTTACATGCACGCATGCACGCACGCACATACAGTACAGTTGCTCTTTTGTGGCCAGGGGGGATGTTTTTGTCCATATGGGGTCTCATTCTTTCAGGTCGGTCTGTATCGACGTGTCCTGTGTATGTGAGGACACACATCAAACACGTCCTCACAGCCTTTGCTGTTAAAACACCTGATGTCGCACATGTGTTAATGTGCGGTCAACACATGTGTGTTAGTGTCAGACCGATTCGACTGCACACGTTTTAGCTTCATGAAGCTGATGTTATGCATATGAGCATGTGGACACGATGATAGCAAATATGCCTATTTTGATTGATTGATTGTCATTTTTATTGACAAAAATGCATTATACATGAGCATATATTTGTACATGCCTGTCAAAAGGATAAAACCCCAAAAAGCTCTGGAACTTATTTCCATTGTTGTCCTTTGAGTGCAAATGTGTGTATAAACTGTCATGTGTTGGGGTAGGGGGAAGGGGGTGTAGCACAGAAAAATATTATCAATAATGAACACATACAATTTCCAACATACTAGAGTCTATACAAATAAAATAGTAAAACATTGCATGGGTACTATAGTATATCTTGCTACAACTCAAATAATTGATGGTTATAATTAGGTCTTTGTCGTGGAATTCTGGATCAATCAGCAATCGATGAGGCCCATAGGAGTCGAGACAATATTCTAGGTGGTGGTGGTTATGCTTTATGTACATGATATCATGGTCAGAAGTGCATTAACACTCATGTCAGTGGTACGGTAGTTCTGCTTCGAGCACAGGGCAGAGATAGTTATACTGTTAGCTGCTTGAAGGACAAACTGAACCATAACAAGATAGGCTGTACTAAAACAATAGCTATTAGGCCTAGTGGAGACATGTAGGGTCTTACAAGCTGTCAAAATATCATAATGTATTGCAGAAGTATTATAAGCGATGGTAAAATATAAAGGTTAGATATAAGCAGCCATATAATTTCGTCCTCATCTTGCAGGTAAGCCAGTCCACATAACTGCTGCGGAGTATAAAAACGAATTCTTTCCCATACAGCTTTTGAATCTGCAAGGTACTTTAAACTGGTCTAAACTGTCGACCCCATATTGACCTCCGTGCAGGCATCACAACGGTTCTGACCATGACCACCATCAACACCCATCTGAGAGAGACCCTCCCGAAGATCCCCTACGTCAAGGCCATCGACATGTACCTCATGGGCTGCTTCGTGTTCGTCTTCCTGGCGCTGCTGGAGTACGCCTTCGTCAACTACATCTTCTTCGGCCGCGGTCCCCAGCGGCAGAAGAAGGCGGCTGAGAAAGCGGCCACCGCCAACAACGAGAAACTGAGGCCTGACCCCAACAAGGTGCGTGTTGGTGCCAGGCCTGTATATGCGTACCAACCTGAGGCCGCACTGTTCAGGTGTTAATGTGCCGATGACCTTCTTCTCCTTTCAAGGTCAATGTGATGCTGTGATACAGTGGTGATTTTATGGGGGGGAGGGGCTTTGCCCCCATGATTGGCAGGCCCAGCTCTGATCTCAGCTCTTGTTTAGTTTTTTTTGTCATTTGTAACTTTATATTGTACTAATCAACAAATGATTCAATTTATGTGATTGTGGTATGTAGGATGTGCACAAAAAAGACTCGGGGAACAACTTTAGTTCAACTTTATATAGAATTATTGGCATACAAGTGGCATCAATGTAAATAGATGCTTTTCTTTTTTCAAAATCTTGTCCCCCTGCTGGCAGAGGCTTAAATCGCATATTATGCTGTGATGAATGCTTCAAGTCCTTCTACTCTCTGGTTTAGCCATGAGTGTCATAACAACAGCTGAATGAAAATAGAAAAGTATCTCTATTAACACTGTTTCGCATCACCAGGGACCACCAGTGGTCCAAATGGACACGCTTGTGGGTCTGTAACTCTGAGAGTGTACTAATGGAACCAAATAGACCCATAAGGTTCGATTTGTACACTCTCAGAGTTATATTAACTTTACAGTGTCGCAGAGATATTTAGTTTTTTTTTATCAAATGCGTGTCCATGACCTACTGTAATGTACGTACATCAAACTGGGGCTCCTGGAAATTCAAAAAGATTGAGAATCTCTAAGCCAGTGTTTATCAACCTTTTTGGTGCCAAGGCACACCTGGCATAGCCAAAATATCCCAGGGCACACCTAGAATTTAGCGGCTGGCCCTGGGTGCAACTCTTCCTTGCTGGTGGAGCTCTCATCATCTTGTAGTAATAATACTGAGTGCCAAAGCATGTACCCTGTGCCCCTTTTATACAGTACCAGGTAGGACAACATTATTTGCATTCCTATGGGTGATGGTCGCTACACTGAATGGCCGTATCGATTGACGGACAATCACCACTGTTGTTCTCGAGGGGCTGGGTTCACACTTTCTTCAAACGTCGCGGCACACCTCAGCAGTACTCGCGGCCCAAAATTGGGCCCTTTGCCAGGGTTGATAAACACTGCTCTAAGCCAATCATCAACAAATGACTGGCGTAAGTACCTTCGAGGGGCAAGGCGTCTTGGGTAGTTCAGTGACTTTGGTCCAAAGCCTTCCCTTTAACTTTTATTCAGCTGGTAGTGTTAGCTGCAATAACAACAACAAAAATAAAATACCCTTTCCTTCTGAGTGTGGAAAGCTACCATTTACCCCCCCCAAGTAACAGTGCTGATTTTGTATGCTTGCAGTGGCTGGTGGGAAATGTAGTTCAGAGAGATGATGCTCTGTATGCCAGAATGAAACAGAGGGAAATTGACGCGTATGACTCGATGTGGGATCCCATCTTTGTGGACGATGGCGCATTAGGACTAGGCGAGCAAAGAAATAAGGTACTGGCGGTTTTGAAAGTCAAAACTTAACAAATGTCATCAGTCTGATTCAAGCCGATCAGAGGAAAATGCTGTAGTTATTTTGTGCATTTCTTTGATTTTTTTTGTAGATTTTAAGGCAGCTTTGATCATCACTCCCACCATTGTGTTTTTTCCCCCGCTCTTGGTTTGCTCTTCATGCATTTCCCTGACAAACAAACAATCATGGCTGACAAGCACTTTGGCTTCAGCACACTTTAATCTTGAACGCGAGTCAAGCTGTACATTTAAATTGATGGGAAGTGGTAAATGTGCAGTGGTGGACAGTAACTAAGTACATTTACTCGACTACTGTACTTAAGTAATTTGTAATTATCTGTACGTACGTTACTTGAGTTTTTTTTTTTAGCAATGCATTGATATTTAAAAAAAAAAGTACTTTGTAATTTGTGCTCAAGTACAAATTTGATTTAGCAATTTTCACTTATACAGTAGTAGAGTAATATTTGACCAGGTGTATGCAGGTGTATGCAGGATCTATTCTTTGACTCAAGTACTGGGGTTGAGTACTTTGTCCACCACTGAGAATGTGGTTGTAGAGAAGAGAAACAGGATTAACTTTAAGCTACTCTTAACATAATATTGGTTTGAGACAGATTGAATCTCAAAGGCAATTGAAGAGTCTCTAAAGAATAAGTGAAGCAATAGAAAGAACATTAGAGGGGAAAGGGGCTCAGCCCAGCACAGAGCGAGAGAGAAAGATCATTTGCAGTTGGATGACTAGTGCCAACTGAGAAGGTCTTTCCTCAGAGTGAAGTTACAGCAAAACAACAGATATCACGTATCGTTGCTATCGGGCGGAAACCTTGTATGTCCAAAACCATTACTTTTCAGGCAATGGAAAAAAGAACCTGTGTTCCAATTTAGTTATTATTTAGTCACAAGCTCTCTAAATTGAGGTTAAATATTTAGAAAACCCACAGACAGACTTGACCACTTTCCACCTGGCGTCCCTATTTTGGGCATGTCATTATAGGCACAAATTTCAAATATTTCCAACATTTAAAAAAAGAATGGAACATGGAGATACAAGGTTTCTGCCCGACAGTGACGATATGTATTCTGTGTCCTGCAGATAGTATTTTAGAGTTGTTTTCTTCACAAGTCAGGCTATGGATGAAGAACTGCTGATCTGAATTCACTCCCTTCAACGCCCATCCTGACCTGACCCAAGCCTCCAACCTCTCCTCAACCTTATCCTCTCACATTTTTTATTTTTCTTTGGTTTATCTTTGTTTACTTGGTTTGTCTTGTGAATAGACTGAATTTTAACCCCACCTCGGTTGAAATTCTGAGATGACAAAGAGGATTTCTCCATTGAGAATTAGTTTGTGGAGTGCTCTGCACTCTAAAGAAATGTACAGTATTTTCATACTTTTGTGGTTGTAGTCATTTAGGGCTGCAACGGTTAATCGAACTAATCGATTCATTCGATTATAAAAAATCGATATCGATAATCGATTATCGTTATAGCTGAAAAAAATAAGTGAAAATAGCAGATCTACGAGGTCACAACGAGCGCATTGCGACCCGTTGTAAGCTTGTAGATCAGCTATTTTCACTATTTTAGCTCTACAGCGTTTTGTGACAAAGTGTAAAAGAGGCCTTACTGCCTTAGTTAATCGATTCATTGACATATTACAAAATTTACACTTTTTAAAAACGTGCTATTCGATTAATCGAAATGTAATCAATAGCTGCAGCCCTAGTTATTTGATATTGACTGATCTAAATATTGTGATTCTATAATAATGTATTTTTTTACCTGATATACCGTGCTCTAAATAGCACAGTTTTGTCTCATCTGTTATGATTTCTTTTGGCACATCACTATTATTTTATTTATTCTTAATAAACATAAGTATCATAAGTGTGTTAGAAATATGCACGCTAGTATATTTTGTATCACTATGTTTTAAACCAGTGGTTCTCAAAGTGGTGTCCAGGGACCACCAGGGGTCCTTCAGCTGGTTCCAAGTGATCCCCAGTAAAATGAGGAACAGTAAAACACTTAAGCCCTATTGTATATTCTAATAGATATCTACAAGCTCACAACACCATGTTGTGAGCTTGTATATAGACCAATTATTTGTTTACTAACATTGAGACTGGACGCACAGGTGATTGTTTCACGCAATCAATTCCCAACCTGTTGTTTCGGGGTGCGCTGGTTTCAGTACACCCCAACCCCCTCTTGTGTGTTGGCTAGTGAGGCGCGTCCTAACGAGACCTGATAGAATGGGTTTCATTGCACGCATACTGGTTGCACGCATACTGGTTCTTATCAGTGTGACGTCGTCTGTTAAGGGGTCTATATATTTTGAAGGTTTTAGAAAATCCTAACATATATGTTTTCTTAAGGGGGTCCGTAGCACAAAACTTTTCAAATTGGGATCCACAGCCTAATACGTATCAATTTCCTCGGGTCCAATACATGAAAACCTTTGAGAACCATTGTTTTAAACGTAAGATCGTCTCCCCCGCCGTCACTTCCTCTCACACCTCTTTCTCCGTTCCTCGCAACACAGATGACCCCCGACGACAACATCCTGTTCAGCACCCTGGAGATGAAGAACGAGATGGGAGGGGGCCCCGGGGACCTGTCCCGGGGCCTGGGTGCTCCCGGGGACCCCCGCAGCAACACCATGCTGGCCTACGACAGCTCCACGCTGCAGTACCGCCGGGCCGCCATGGCCCGGCAGAACTATGGCCAGTGCGCCCTGGAGCGCCACGCCCAGAAGAAGTCGCGCCTACGGAGGCGGGCCTCGCAGCTCAAGGTGAACATCCCGGACCTGTCCGACGTGAACTCTATCGACAAGTGGTCCCGGATGATCTTCCCCACCGTCTTCTCCTTCTTCAACGTGGTTTACTGGCTCTACTACGTGCATTAAGGCAAGATGGCACGGCCGGTGGCCATCTCACAGCGAGCGAAGAATGGAGGAGGACGATTTGGGGGGAGATGAGAGGGAGAGAAAGAGAGAGAGAGGGGAGGAATGAGAGATGCAGTGCACCAAATTTGTTTGCAGATTAATTTAGAGAAAACGTAAGGACTTTTGGAGGGACTGCGGCACCAACACCTCACGTCAGCAGTGACTCTTTTCGGATCGGGGGAAACACCTTAATGACTGACTCACGCTAACGTAACGAACGAAGGAGTGAGATTTTAAGACAGACATGGTGCCTGGTTCCAGAATTTCAATATATCACTAATATTTGTCATTCGTAGCTTAATCTCTGTGGATCAAATATTTATGCTTGTGTTTGCATATACTTTAAAAGATTTGTTTTGTTTAGTATATCTATTTACTTCGTAGCCGAGCTTACTGCATCCAGGGAAGCTTTATAGATGATTTAAAAGGAGTCATCCTTGATAGACTATTTTCCTATAATTACTGTATATCAAAAAAGAAAACATCCTTAAAAAAAAAGCATGCTTACGTTTGATTTCATTTGCATCTCAGTCATAATAATGAGCTCAAAGCTTTTTACTTTTATTAGCTGAGGTTTCATCTGCCTAGCAAACACATGCTGGTAGCCATTCTGCAGATCTTTCGTAGTCATCATAGCTTATACCAGGGGTCCCCAAACTTTTCCATGCCATGGACCCCCAAATAGCCATAGCCAATGGCTGTGGTCCCCCTATTGCGAAATGGCTTAAAAATTAAAAATAGTGGAAATAGATGATCTACAAGCTCACAGCACGTCGCACTGTTTTTGTTTGTGTGAAATGCTTTGAACAATCTTAACATTAATGACTTGACCAAAATAGGGAGGCCAGTTTGAAAGTGGTTCAACTGGCATTGAATTTGAATTAAAATTACAAATTTGATATACGTATATAAAGAGATTTTTAATTGTATTTAAACATTTTCAGTTGATTTTCCAATTGGCCCCCTTAGCGCCCTCTTGGCGCCCCCTGGGGGCCATGGCCCCCACCTTGAAAACCTGTGGCTTGCAGGCTTATTACCTTGGGGCCACCTGGGTGAGGAGATGGGGACTTCCACAGGAGGACAAAGGGTGGTCAGCAGGGGGCACTCTTTTCTAGGGACTTCCCTATGAGTCCTCAGTGGTGCTAATGTTGGGCAGAGAGAGAGCTTCCATTTTTGGGGAGTCTTTAACCACATGAACCCTAACCTCATTACCAGGATTTTCTCATCTTACAAGGGGGAAAAGCCTAAGGTAACAACCTAAGGTTAGAACGTGTCTGTGGAGTGGGAAGTTTGTTGTATGTACTTCCCGGAAGCTATCTTTTTCAACCAAACACGACACGATTTTCATGCCCTGGGTCTGCACAGCATCAACATAACCTTGGGTGGTCGTTCTCGCCCAGTGAACATTAACACTAGCATCGCTATTTGGGGCTAACATTCGCCGTAAACAGCCAATTATGCTTCCGCTTAAAGTTTAAGTTCTGCTACCGTTGCACTGACAGAATCCTGTCCTCATCACAACGCCCAGGTTTTCATTGTCTTTTTTGTTTTTAAAAGATGAGAACCTTTAATCATTGACTCTTGTGTGCTTTTTGCCATTGTGTGAGCAGCTTTAAAGGAATAGAATGGCTTTAATGTGACTTAATGCGTGGTGGAGGAACCCATTGATGACAGATGAGTTGAGTTGAAGCCCTTTCATTGCAAAGAACGTTGCTGCATAAATATGATAATCCACAATCACCATTAACAGTAGAACTGAATGATAGATGTACCACGCGTTTCATTGTGATTAGGTTTCTGTTTCAGAAAACTGTAGATACGGTTAAATCATGTTTGGAAAAAAAAAAAAAAAAACAAGTACAATTTTTATAAATCAATATTCATGATACAGTATGTGTAAATATTATGGATTTATTCTACTTAAACGGGTCTCTATTGTTGTTTTTGCAGTAAACTAACAGGTAAAATGTTCCATTACATTTCAAAAGAAAAAAACAAACAAACAAAAAAAAGTTCTCTGAGGAAAAAAAACATGATTTACAATTTTTCTGACCCTATACTGTTTGGAGTTCGAGTTCTCCCTTTTATTTTATTTTTAATGGACTCTAAAAAGCATCCACTGGCCAACTCAAAAGCACTTCCGGACAACCGTCAGTCACTTTTGGGTCAACGTTTCTGTTTTTCTTCTCTAGAAATGACTTTACACGGACCCGGCTACTGAGGCGTCAGAGCGGGGCATATTTTGTACAAAGTTCCTGTAAATTCCAGTTGTAATATTTCATATTGACTTGTAAATATCTTGTGTAATGATTGTCAGCAATTATGAAGATGTATCTAAAATTAATTAAAGCTTAACTCAGCTTATCACTTCATTTACAGAATACGTGGACGGACGTTTTTGTGTTATGTGCTTCTGTTGGCGGTCATTGATAAAAAAAACACCACCGTGTGTGTGTCGGAGGAGGACTGGATGCATGTCCATTCATGAGTATTGAAGCTTTGCCCTCAGGGGTGACACAGCAAGGGAATGAGAGAGTGACCACACTAAACATGAGAGTGAGTGAGTGAGTGAGTGAGTGAGCAGGCGATCAAGTGAATGTGTGAAGAAACGGGTGATGTGAAGACTGCAGTCACTGCATAATGGATGGGGAGACAGAGGAACAAGAACATGGTGGTCTGGTGGTGGTGGTCCGGAGCTGCGATGGGGTGGGCTGGGATGGAAGCCAGTGTCAGTCCCTGCCTCAGGGGACATTAAGGCAGAAAGCCTTGTACATGCAGGCATTCTCTTGACTCACTGGCCAGAGGGGACTCCTGAATGAAAGATGGGTAGAGGAAAAAGTGAGCGAGCAAGAGAGAGGGGTGGGGGGGTGGGGGTGGGGGTTCGGGTAGAGAGAGAGGAAGGACCTTCGATTCTTTCATTAAGCGACAGACAAACTGCAATGAATCTGCCCCATCACCCTCCCTTGCTGATATGATCAGTGTTGCGTGAATGTACTGTATGCACGTCAATATTTAATGTAAAAAAATGCTGAATTGTTAATGCTTAGCAAGAGTGGTTGTTATTACTGCGTCTGATATGCGGTTAATGCTTGATAGTTCCCCACCGAAGTTGTAGGACAAATTGAAGGCGAGGCAGTCAATTCTGTTTGTTCCTCTAAAGAAGCAAATGTAACCTCAATTTAAGTGTAACGTAGTAAACGCACCACATAATGTAATATTATGTAACAGAATAGAATAGAGCTGATGGAGACTCTTAAAACCTCCTCACTGATCTTCACTCTAATCCAACTATAGAAAAGAAACGGGAGTGTATTTGGATGTCTTAGGTTGCACCCCCCTGCTGAAGAACATAGCTCACTCCTCTACTAAACACATGGCTTTGATTGTTTTACAATAAGAATGTACTGGAGACCAGTAGTTCAGTTCAGTTAGTATTGAGAATCCATTCAAATTATTATCAATAAGCACCTGCACAAATTCTATAGTAATGACCACTGCTTCGGTGCAGGTGAGCCGGTCCTGACAGAGGAGAACCCTGCGGCCCTGGCCCCCCACCAGCTGCACCCAATAGACCACGTCAGAGTTTTTCCTGTGCCATCTTTCTTGATGTGTCAAACACCTTAGCCCCCCGGGGCAAAGTCTACAATTCTCCCAGTAGAACATGGCCCGGAGGCATTGTAGGTTTTTGGAGACCCCAAAGAACCCCCCCCCCCCCCCCCCCCCCCCCCACAAGCCATGGACAACCTGGAGCACTGGAGCGTAGAGGCAGAGGAGCACCAGGAGCTGTTGTACCTGGCTTCTCTCCTCGGGTGACTGCCCGAGGCTGAGAGAGAAGCTGGCCCACTGGCAACAATAAGCCTTGCTGTCTTCGTCCAGTGCCGACACCATGGACCATTTGGGCTGTTGGACCTGCTCCAATCCCAGACCCGGTTGAGGACAACATGATCGTTGTGCTGCTCTCTCTCTCCGCAGCTTGTGGGATAGTTTGAGGGGCTGCGGGGGTGACACTGTTCCCATCTCTGGAGTGCCAGTACCACCAGTGTCGCCACGTCCCATTCTTCCAGGTGCATGGAAACGGCCCGCCTGGTGGAGCATCTCAAAATTATAACCGTGACAGCCACCGGGCCAGCTGTCCGTCAGGGAGGCGCGGCCTATCCGGAGCAGGAACCAATCACCGCACAGGTAGGATGGAAGTGTCACAACTCAACGACCTGGACCAACATCAACTTTTCTAATCGTTATAGTATATTCTCATGCCATTTTAATGTTAATAGTTTAAAGCCTAATGTATACAGCGTTGCTTGACGAAAGGAACAGACATTTGGTGTGTGTGATAGTGTGTGATAAAATATAAATACGTTTTTTTTGGGCCGAATTCCCACTCAGCAGTAAAAAATAGAACAGGGAGATGGTCCAATCGACTAGACCTGAAAATTCTTACTAGTCGATTAGTAAGAATTTACTAGTCGATGCTGCTAAAACTTCTTGCTAATCCTGCTGCTCACCCTACTGCTAACCCTGCTACTAATCCCACTGCTAACCCTACCGCTAATCCCACTGCTAACCCTGCTACTAATCCTATTGCTATAACCCTGCTGCTAATCCTGGCGCTAACCCCGCTACTAATCCTGCTGCTAACCCTAGAGCTAACCCTTCTCAGTGAGCAAAAGATGGCCCAATGTAAAGGTGGATTCGATTTACTGTTTATCATTTTGTCCCTGACTCTAACATTTGATTCTATGGGAATTGACCAAAGCCTTAACCCTGGTAAAATACAATATCATGTTTTGTTTTCATAAAGAAAGGTATATCTGGGTAGACATATAATGACACAGTGAGCTCGTAAGTGCAAAACCAGCACGGTGTGAAAATTGACTCATAGTGACAGATTCCACGTACATAGATGCTACAGTACATCACTCAGGTGGAACCCTAACGTAACTTTTCATAAAGGTTTCTGCCCCATGGTGACGATTTATAATCCCTTTTTATGGGATCCCCATCAATGCTTGATTTGTGAGAAATGTTACATATTGTCTCAGTGGAGTATTAATAGACAGATTATTTTATCCTGCTGCTGAATGTCTCTCACTTTTGCATGGGGGGGTGGGGGTGGGGTGCAGATGCTTAAATGCATTAAAGTGGAAATTTCCGCTTTGTAATGTTTTCGTGTCGCTGGACTAATTAGGGATTCACAGACCTTTGCTATTTTTTTTTAGGAGTGTGTGTGTGTGTGTGTGTGTGTGTGTGTGTGTGTGTGCGCGCGCGTGCGTGCTTGTATGTGTGTGTGGTTGTATGTATGTGCCATGCAGACTCACAGCTGTGCCCCTGTGCAGTTGTACTGCCAGCCAACAGAAGCCTGGTCAGTGAGAGGGCAAAGCTGTTGCAACCCACACGTCAGAGCACATGACATCATGCCACGCCCCTGCACGCCTTATGGACTGGAACAACACGTCACAGGTCACGAGACGTCAGTCACCACACGCCCCTGTACGCCATATGGAGTGGAAACAACTTGTCATCAACCACCACCAACCAGGGAAAGGTGACATCAACCATTCTATCACTTCTTATAACCACTTAAGCCCCTATACTGTATACTACACTATATCATTTATATATAGACATGTCCAAAAAAGGGACACCAGGTTGAAAGTGGTTAAAGGAGTAGTTAACCCCAAAAAAAAATACTTATTTTCCATCAATTACACACCACATGAAGCCTTGAATTCGTGGAGATTTTTTAGTTTTTGTCGCAGCCAATAATTTGATGACTGGCTCCGGTACGAGACTCCTACTGACCGATGACCCGGTCATCAAATTATTGTCTCAGGAATGCAACAAAACCAAATTCAAGGCTTCATGGGGTGTGTAATTGGTAGAAGGTACGATTCTTTTTGGGTGAACCACTGCTTTAATGAAGAAAGAGGACCTCAGAGAAAATCCACTGCACACGTCAACATTTTGCAGAGAAATCCACAGAAGAAGTTGAGTATTCTGAAAGTCACGAACGGAAGCTGTCATCTCTCTGTCATTTCCGTTCATGAAAATATCTTTAAAATATATTTTTGAATTCCTATTTATGCTCAGCAGCAAGCTATATGCGTTGACTAATTTGAGTCACTGTTGGACTTATTTATGCGACTACAAAGATGAAACGGAAGTGTGTGGTCAGTGTGTGGAAGTGTGTGGTTCTGACGTGACCAAGCGTCAGAACAATGGGCTATTTCCCTTTGATTCAGACTGTAAATTGCAGATCTACAAGCTTGCGACTGCGATTTCTAGCATGCAACACCCTCGTACGACAAAGCATGTATCAGGCTTATTATGTGCATTATTCGCAGCTGTGACCGTTTACGTTTTATGAATCAGTGTAAACGTGTGTGTGTGTGTGTGTGTGTGTGTGTGTGTGTGTGTGTGTGTGTGTGTGTGTGTGTGTGTGTGTGTGTGTGTGTGTGTGTGTGTGTGTGTGATAAGTCTTAATGAATATCTCTGTGGGAGATTCTGGCCGGATAAAGAGGGCGTTGGACAGCCTGCTCTGGAAAAGACAACATATGTCACTATGAGGAAGTAGAAGCATCCTACATGCACACCATCTGTGCCAGGAGCTGCTTTGTGTGTAGCCCACAATAAATCAAACTCAATCACTCACTCTTTCTCTCTCCCTCCCTCCCTCTCCTCTCTCTCCCTCCCTCCCTCCCTCCCTCCCTCCCTCTCTCTCTCTCACAAGCACGCGCACACGCACAACACAGTATTAACTCTTGCCACTGGGCGACCAATTGTACCAAACGCTAATGTATAGTTCCAAACTCTACTATATAGTATAGTTATAAACATTGAACCCTTGTAATGGGTGTTGATGAAGCACACGCCTTACTTGAACCATGTGATTGCGACATGTGGTCGTAAGTCTTTCAGATGTTAAGAATGTGATGTAATTTTGATAGCATGTTGTTTAGACAGATGCTAGGTTCCTTGTTTACCTGGTAGGCTATCCTAGTTTCCTTGAGGCACAACAGCGTTCTCTCTGCACTCTACTTATGTGACTATTTAACCTTGTGGCTTATTGAATAGACTCGGAATAAGCAGAGTAAGCATGAACTCTAGTCACTAGAGTTCATGCACTTGCAAGCCGCTCTAAATAAGAGCGTCTGCTAAATGCCTACATTGTAATTGTAATAGTAGCAGATGTGGTATAACCTATTTTGCTGTTTGATCATGGCCCAGCCGCCAGCCCCAGACACACTCTCTTGTTGATAATATTTTGAGTCAAAACGAAGAACCGTAAGCAAGGCTCAGGATGTTTTATTGTCACTTGCATGGCAGCAACATTGCAGGCATTACAATTCTTGTACTGAACTGTCAAGTGCAAATTCTTGTACTTGAAGCTCCATGATATATAGCCTCCTAAACCAGTATGGAATATAAATATACTGTGCTTCCTCTCCGTTTGTTCGCGCTGCGTCTACGCTACAGGCTGTTTATATAGGTTTACCCCCTGAGGACTGCTTATGTCACTTTCACTGTCGGGTTGTCAATTCAAATCTCCTCACTCACACTGCTCCCATGCCTTGCTTATGCTTTCCAATGTACAGGATGTAGTTGATCTGGGGGGGGGGTTATTCGGATGGGGAGGGGGGTCATTATGTTATCAACTTAAGCTCTATATACTTTGTTGTACAACAAATAGCCCATCTGATAGCTCACAACATAAGAATGCTACTGTCAACTCAGATCCTTGAACCCAAAGATTATTGACCATAACACCGATAAGTCACCTCCCTGGAGCAAATGTACACCTTACGCATACGTTTCGCATCCTAATATTTTGTGTCACCTGAACTCTATTATCTCCCTGCAAATAGCTAGCTACATCTACTTGAGGAATGCCAAACTGCTCAAACAAGATGCCTATCAATCCAAAGGGGCGGGGACACACAGGCAATGTAGGTGTGCACCCATGCACCATTTCTTAAATGTGGCCTTGAACCTATAAGCACATACAGTAGTGAGAACTCAGTCAACGCACTGGAGAGGAGAGCTTGGGACTCTGGGTTTGTTGGAACGTGTAGGAACATTCAAGAAACTGCACAGAAGAAGTAAATGTGCAGTAAGTGATCTTTTCTTTTTGTTATGTGTTGAATACCTCTATATTCTGATAGTAATCATTGCTATGGAGTGTTTATTCAGTAACAGGTGTCTGTGTCTCCCTGTCTCTTTAGTAAACAGAAAATACATTTTCAGGAGGGTTACAATTTTCATCCAATCAGGAGAGAGAACCCATTTATCATCTTCCATTCTATAATGTTCCAATTCCAATTTTGTCTGCTCATTTGTTTTGATTCATTACTTCCAATTTCACTTGTTTATCCTGATCTCTCCAGATTGGATGAAATCGATATCCAAACCTGAACATTTATTTTCTGTGAACTAAAAAGCTGTAGAGATGGGATGACCTCTGTTATTGAGAAAGCACTCTGAAACAACGATTGCCATCAGAATATAGATTTAACATTTTGTTTAAACCAAAATATATCACTTACAGCATCTTTAAAGGGATAGTTCACCCCCAAAAATACTTTTTTTTGTATCAATTACACACCCCATGGAGACTTGAATCCATGGAGATTCTTTTGTTTTTGTCGCATTCCTAAGCCAATCATTTTATCCGGTAGGAGACTTAAAGTGTCAACTTTGAGTCTGAAGGAGATGGGGGCCAGAGGTTTGTCAGAGGAGACAAAGTGACGGATCCGCCCACCATGACGTGGAGAAGCCCCCTGGCATTGGTGCGGGACGCCCTGAGAGGTCAGAGTGAGAGAGAGAGGGACCTCCGCACCCTGGTGTCCAACCTGCCGTACGAGGGCCTGGACAGGAGCGGCCAGCCTAACCGCCACTTCCCCGGCAACGCCATCAAAACCACCAAGTACACCCTGCTCCTCTTTATCCCCATGAACCTCTTTGAGCAGTTCCACCGCATGGCCAATGTCTACTTTGTGGGCCTGGCCCTTCTGAACTTCGTTCCCGTGGTGAATGCCTTCCAGCCCGAGGTGGCCCTCATCCCCATCTGTGTCATCCTGACTCTGACCGCCTTAAAGGACGGCTGGGAGGACTTCAGGCGCTACCAGTCTGACAGGAAACTCAACAACACGCTGTGCTACGTCTATTGCAGGTAATTGGTGGCCTTACTTTTGCTTTGCTGCTCTTGTGTGTTTGGCATGCAGTGGTGGAAGAAGTACTCTGTTTTCTTTTTACTTAAATATGATTAGCAATTCCACAATGAAGAAATACTCTTATAAAATGATTGCCATAAAAATATACTTACAGTACAAGTCCAAGATAGAGACATAGCCGATCTACAAGCTCAAAACGTGTCGTATGATTACGCGTTGTGAGCTTGTAGATCGGCTATTTCTGAATAGACAAAGTATGAATAGGGCTTAATTGGTTAATGTTTGTTTTGTCAAAGTAACTGGTAACTAAAGTTTTCAGTGGAGAAAAAAAGTACAATAGTTGCCTCTGAGAGTTGAAGCATAAAGTATTGAATAGATTGTACAGTACATGAGTAAATGTACTTAGTTTCCACTGCTGCAGTTAACTGGTGGCCTTGCTTTGCTCCTCTTGGGTGTTTTGCATGTTAACAGTAATTCCCGGGATGATTCCCCGGGAAACACTCGTCGTGGTGCACAGATAGAGATGCAGCTGCGTAGCAGCTACAGTACATGATGTGCAGGCATTTATTGTGAGAGCAACCAAAACAATTAAATGACGCCTTACAGTGTGTGCATGTGTGTGTGTGTGTGTGTGTGTGTGTGTGTGTGTGTGTGTGTGTGCGCGCGCTTGTGTGTCCGTGTGGATGTGAGTCTGTGTGTGTTTCCCAGCTGTGCTGATGTCTGTGGACGTGGTTGCGCTGTGTGAACGTGTAGGCCTGTGTGTGTGTGTGTGTGTGTGTGTGTGTGTGTGTGTGTGTGTGTGTGTGTGTGTGTGTGTGTGTGTGTGTGTGTGTGTGTGTGTGTGTGTGTGTGTGTGTGTGTGCTTTACTTCATCTGCGTCTCAGCGCCCCATGGGAATTTTTGACCTAGAAATAGAAAATATGTGGGAGATTATTCTTGGTTTGAAGAGTCTCACAACAATATATTGCATCCATCACATTGTGCGCGCACTGATGAAATCCTCATCTTAGCGTTGCGTCAGTCAAGACGGTAAGGTTAGCAGTTATCTATTTTGAAATTACTGGTGAAAAATGAATAATTCACAAACACGGCAAAACAGTCATTTTCAGCCCTTTCATTATCTGAAGCTAATTCGTTTGGTGGGAGGTGGGTGGAGCACGGAAAGAGTGAGAGAGAGAGAGAGATTGAGAAAGAGAGGAGATGAGAGAGAGGAGATGGGAGAGAGAGGGAGGAGAGAGAGAGAGGAGAGATTGCGAGAGAGAGTAGAGAGAGATTGAGAGTGAGAGAGAGATTGAGAGAGAGAGAGAGAGAGAAAGAGAGAGCGAGGAGAGATTGCGAGAGAGAGTAGAGAGAGATTGAGAGTGAGAGATAGAGAGAGGAGAGATTGAGAGTGAGCGATTGAGTGAGAGAGAGAGAGATTGAGAGAGAGAGGAGATTGGAGAGAGGGGAGGAGTGGATAAGAGAAGATAGCAAGGGTTATCATCGTAATGTGCATGCGTTCGTCCGTGTGTGCGTACCTCCGTGTGTGCGTACGTCCGTGTGTGCGTGCATGCGTCCGTGGGTGCGTGTGTGTCAATGTGGAGGCAGACCAGAGTTCAGATGGCCGGAAGCACAGGCTCCAGACACAACAGTGAGCACACCAATTAAAGATATTTTGGGGCCTTTTCTGCCTTTATTGATAGTCTCAAACCCAGGACTCGCCGTCAGGCATCAAAGCCTATTCGGTACACACCTTAACCACTCGGCTATCGGCGCCTTAAATGATGTACATTTGTCTGCACTATATTTCTAGGAAGGGACCCCTGGGACCCAAACATACTAAAAACATTATGAATTAATTAACCACCGCCCTATTTCCACGTGTTGTTTTAACTCCAGAAAAGTATAGTCCAGCACTTTAGCTCACGTACAAATTTGACTAAGTAACTTTTATTGTAGTTGAGTAATATTTGACTAGGAGTAACTATACTTTGACTCAAGTACTGGGGTTGAGTACAGGTACTTTGTCCACCACTGCAGAGCTCTAGTGTTATTGCGAACGCGGAAGGAGGCGCGCCGAAGGCGCGCTTCCGCCCAAGTGGAGCTTACTATGAAAGTCTGCTCGGCTTGTGTGTGTGTGTGTGTGTGTGTCTGTGTGCAGTGCACTGCCTGGGTGCGGCCGACAGAGTGCGCCAGAGTGCAGCTACAGTCAAAACACAAACACACACACACACACAAACACACACAAAGTCCGTAAATACACAATATTTTCGAGCTGCGTTCGCTTCCAGTGTTCGCGCGTCTTACTTGTGTTATGTTATGTTTACTTATTTGATATGGACATCACAATTACACTGGACGAAACCATAGAGTTATGATATATCTAGAGGGCGGATTGCCCCGCCCCCCAGCTATTCATTTCTATGAAAGTTGCTCAGTGGCGTTTGAAGCACCCGGAAGTACCATATATTGGTTCGATATTGGGTCCTGAGCAGGTGCACTAGGGTTTCTACGGAGCCTCTGAAGGGACATTAGTAGGTTTTAACAGTAGACACACACGCAGTAGCATTTTAAATGCGGAAGTGTTGCTATCCCAGATTTGACTACCAGGCGAAGGCAGCTTCACTTCACTGGTTCTGGGGGCTTGGACGAAACCAGATGCATATTGTTTACAGTGTATACAGCACGAGCGCTAATTTTCAATGTCTGTCCACAGGAAGCTTTTCTAAAATACAGTATCACCAATCTAAAACCCAATCAGGTACAAACAAAAAAATACTTAAATCAAATCAAAATCAGACCCAATACATTAACTAAACAAAAGAAGACATAATCATTCAGATAACCAATCAGTAACCATACATTTGAGCACAGTTGATTTGATTCCAACCATAATTTGAGTCCTCTGTTAATCACATTACCATCCGTCTCTAGTTTTAGAACCGTAGGCAAAGAGTTCCAAAGGTTTGCCCCCTTCACTGAGAAGGCAGACTGTCCGAATGTGTTCTTGCTTATAGGTACAATACAGTCACCATTTGTTGGTGCTCGTGTAGTTGCTCTACCAGAGCTCTGACGCCTAACCAGTCCAGAGGTTAAACATGATTATGTAAGTTTACATTACATTACAGTCATTTAGCAGACGCTTTTATCCAAAGCGACTTACAATATAAGTGCATTGAACATGCACTTATTGTAAGTCGCTTTGGATAAAAGCTTTGGATAAGTGCAGTAGAATGTCACTGAAGAAGGGCTTCTACAATGCATTGGATTATTCTGGTCAGTCTTGAAGCTCTAGCTTGGTCCATTGAAAGATAACTTTAATAAGAAGTGTATATTTTATGACCTTTTTTGTTTTGTTTTCTTCTTCCACTATATGGTTTTGCATTTAGTGAGAGAACATCCATTGATTAACACAGACCTAGGTAGAGTATAGTAACAATTTATACCCATACTTTACAGATCACACACCACACATCAGCAACATGAACACACACAACCACACCTCACTTATGTAATGATCCGAGCATTTTTTTTATTGGGGCGGCAGTGGCGCAGGCGGTAGAGCGGCTGCTTGGAATCACATTTTTAAGCGCTTTGGATAACGGCGCTATATAAATGAGCCATTTACCCTTTATTTAATGCAGACACAAACACGATTATGTGGAAACTTTGCATTGTCATGCCTGTGTTTACATACTTGAATGCCGCACCCTGCTTTCAGCAACAATTATCCTTTAAAACGTCATTCATTTAGGCCACTTCAACACTTCTTTCGTGTCTGTGGAATGTTGTCGGATGGGATTTAACTGAAGTCACTATAATGTAGTCATGTAACTATAAATAACTACTTTGGACTGTAATTTGAGGGCGTAAAGTTTAATGACTTATTGGCAGCAGCCGCAGCACATTTGATGCCGAACAGTAGTGGAATTTGTAAAGCTAAAGAGTAACTAAATGTATTTATTCTTATATATACACAGTAGAGGTTCGGGCCGCTACACAGCCCTCACCTACGTCACACTGCCGATCTGACTGATATGCCCATATATGGAGATCTCTGTATCTGTCTGTCCTTGTCCCTTTTATGCCCATATATCACTCACCTGCATCTCACACTACTACCGGGGCGGCAGTGGCTCAGGGGTAGAGTGGCTGGTTAGAGTGAACCGGAAACCACAAGGTGGGCTCCCCCAGAGCTAGTGTTGAAATGTCCTTGAGCAAGACACTGAACCCCTAATTGCTCCCGATGAGCAGGTTGGTGCCTTGCATGGTTTCCTCCGCCTTGTAAATCCCTTTGGATAAATGCACCATTTATCTCTGTATCTGTCAGTCCTTGTCCCCTTTATATACACTGCATACTCTAAATAGTAATAATTCCAAGTGAATTGAATTATATTTAATTAAACAATTAACTTGGATGGGGATCCCCTGCAGTAATTGGTTTATACCTGATAGATGTAAACACATTAGATTCAAATGTCGACAGTAGCTAAGCTCATTCTCATCTTCTCCATCGCTGTCATTGTCAGTCAACCTGTGCATTATTCACTGTGTTGGAGCTCAGCTGTGTCCATAATCATTAGTGTGGAATCTGTGGATGTTGCTCTGCTCTTGCTCTTCATTTCATCTGAATGTGACTCATCCTGTTAGCATTGAACCACACAGCATTGCTAGTCTGTCCACAATGATTATAACAACCAATCTTAGCCGCTTAAATGTGCTGTAAGTGATATATTTTGGTTAACCACTTAAACCCCTGCATCGGTATTGTGGGGAAAGCTTTGGCTTAAAATAGCAGATCGACAAGCACACAACGTGACGTGTTGCGTCGCATTGTGAGCTTGTCGATCGGCTATTTTCAGTGAAAGCTTTCCCCACAATAACAGAAAACAGAAAATACAGTATTATTAGTAATGAGGGAATTAAACCCATATGGGGTTTAATTGGTTAAATCAAAAGAAAAAAGTTAAAGCTCTGTATTCTGATAGTATAGTCATTGCTATAGAGTGTTTGTTCAGTAACGTGGGTCTCCCAGTCTCTCCAGTTCTTTAATAAACAGAAAATACATGTTCAGGTAAGACACCAATTTCATCCAGTCATGAGAGAGAACCCATTTTTCAGCTTCAATTTCATAGTGTTCCGGTCCCAATTGTGTCTGCTCATTGTTTTGTTTCCTCATTTCCAATTTCACTTGTTTATCCTGTATCCTGTATGCGTTCTCTCTCCTGATTGGATTGGTATCCTGCAGCCTGCAAATGTATTTTCTATTTACTAAAGAACATTCAACTGTTTTTATCAGTAGAGCAGTTCAGTGGTCCAGGGGAACCCATTGGTCCTTGAGGTGGTTGCAGGGGATCCGCAGCTAGACAGTTTAATTTCACTGTCATTTCACCAACTAGACGTTAACTCAATGAGAGAATGTATAAGAATGACTTTTCACATCATTGGATTCACTCTTTCCACCTGTTATAGAATACAGTTGTAGAATTCAGTACTAAATCTAATCTAATATAAATTAAAGAAAAATATGTGAGATACATACTGTACTTCTTGACGTGAACATGTTTGAGATTGACTGCACTAGTTGTACAAGGAGCTACTATCTCCACACAATCATAAAACATTTGTTGATCTTATCTCAAAAGACCTCAGATAACCTATTGTAGAACAGAGCCACATTTATCGCAGAAAGCAACTCCATTCCATCTCACTTTGAAGATTAGAAATGTACATCAGTTGGATTAATTGTGAATTAATTAATTGAGTACGGTGGTAGATGATTAGAGAGATGGCTTAATGGTTTCCTAAGGTCTGTTGAGATGGCATACAAATAGTTTAATCACTTATTATAGGCTATTGTTGCCTTTAATGACATGCCCAAAATAGGGATGCCAACTGCCAAGGTTAATGTATTTAAAGAGAACATTGCATTTTGCTGATACAGGTAGACATGTCCTTACCCTGTCTAGGACCCTACTGTGTTCACCTCATCAGAACAAGAAGTTCTCGACTGACCACAGCAGAGAACCGGTCTTCCCTGAACTGGAAACGGGGCCAAGTTGAACTTTGTTCAATTCACACGCAATAGCTATTGAGCTATTTTTCGCTAGCGTTTGCTAAAAATACACACAAATCCCCCTTTGTGTTCCATGAGGAGTGGTGTGTCCCAGGGCAGGGCCACCCACCCGGTAAGGACAGGACAGCATTGCATACCTACTGCTCTGTGTCATCTAACATCATTCACTAGCACTTGACTGTAAGGTTTTGACCTACTTATGGCTCTGGAAACACCTCGAGACAGACACAGGATGATGATGATGATGATATTCTTCCTATCTGCCCTGGAGACATTTACAATATTGTAAATTATTATTATTATTGTAAATTAACTTTCTCACCATTACTGCAGTTGATCTTTTAGGTATTCATTATGTTCCCTGGTCTATTTTCCTGCTTCTGTGTCATAGTCTACTCCAGCTGTATCTGGTCTGTAATCAGCCCTAATTAGTCTTGTTCCCGGTCAGTCCTGGGTGGATCATACGTGTTTCAGTTGACGTTTGTGTCACCTGTGCATTAAAACACCCAATCCTAGTGGTTCAGTTCATCACTACCTGGCTTGCCGTCCTGTGCTTGGCGCCTCGCCACAGCAGCGGGTGACATGAAGGACAACAAACACCTTGATCCTTGGCTTTTCCTCTAAACCCGCTGGAGCCTTTCTGTGTTCCAAAGAGCCATAAACAAACCTGGGCCTCATTCCAAATCCAACATCACATGCTTTTTCATTGAGTTTGAGTCTGTTCATTTCCATACAGTCACTCTAGTTCTAGTGTGTGTTCCTGCGTTTATGACAAGCAAGCCAATATTTCACCTGATAATTACCTGATAACTTAACCTAATATACATACAGTGATCCATCAACTACTCCAACTGTATCTAACTATATAAATGGCGAGCGACTTCCGCACCCTAGGTGCGACACCCCACAGCTCTGTTATCGAATAAACAACGCACCGCCAGACCACATGTCGCCAACTGACTCGCCACGGCGGCCGCGCTGAATTTACGCGTCGCGTAGGGGACCTCTCATTGCTCACTACACCTTTTCCACCGCGCAACATAATTAATTCTACTCACCAAATGTCGGACAAAACGGAAGGGGAGGCAGCTTCGTACCGTTTACCGTGCACACCACCGACACCGCACGGCGACGGGTTTCGCCGAAACAACACGAGCGGCCGCCATTGCACTCTGCCCATGTCCTCCACAACAGCACACACACAGCTCCTTTGCTTCAACCCCCCCCCCCTTCTTACGTACCTCCTTTGTTCCACCCAGGCCGTTACTTTCACTTCACTCATGTCTCGATCACAATATGTCCGTCCTTCACGTGCCATGCTCATCCCAAACACAAAAACAAACAGCCACCGCCACAGCACAGCACGCTGCCCAGGGTAATGTGGTAAACAAACCTGCCTAGGTTCATGACACCACAGGACTCGACAGTGATGTCATCATTATGCAACCCGGAAGTACAAATACCAAGGATAGGTCAGTGATGTCAGTCGGGTTGCCAAGTTTGCTGCCAGGTTTTAAAAAACAAGCGACAGAAACAAGCAAACCGTGCATGAAAAAAACTAAAACTGCCGAAGGGGTCCGCCATGTTCCAGGGGGGTCCCCGGGGGTCCCAACACTCACAGGGGTCGGCGGACCACCAGGGGGTCCGCGGACCACCAAAGTAACAATCACTATTAACACATCGCGTGCCAGTCGCGTAGATCTACGCCAAACGATTTAAAGCCGCAGTGTGCCAGTCGCGTAGATCTACGCGACTCGCATTTCCCATGTTAAATCGAAAAAGTGCACATTCCGGAATTTTTTTCGACCCATTTCCGGTTCCGGGGCCGACCGGAAACGGAATAAAACTGGTTCCGGTTTTTTCGCTCGCATCCGTTTCCTGTCTGGGCGTCAGCTTAGAATCGATTTATCTCCCTTGTGGGTTTCCTCACCGCATCGCCCTGTCTAACGTTCTCGCATGTAACTTCAAAATGGCGGCACGGATCGGCTCGGATTTTTTTGTTGTTGTTTTTCACGGATCCCGTGTTTGTGTCGAACCAAATGAACGCGGATTTTAAACGGATTTAGCGGGGGCTATGACGACATGAAAAAAACAAAAAAACAACAAAAAGAGCTTGGCACTGGTAGGTACATTATGAGATTAACCTCTGGCGTCCAATGTGTTAACATTTTTTCCAATTTTTTTTTTTTTTTTTTTTTCTTTTTGGACACTTTTACTCCGGCGATTTGGGTACCCCAATATACACGCACCCACGCCGGGCCCCGTGCGCGGCTGGGGTTGAGGGGGGCGTAGCCCCCCGAAACTCTAGTGTTTAATAAATGCACACAGTAAAAATCAATCTACTGCATCAGCAGCGTGGGGACACCTACGTCTGTAATGACTGACTATAATTAACAACATGGACATTTCTCATTTCAGGAAGGAGAAGGATTTCGTGGAGAAGCGCTGGAAGGACGCGCGGGTGGGAGACTTTGTGAAGGTGGTGTCCAACGAGATCATTCCTGCAGACCTCCTGCTGCTGGGCACGTCGGACCCTAACGGAGTGTGTCACGTAGACACGGCCAGCCTGGACGGAGAGACCAACCTCAAACAGAGAAGGGTTGTGCCGGGCCTGCTGTCTGCTTCTGTGAGCATCAGTGTTTTTGTGTTTTAACTTTTAACCTCTTATCTGTTTCTTTCCTAATCGCGTCTTACTCCCCAACGTGGGTATGTTCCATAGATATACTGTATTCTTTGACACACATTATTCACATTGTATTTCGGGGCTTGGCCGAATCCGTCATTCCTTCACAACAACACAGCTTTCATCATTGGAATTGCATTAAGGTACGCACACATTGTTACATTTAAGGGGTTATTTCATCATAGCACAACATAAATGGTAAATGGTGCATTTATATAGCGCTTTTATCCAAAGCGCTTTACATTGATTGTGCCATTCACCCATTCACACACCGATTCACACACCGATGGCAGAGGAAACCTTGCAAGGCACCAACCTGCTCATCGGGAGGAAATTGTAGTGCAGGTAATTGCAACTACCACCAATCTTGTGAAAATGATCATTTCTACATAAAAGGGGGTCTTTAACCACTTGAACCCTAGCGTCCCTATTCAGTGGTGAAGATCCGGTGAAAATCGGCTATATTTGGTGGGGATGGACAATCGGTCATCATATCAGTATCGGCTGATATTGGCAATATCGGTATTGAACCGATATCAAAATAATATATCGGTTTTAGCCGATATTTTATAATAATAATAATAAAATAAAATAAAAAGCCTGAAAAAGCCTTTTCTGATGATGATCAATGCTGCAGATTCAATCAGTGTTTTCTGGGGAAGTTTTCAAAAGGGTCAGTTGGATTTTTTTTTACTAAAAATACCACATTCAAGCTGTTTATGTTGGGATATGGGCCAACATTTTAATAACGATGCATCCCTTGTTTTGGAATAAAGAGACATTGCTTTTTCCAATTCAGTGTTTATATGCCTTTTTCAGAATGGACAAAATTATTATTTATTTATTTTTTAATACAGAATGAGATCAAATCGACATCGGTTTATATCGGTTACCGGCCATAACAACAATTATTATATCGGACATCGATATCGGCCAGAAATGTCATATCGCCCATCCCTAATTTTGGGCGAAGATATTTGGTGTAGAGCAAAAACAGTAGGGTGCCTAGTATAGAGCCCTATGGGACCACAGTATATGGTCAACTAAGTATATAGGGTTTGGTTTTAAGTGGCTAAGGTTATGTTCTGTGGTCCATTAAAGATTTACTTACACCAGATGGCTCTGGCATAAGGATTGACTAATGACTTGTTCCAATGCAGTCTATGAATGGACTATTAACAGTGGGGGACAGTAACCAAGAACATTTACTTGAGTACTGTACTTGGGTAATTTTTTGAGTATTTGAGTATATGTACTTTACTCAAGTATTTATAACAAATGTTATACTTTTGGATACTTTACTCCACTACATTTAAAGACAAATATTGTACTTTTGATTCCACTAATAGTTAATTAAGCCCTATTTCAGATAGATAGATAGAGAGGTCTCTAGGAACATCTGAAAAATGCCTTCTGATAAGTTCACAAGTATTTTACTGATGCCATGCTTACACGTAAAAATGACTTGGGTGCAACCAGTTCACTCTAGATGTATGTTTTTATTTTAATAGTCTCCTCTCTTGTCATTTGGCAGACCTTGGAGTTTGAGCCTGAGCGATTCAACAGCACGGTCGTGTGCGAGAAGCCCAACAACAATCTCAACCATTTCAAGTGTTACGTGTGAGTATCAAGCACATGAATCACCAGGATTCCCCACACAGATCTTTGAGTCTCCGAAAGCAGCCGAGCAAAACTAATTTCCAACCCACTCACTGCTCTTCCTGACGCATTATTGGCCTGTAATAGGCTACGATCGATTTCCTCCTAGCGTACTGTAGCTTTGATAACAGCCGGGCTTTCCTTCCTGTCCAGCTAGAGGCCATGAGGCAGCACATTCGCTAATAGGGAATATTATGAGGGCTAATGAACATCTAACGAGATCTGACAGTAATGAGTGTGATGGTGTGTGGGGTGGGCAGTAGCGGAAAGTAACTAAGTACATTTACTCAAGCTAGAGGTTCGGGCCGCCGATCCGACCAATATGTCTGAGTCATAGTGTGGCTTTGGCAGAGTGCCTGTTGTACCCGTCTGTCTGTGTCCCGTAAAAGTCTGAAAATGTCACTTACTCCCCAAGCCCTCGATATGCGTATCAGGGCCCCCAGGGGCCACGTGTGCAAATCGGTGTTGTTAGGCAGCTAGGGGTTATGTTGTTGACATCAGCGCATGTTGTCTGTCTGTCCGTCCGCCCGCCCACCCATCACCCACCCTTTATGGATTTAATTATAGGAAGATAAGATAAGATAACTAACCCTAACCCTAACCTATATTGATCCTGTGAGGGAAATTCATTCACCAAAGGCAGTATAGCAGTTAAAGGACGACATCACCCATTTTAAACCTATCTTCATATAATAGATCCTCACTAATACTCATGATAAAATTGTGTAATTTTTCCCTACTCAGTCTGTCTCATTGGAGGGCTGTGGACACTTCAGAAACCCGTCTACCAGTGACATCATCGTTAGGAAGGTTTTTCTTTTTTGATTTTTATTAACGTGAAAACAGTGGCCTCCGTCATAGCATGCTAACTTTCCAGGAATAGAAAGCCTGTTGTTTCTATTAGCTTGGATTCCCCATCGATGATGTCACTGGTTTTCTGAACTGTCCACAGCCCTCTTCTGAGACACAGACTGAGTAGACAAAAATGGTGCCATGTTATCATGAGCATTAGTGAGGACCAATTAAATGAAGGCAGGTTGAAAATGGGTGAATAGAAGTCGTCCTTTAAGATACAGGTACAGGGCACGAAAAAATTATGTAGATACAGCTGAGTAAAGACGTCACACGAAAGATAAGTACCATCAATAATGAACAAAATATACAACAGTATACAGTATATAGTATACACACCCTAAATAAAGATTCTTCTCCGCATCATAAGAATATTAGTGTTTCTTTCTCCATCTGCAGAGAGAAGCCTGATAAGCACAAGCTGGGTGTGAGCATTGAGAGTCTATTGCTCAGAGGATGCACCGTGAGGAACACAGATCATGCAGTGGGGTTCGTGGTGTATGCAGGTAGGCAGTGGTGGAAGAAGTACTCATTACTTAAGTAAAAGTAGCAATACCACGATATAAAAAGATTCTGTTACAAGCAAAAGGCCTGTGTTCCAAATGTTACTTGAGTAAAAGTATTGGCATCAAAATATACTTAAAGTACCAAAAGTAAAGTACTAAAATGTTTGAAAATAGCCGATAGAAGCTCACAACGCGTCGCGGTGCGATGCGTTGTGAGCTTGTAGATCGGCTATTTTCAAATAGTCTATATAAAATAGTGCTAAAGGGGCAAAAGTTTTATGATATAATGAATTATGCCGTGAACCACTATTGGTCCGTGGACCACTGGTTGAGAAACAGAGCTCATCTGGGAACTGGAAGGTTCCCGGTTCAATCTCGGCGCTGCTCCTTTGCGTTTCGTTGGAAGTGTCTCTTGAGAGCAGGTTGGCACCTTACATGGCTGCCTCCATCGTTGCTGTGTGACTGAGTGAAGTTGGAGGATAGTTTCTTAGGGTTTTTTTCAAGATTTATTTTTGGCATTTTCATGCTTTATTTACAGATAGACACGGTACAGAGAGAGACAGGAAATGCGGACAAAGAGCAGGGGAGTGACATGCAGCAAATGGTCTGTCCATCCGGTAATCAAACCGCAGACTCACTGTCGGGCATTAGAGGCTTTTTGGTACGCACCCTGACTAGAAAAGTGCTTTATAATCCATTCTATGTGGTTCCCCCACAGCCTGCTACAGTACATAGAACAGTACATGTCTACCATCATAGCAGTGGTCTACTGCACAACCCGCACCACTGCATAAATGTTTCACCATCATTTGGAAACCTTACATTTCTCGTACATTTACATGCGGCAGAGGCTCAGGAGGTAATTAAAAGGTCCCCGGTTCGATCCTTTGCTCCTCCAGGCTTCTTGTGTCGCCTGGTTAAGTGTCCCTGAGCAAAACCCCAACTGCTCTCTCATGTGGTGGTCACTCCAACCAAATCATGGGTCAATGTAGAGAAGTAATGCTTGATTTATACCTATAGTTGCGCGCCAGTGTTGTGTCAATAGTCAATTGAAAAGCTTGTAGATCTGCTATTTTCAATATTTTGAGAAAAGGTGGTATATTCATAAAGTATTTTTGGACGTTTGAGTCCCTGGGGTCCCTTCCTAAGTAAGTAGTGTGCCATGTGTTTGAAATGTAGGCGAGTGAAAGTTATGTTTCCCAAAAAAACATATACTCAAGTAAAGCACAATATACTCAAAATATTTACGCAAGTACAGTACTCAAGTAAATGTACTTAGTTACTGTCCACCAGGTATGCAAGGTGTTGTGTCTGTGCTATGTGTGAACTGTTCCATCATGGGTCTATAATAGGTCCACAGTTTTTTCCTGAGTGCATCACATCACTGTCTCAAGGATTTTCCAAAGAATAACGAGCAGATGAAACTGTTATTATTGCACTCTTTGAGATCAATAATCACTCCTCTCCTAAGTGAGTTTTTCATGGCTTGTTTAATGCCTCTCTGTACTGGTGGTCTTAATTATTGGATAAACGCCCTTCTGTCCCATGTTCAAGGTCACGAATCCAAGTCCATGCTCAACAACAACGGGCCGAGGTACAAGCGCAGCAAACTGGAGCGCAAGTTGAACAGTGATGTCATCTTGTGCGTCATTCTGCTCTTCGCCATGTGTCTCATTGGAGCGCTAGGTACAGTGACATTAACCATAAATATCATTACATTATACAAAGACTGATTAATGGAATATTCCTTACAATGTGTTTATTTATGCTAATATATTTAGATATATTAGCAATATATATAGTATAGTGTAGAGCAGTGTGATCCTCAAACATTTTCATTTCAAGGACCCCCAAATGTATGTATTTGGTTGTGGACCCACATTTGAGCAGATTTCGTGCAAAGAACCCCCATAAGAGAAAATGTGTCAACAACATTTAGAAAATAGCAGATGTAGAAGCTCACAACGCGTCGCATTGCAATGCGTTATGAGCTTGTAGGTCTGCTATTTTGGAATAGCCGAAGAATATTCCGGGGTGAACATTTAGCAAACATAGCAGATACAATCTCACAACCCACGCAACATGTTGTGAGCATCTTGTACTGTAGATCGGCTATTTTCAGCAAAGATATTTAGTGTAGGGGGATAAAAAGAGACCCATGTGGGGCTCCATCCAACTAAGTATATAGGGGTTTGCAAGTGGTAAAACTGCTCCTCGTTTTCCTGGGGACCCCCTGAAAGACTCCTGGGGGGGTCCCTGGAATCCCACTTTTAGAACCACTGGTGTGGAGTGACAGGAAACTGCGGGCGGGAGGACATGCAACACAGGTCTCTAGAATCAAACCATTGCAATTATGTGGTCAAGGTGCTATCTGGTCGACTGCCGGCACAGTGCATTTATGAATGGGACCTGTCACTTCCTGGAGTGTGTTGGCCTAAAGCCCAGTGAGAGAAAATACTGTAGGTACGAGACAACTGACCGAGTAAGGAAGGACTCGGAGTGGAGCCAAAAATAGCTGCCTCCCTTGCAGACAGAGTGGGTGTGATTAATCCCCTGTCCTCACATACAGGTCACTTCATCTGGCTGCACACACTTCCCAGCATTCCTCCATTCCTGGTCCCCGACAGCCTGGGACACCTCAACCCTGCCCCGCTGTCTGGATTCTATATGTTCTTCACTATGATTATCCTGCTGCAGGTACCACGCGCGTGCGTGCGTGCGTGCGTGTACATGAAAAAGTTTGAGAACCACTGATAGCAACATAATTTAAAAAACATATATAATCACAGATTTGCACAAACAAAAATTGCAGATCTACAAGCTTGAGCTGCGAGCTTGCAGATCTGCTATTTTTGAATAGCCCAAAGTATAAAATAATGGTTATAGCTAAAAATCTAAAATGACACAGTATATGCGTTCCTGGATTGAATGGGTTAACCCATCACCTCCTGTTCCCCCTTAGGTCCTCATACCTATCTCCCTCTACATATCCATTGAACTGGTGAAGATCGGCCAGATCTTCCTCATCACCAACGACATTGACCTGTACGACGAGGACTCGGACAGTCGGGTGCAGTGCCGAGCCCTCAACATCACAGAGGACCTGGGTCAGATACAGTACCTCTTCTCAGACAAGACCGGCACACTCACCGAAAACAAGATGCTGTTCTGTAGATGCACCGTGGCGGGCAACGAGTACTCACACCATGAGAACGGTAAACCTCACACATAGGCCTCGGACCTCCTCATTCAACCTCCTCCTCTTTAACTACCCCCTTCTTTACAAGTTCAAAGGACCAGTAGTATCACTGCCGTGTGTGTGTGTGTGTGTGTGTGTGTGTGTGTGTGTGTGTGTGTGTGTGTGTGTGTGTGTGTGTGTGTGTGTGTGTGTGTGTGTGTGTGTGTGTGTGTGTGTGTGTGTGTGTGTGTGTGTGTGTGTGTGTGTGTGTGGATGTGTGGGTGTGCGTGCCGGACGCGGACGCTTTTGGGGGGCTTTGCAGCTGTTCGACTGGCCGTCCTCGACGAGGCTGACTCTGACGAGGAGGAGGTGGTCTTCAGCCAGCGGCCACGGCCGCCTCCGCAGACAGGATGGTCACTGGAGGCCGAGGAGGACACCGACCCCGAAGCCACACAGCGTCGCCATGGCGCCCGACGCAGGAGCAAAGCTGCAGGAAGCACCCCGGGCGACGTGGCCTTCAGCAGCCCACTGGTGAGATGGCAGCTCAGTCACAAAGTAAAAAGCCACATGTTCATATGCTGTGAATTCCTCCCGGCATTATGAGCCACACAGAGCCCAGGGGCGTATTGTCATCAGCATTCCACTGGTGGGGTGATGCTGGAGCTCAGACACTGAGCCACTGAAGGCTGCTAGGGGCGTCCAGTATACCTTGCAGGGTTCCATTTGCTGGGGGGGGGGTCTCTGGTCATTCATTCTTATGGCCGGTGCGGATATGTTTGATCCCTGCTTCTGGTCAGACTGATTTCAATACGTGCTTTTCCTTTTGGGAAATGTAGACTGATAGGTTCAATATTTATGTTTGATAATATCACAATTTAACAGTTAAATATTATTATATACACTGAGTATATACACTATATATACTGTGTAAATATACATTGAATCTTCTGCGATCTCACGATTCGTTTCAGATTCTTGGGGTCACAATTCGATTAAAATCGTCGGCGATCTTTTTGATTCAAAGCGATTCTCGATTCAAAAATCGATTTTCATTTAAAAATAATTCCCAATCAGTATTATTATCTACTTTAACAGTCATATTTTTGTCATCTGGACTTTAACAACCAAATGAAGCCCAGTTATTTCCAACAGCTCAAACAAAAAATTCTATAATACCAGATAGGGTCAACTTATAATAATTCTTGGTTTTGATGGTATCCTTAGATTAGGTGCATTTCTATTTGATGCAGAAACACAACATAATCTCCGTGATGCAGTAACATTAACGAGCGTCAACGAACGTCAGCTGGACACAGACACACATTGATTTTGAATCATTGATAAGAATCGCAATTCTTACATTAATTGATTTTTCCCAACACCCTAGATATACATGATGATGTACAGTACAGTATACGTATGTTAACCACATGAAGCCTTTTGGGCAAGATCCATTTGTCAAGATTTGTCTAGATTAGAAAAAGAAAGAGAAAGAAAAAGGCCAACATAGCAGATCTATAAGCTCACAATGCTTCAATTTATTTGTAAAAATGCTCAACTTGTCTTTATTGTATTAAAATCAGCCAGGCAGCGAAACGCGGCCTCATGTGGCGGTGGGTTCATGATGCAGATGGTCAAGCTGCTAGGTGTCAGTGATGAGCACTGCCCCTGTGTCTGAACCGACATATGGCCCTGCTGGGCTACATTAGGCATGGCCTACTGATGGCACATAGACTACAGTAAATGTGCATTATATATTAGTCATGGTGTACAGTACAGTGGTCACGGTGCCATTTCTATTTTTGCCCACAGGAGGAAGGGTCCAGGCCAGTTGTTGTCATGGAGAGGCATGATGCTCAGACGGCAGAATCACTTACTGTACTTACAGTACTACTCTTACCCCACCATGAATACCCCACTCTGTGACCACAGTAATAATGATAATAAAAATAATAAATGTATTTATACTATAGATAGATCACTTAGCACTTAATTAGAGTTTTTTACATAAATATTTAACAGAACAAAAACACAATGTGTGCAAAAAGTGCTGTCTGAAATAAAATAAAAACCTGAAGAGAAGCAACAATAACACTTTAACATCTAAATCATGGCCCTTTGACAAAAGAAAACCCAATAACAGCAGATGAACAATGGAAAACAAATGGTGAGCAACCTGGCCTTTCAAATTAACATGACCACAAATAAACCTTGTGCCAACAGGAAATGGAGGTGGTTCCGGACAGGAAGTTGCTTCAGCGGTTTCTGGGGAGCGACATCGGCGTCTGTAAGGCAGACCCCTATGTGGACTTCTTCCTGGCTCTCGCCATCTGCAACACTGTAGTGGTTTCCACGGCAACAGCTCAGCGACAGAGGGTGAGCTGTGTGTGTGTGTGTGTGTGTGTGTGTGTGTGTGTGTGTGTGTGTGTGTGTGTGTGTGTGTGTGTGTGTGTGTGTGTGTGTGTGTGTGTGTGTGTGTGTGTGTGTGTGTGTGTGTGTGTGTGTGTGTGAGTGTGCGCGCGCGCGTGCGTGCGTGCGTGCGCGCGCGCCCTGGATGAAACGCATAGATGAAGGCTGCAGAGAGAGAGAGACAGACAGACAGAGACACTGCCAAGCATGAATAAACTATTTGTGCTCTTGAAACTGGCTCCATCATCCTGTCTGTTTGTCTGCCTGGCTGCCTGCCTGCCTGTCTGTCTATAATATTTATTTTTGTGTTGTTGCCCCTGCATCCCGTCCCCAAAAGGACCACAAAGGAAACAAGCGTTCAGGCATTGTGCTTTTATCCTTTTGAATGTATTTTCAAGTGATCTATCTATCTGTCTGTCTGTCTGTCTGTCTGGGTGCCTGCCTGTGAGTCTAACCTCTTCTCTGTCAGACTGTGATGATTATACATTACATTAGTAGGCCTACAGTATACTATTTCAACCAAGTACGTTGATAAGGGTGCAACAACACTATCATCAACATATCTGTCTATAGCCTAAGTGCATTCTCTAGCAGGAGGCATGCCCTCATAATAACCATGTATGTAGTGAAACTCAATTTCTAGCCTACAGCCTTGAAAGTAGCGTGGCATGTGGTTTCCAGTTGTACATTCTCACCATTGGTCTCTCTCTCTCTCTCTCTCTCTCTCTCTCTCTCTCTCTCTCTCTCTCTCTCTCTCTCTCTCTCTCTCTCTCTCTCTTACACATTCATTGTCTACCACTCTTCATCTTTCTCTCAGATTTCTGTCATTCAAATGTCTCTGAAATCTGCAATGTATGATTGCTAATTCCTTGTGTCAGTTGTATCACCCAGTCAGTTAAAGGTTGCAAATTGAAAGGTTTTCGCCGCCCCACAATAGCTGAACGAGTCCTCAACATGAGGCCACTGAAGGCAGTGAGCAGTGTACAGTAGGGTAGGCTTTTAAAAAAAAACAGACATAGCAATCGTTATAATCCCAAAAAAATGCGATTGTATGACCTATGGGTCAAGAGTTATTGCCCAAAATGTAAAGTGGCTGTAAAGTGTCTTCCTTGGCCTACTGAGAGTGTGTGTGCAAAGTTTGACATCGGTCGGTCAAGTGTTGTCCAAGATTATCTGCACACATTCACACACTGCTACCTTGACCAGGTCTGTCTTGTAAAAGCGATTACTGATCTCAATGGGTAAAATAATGGAGTGGACACACATGCAGTGGTGGCTTATCCAACAGGCTTGAGGTGCTGAAGCACAGGGCACCAACCTTGGGGGGGGCACCAAACGGCGTAAAAAAAAACCCCTGAAATTTTGAAGCAGCGGCTGCTAAAGGAGCGCTACAACATTGAAACGCGCCGGTGAAGCGTTATTTTTTTCCGTGCTGCTTCCAGTCCGCAGCCTTATGGGACGCATACAGTATTAGTTCACAAAAATGACATAGTTGTCATTGTACGACTTTGAAAAACATTTAGGAATTGAGTTTGTTGGCCTACTAACAGCATGCACAAGAAATACGACACTGATCAGCCCTGTAATATGCAAGATTATTTGTGGACAGACGCACGCACGCACGCACGCACGCACGCAGGGCCAAATGCATGAATCTCCTGGTGGAGAATAGATTAATTAAGTTGGCATTCCACTTATCGGCCTCTCAGTTTGACTTGGATTTTTCATGCTCGCTGGAAATGTTAGCCAAAAGTTGCCTCTCTCTCTCATCAGTGGTCAGTGCTAATTTCTGTAATTGCTCTTCTAAAGCCCCAGATGAAATGGCTTTGTCTCTTTTCTAAATTAACCACACAGTGAGGGGTGAGTGCTGGGGGAGTCGGGTCACCCTTATTAATTTGATTACCCGTTGTTCGTGACTCGTCTGTTTCACGTTCAAATGGGACAAGATGGTGGATTGTAATGGAAGGTTCCAAAGCAAAGGGAACAAGTTGTTCCTTTTGGTGGAACGCATGCATCCTGTGCTTCGTGGAGAGGGCCCAGAATCTCTCCATTTAAGCCTCTTTGTTGAAATGGCAGTGAAGTTATCAAAGTGGAACCTTATGGGACGAATGCAAAAAAAATAAAGAATAAAAACAACAAGCGGCAGCCTATTAATTCCTTTCTCCTTCTTTAATTACCCAGCTGAGTGGGCGCCAAAGCCCCTCTCTGTCAAGGAACCCATTGGACACTTTGTCGAGCCTGGCGAGGACGGCCAGCTCCCTCCGCCAAAAGATGGCCTCTTGGCAACGCGCGCCTCGGAGGAGCCGAACTCTTTCTGAATGCTCGCCTATGGAAGAGGAAGATGTCCCTGCTAAAGCGGATGAGCCCGAAGGTCTCGACATGACGGGCGTCCAAACGAAAAGTGCTCCCCGTACCCAAACCGGCGAGCCTGTGGTCGACATGGACAAGCTGTGCTATGAGGCGGAGAGTCCGGACGAAGCGGCGCTGGTGTACGCGGCCAAAGCCTACGGGTTCACCCTCCTGGCCAGGACCCCCAACAGCGTCACCGTTAGGCTGCCACACGGGGAGGAAGTGAAGTTTGAGGTGCTGGACACCTTGACCTTTGACTCCAACCGGAAGAGGATGTCGATCCTGGTGAGAAACCCAGTGACCACAGAAATAGTTCTCTACACAAAAGGGGCAGATTTTGCCATCATGGAACGGCTTGGCACACCATATGCAGGTCAGTGGTGTAAAGTAACTAAGTACATTTACTCAAGTACTGTACTTAAGTACACTTTTGAGGTATTTGTACTTTGCTTGACTATTTCCAATTTCCAATACTTTCTACTCCACTACATCTCGGATCCAAATTTTGTACTTTTACTCCACTACAATCATTTGAAAATTTTAGTTACTAGTTACTTTGTAGATTTTGATTATTATTACAAAACATACATTAACCACTTCAGCCATATACATTTCGGCCATTTGAAAATAGCAGACCTACAAGCTCACAACGTGTCGCGATGTGACGCGTTGTGAGCTTGTAGAATGAGTAGTTTTACTTCTGGTACTTTAAGTACATTTTGATACCATTACTTTTGTACTTTTACTCAAGTAAATTTTGAATTCCGGACTTTTACTTGTTTCTACATTGCAGTATTGATACTTTTACTTAAGTAAAATATGTGAGTACTTTTTCCACCACTGATGCAGGTATGTGTAGCTGTAGCTAACAGACATGGTGTGTTATTTGTATACGGTGTTTCATATGTAGCTCAAGGTGCTTTACAGAACAGAAATTACTTTAGCAGATACATAAATAAGAGTTGCTGCTTTGCAATCTCATACACAGTAAAAGTACCGTAAAATGGATTCAAATGGACCCGCAACGGCTCAGTACTACTCTATGTTGTCATATCATTTTCCAGAGCACCTTAAAGGCAAGCAGATGCAGACCATAGCAGCAAATACTCAGAAACATCTGGACTGCTACGCTAAGGAGGGGCTGCGGACCCTCTGCTTTGCAAAGAAGGTGCATGCATATGGATATAAATTCTCACTGAAAAAGTATTCAACATACAGTAAATGTGTTTTTTTTTTGACAACTTCTCCAAACAGTATTTTTTGTCACAAGTGTCTTCCCCAAGTCCCCCAACACTAGTTAAGTTAAAGCGGCACTATGTAACTTTCTTTTCATGAATAAAATGTAATTTTGTCCAATCTGTATGCTATGGTAGAGTATGGCAACTTACAATGGTAACTTAAACAATTGGGGTGGTTGTATTTTGTCTCCCTGCTCTTCTATTGGGACATATATATTAGATGGTGTCAAAGGTCATGTCTCACCTAGACACAGGATTAAAAGATTACATTTATCCCCTGAGCAAGCAGGCAGGCTCTATTAGCTCCATGGTAAAAATGTCAGCACTTACGCAGGAAACCGGGTTCAAATCCGGGGTAGAAGAGGAAAGTTACATAGTGCAGCTTTAATACATACTATACAGTTTCTGTTTCTGACGTTATTACAATATGCTTCTACTTTTACAGCTTTTGATTCTGTACACAGTATAGTACTCCAGCCCACCTAACTGCATGTAGACATACTGGTATATTGGCTAAAATAATGTTTTATTAATAAAAAATGGGTTTTGGATTGCAGCATTAACCATTAATTACGGATTGTGTGTTGCAGGTGATGAGTGAGGGGACATATAATGACTGGTTAACCATCAGACAAAGCGCGTCTGCTGCCATGGATGACAGAGAACAACTCATCATGGAGTCCTCCGTCCATCTAGAGACAAACCTCACCCTGTTAGGTAACGCACATCAGCCACACACACACACACACACACACACACACACACACACACACACACACACACACACACACACACACACACACACACGCGGACACGGACACGGACACAGACACACACAGGGACACACAGACACACACACGCGCACACACGTACAGTATACACACACACACGGACACACACAGACACACGCACACGTATACACACACACACACACACACACGCACGCATACACACACACACACACACACACACACACGCATGCACAATAAAGTTGAATTTGAAGTTAACTATGCTAAGTGATTTGGTGAAGATGAAAAGACTGAGCCAACTCGAGTCCAGATTTGTAGGTGAAGGGGGTTTAAGAGGTTAAGGTATGCTCTTAACCTTAGCTTTGTATTCAGATTAGCTGAACTAGAACCTCTTCTTTGGATACTTTTGTTCTCTATAGGGGCCACGGGCATCGAGGACCGTCTGCAGGACAGCGTCCCCGACACCATTGAGGCACTCCGGGAGGCAGGGGTCCAAGTGTGGGTGCTGACGGGTGACAAGCCAGAGACAGCTGTCAACGTGGCCTACACCTGCAGACTGCTGCACGAGGAAGACCTGGTCATTAACATGAACTGCAAGGACAAGGTAGGCGTTCTGAGCTTGTAGATCTGCTATTTTCACGATTTATGATTAAATACTGTATAAAATAGGGCTTAAATGGTTATACTGTTCCTCATTTTTCCTGGGGACCCCCTGGAACCCCCTCAAGGACCCATGGGGGTCCCAGGACCCCACTTTGAGAACCACTGCCTTAGACCTAGGATTTTTTTATTTTTTTAATTAAACTTTCCATTTAGCCATGTATTGTCCAAGCACCAAAGTTTCAGGAGATGTTTCACCATGAGACTGTCTCCTTCCATGCAGTGTTTTTAAGCACATTTACGTTTGAGCTAAAGGTCAAATCTTCACATTTCCACCTCAGAGAGATAAGATGTCAAGAGACGGGCCGTGTGGTCTTGACTGGTCATTAAAGATGAGCTGACAGTCAGGAGGAGAACCGGACACTTCAGAAGAACCACCCGGCCTGTCTCTTAATCAGTGGTGGAAGAAGTAGGCTACTCATATTTTTCTTTTACCTAAGTAAAAGTAAAACACATAATCTTTTACTTGAGTAAAATTGCCATCTTATTGCCATCAAAATACTAGTAAAGTACTCTTTATGCAGAATGTCCCTTTTCACAAGGTGAATTCTTCAAAATGAGTCATAATGATTGCTATTTTCGGTACATCCATTTATTATTTATATAAGTCAATACTTTATAATCGACTAAATCAATTAGTTTGATTAACTGTTGCACCCCGACCGTCTCCCCCATGCCCCCCCCATACCTCATGCTTTGAGATTTAGTTAATGGTCCAATATACAGTAGTTGGGAATGGTTAGCACCACCTGTGTGGTGCTAACCATTCCCAACCGTTCTCTTCTGAACAAGAGAATGTATCTATGATGTACTGTATATGAAATGGACCACTTTGTACCATCATAAGACATTGACTAATTATTGTCCTGAATATACTGGCCCATCCTATCCCACCCACTGTACCTAATAATAAAGTCTTGCCAGCAATTGATGATATGACCCAGTTTAGATTAAAAACATTTTTTGGCACACTTTCCCTGAGGCTCAGAGAGAGCTGTCATCATAAACATGACACTGTGACATGCATTGGCCAGAATGGGCACACTGGAATATGTGAATTCAGCAGACAATGCCATCATTTGTCATTCCATCCTGCACTCTATCCGTCTTTTTGTAACTGTATATCCTTTGACAGTACAGGTATGTATGGCATTTTGATTCATTGTCTGCTTGTGGATTTTTTGTTAATTGTGTTGTGTTAATTACAAGCTTGGTTTTTGATCATGGAAGTGGTTTCATACACGACAAGACCCCGGTACATTATCTTACAACTATCTTTAACAATAAAATTCTGTTGGGACATGATCAAATTTCTCATCATTATCTCTCTATATTTGTTGTCTTTAAGTTCCATTATCAGCAACAGAACTGAGCCCATAAACGCAGCTGAAAGGTTTACTCCAGTGATGTGACTTGAGTTAAATGTGTGAATTTTAAAACTACAACCTAGTGGCGCTCGGGTTTGAATCCTCCGTGGTGCCTCCGGCTTGATATATGAACCCAGTTGGGAGAAAAGGGTGACAAATAATTGACTAACTCTAAACTAGAGTTAGTCAACTCTAAATTAAAAACAAGCCTACTACCCTTAATTACTTTTTAGAGGCTATACCGTTGGTCTCCAAGACGTTAGCTCAGCTGTGTTCAGGATTAAAATAATCTTGAATCCAGCAAACACAAATCAGGTTGATAATGGTGGCCATATAAACTTTTTCATGTCAAGGACCCCCACATTAATATGCTTTTGGACCTCCATCTGAAAGGATTTAGTGCCAGGGACCCCCATAAGAGAAGACTTTTCAGAGTTGTTAAAATGTTTCATGAATATAATATAATGCTATAACCCTGCAAGAGATCATAAAAAATACTCGGGCGTTGTTTTTTCAGCTCATGTGTGCATCCAGCCTGGACTGCATTGTGGAGGAGGTGAGACGCTATGAGGACGACCCCAGGAACGTGGGCCTGGACCCCTGCATGGCTCTGGTGATAGACGGACGCAGCCTGTCCATGGCTCTGGAGTCTGACCTGCAGGACAGGTTTGTGGACGTGGCTCGACGCTGCCGCTCCGTCCTCTGCTGCAGAGTGACGCCCTTACAGAAGAGTCACGTTGTCAAGGTCGTCAGGGAGAAACTCAAGGTCATGACACTTGCTGTCGGTAGGTGTGAAACTGTATTCTTTTTCTGTAGTATTGGTACTATGTTCTGTGTGTAATTGTCTGCTTTTAACCCCACATTGACCCTGTGACTTCAGGTGACGGCGCTAATGATGTCAACATGATCCAGGCAGCTGATGTGGGCATTGGGATATCTGGTCAGGAGGGGATGCAGGTCTGTGTGTCTGTCTGTCTGTCTGTCTGTCTGTCTGTGTATATAATCTCTCCTTTATTGCGCACAGACCAACAATCTTTACAAACGGTCATGTGTTTGTTTCTTGCAGGCCGTAATGGCGAGCGACTTTGCCATCTCCCGCTTCAAACACCTGAAGAAGCTTCTGTTGGTCCATGGTCACTGGTGCCACACTAGACTGGCAAACATGATCATTTATTTCTTCTATAAGAATGTGGTCAGTGTTGTTGTTTTTTTTTACAAATAAATCAATTCACTTTTATACAGCTATAAAGATGTAAAAAACATTACACTGTGTATGATCATCTCTGATGATCATACACAGTGTAATGTTTTTTTATCCTGCCTAAATAGTTAGAGTATGTTGTATGTCCTCTTGCAGGCGTATGTGAACCTGCTTTTCTGGTATCAGTTCTTCTGTGGCTTCTCGGGGACCACCATGATAGACTACTGGCTGCTGATCTTCTTCAACCTCTTCTTCACGTCGGCCCCGCCCATCATGTTTGGGATGATGGACAGAGATGTTTCTGCTGAGATGCTGCTGGGCGTTCCTGAGCTCTACAGAACTGGACAGGGCCCAGGGGTCAGTGGCAGTCCTTTATTCCTAGCCTGGTAGCTTGGTGGCACACCAATGTGCAATCTACAGCGAACAGTTCTCTTTTGATTTTTGAAATGTGTCTAAGATAGAATTTACACTGTGTGTGTGTATTTATGTGGGTCTCTGTGTGTGCGTGTGTCTAGGAATACAAGTTTTCAACATTCTGGTTTGCCATCCTAGATGCCTTCTATCAAAGTCTAGTGTGTTTCTTCATTCCATACTTGGTAAGACAGAATCTGATTCTAGATTGTAGAAAAGTACATTCAAAACTTCTGCTTTGTTGTCAACCATTTGCTTTTTTTTATTACATGACATTGCGAGCTTGTATATAATGCTATTTTAGTTAGTTCGTGTTTTTATTATTTAGTGTAGAGCCCTTGGGGATTCTGGTCATATAAGTACAGTATACTGTATGCTTTAAAGGTGCCGTGATATTCTTTGGTTAAAACAAAAATGTTTTTTTTTGTGTGTTTGAAATAAACAGCTTTTTATTCTTTATTTTATTGATGCTATGCTAAATTAAATTCATTATTTCAGGGGTGAAATAATGAATGATTTAAAATCATTGTTTATTTTGCTGGCCTTCCTGGCATTTTGCCTTTTTGCACCAAAGATTTACAACACCAAAGGTTAAGTGGCCTTGCCCCTAAAATGATGAATTTCCAGGCCTGGTAACAGGGGTCTCTCTGTCTCTTCATCTCTTTAATGAACAGCAAATACATTTTCTGGTGGGTCACCAATTTCTTCCAATCAGGCGAGAGAACCCATTTATCAGCTTCAATTCCAATTTCAGTTCCAATTCCATTGTTGTCCGCTCATTTTTTTGGTTTCTTCATTTCCAGTTTCACGCATTTTGCCTTTTTGCACCAAAGATTTACAACACCAAAGGTTAAGTGGCCTTGCCCCTAAAATGATGAATTTCCAGGCCTGGTAACAGGGGTCTCTCTGTCTCTTCATCTCTTTAATGAACAGCAAATACATTTTCTGGTGGGTCACCAATTTCTTCCAATCAGGCGAGAGAACCCATTTATCAGCTTCAATTCCAATTTCAGTTCCAATTCCATTGTTGTCCGCTCATTTTTTTGGTTTCTTCATTTCCAGTTTCACGTGTTTATCCTGTATGAGTTCTCTCTCCTGATTGGATGAAGGTGTCCCTATCTGAAAATGTATTTTCTGAGCTGGGGAGACAGGGAGACCCCAGTTACTGAACAAACACTCTACTATATAACAATTATTCATTATTATAAATTATTAATATCAGAATATTGAGCTATTTAACACTTATTTGGTGTTTTTGTTTGTTTGTTGTTTGTTTGTTCGTTTTAATGACACATTGTCTTCTTCCTTCAGACTTACCAAGATTCTGACGTTGACATTTATACCTTCGGAACGCCAATGAACACAGCGTCTTTGTTTACCATCCTGCTGCATCTCTCTATTGAGATCAAGTCTTGGGTAAGTTGAGGATCGACACCAGATTAGATTTATTCATCCCAGAGGGAGAGACTAACAGCTTTACAGCTGCCACAGACAAGCGTCGTAAATAAACGCCATACGAGTCGAGGAAACAATAAAGGCATCCATGTGCATAATATAGATTTGAATAATACTAAAACATCGTTTTATTTAATTCTGTGTCATGTAGATGCCTTTATTAAGTTATGTAATAACTTCACAAATAAAATACAGAAAACAGTATGTCCATTCTCATAATTCTGAATATTACTTTGCAAAAATAAATAAATTGTAAAAAATTAATTATAATCAAAATAAATGGTAAGTTTAATAAACAGAATACATCCTTTATCGTATAAAACCTTGACCGTATACTATGTCCAAAACCAGTGGTGGTAAAAGTACTAATATTCTTTACTTAGGTAAAAGTATAAATACTGCAATGTAAAAGTACAAAGTATTGGTAAAATGTACTTAAAGTACAAAAAGTAAAAGTGCTCATTGTGGAGAATGTCCCATTTCACAAAATGTTCAAAATGTATAAAAAATCTTTTGAAAATAGCAGATCTACAAGCTCACAATGTGTCGCATCCCGACGCATTGTGAGCTTGTAGATCTGCTCTTTTCAAATGGCCAAAATGGATATAGGGCTCTGAGATGTAGTGGTGTAGAAGTAAAAGTATTGGAAATTGGAAATACTCAAGTAAAGTACAAATACCTCAAAATTGTACTTAAGTACAGTACTTGAGTACATGTACTTTCCACCACTGCCCAAAACCTATACTTTACGGCAAATGAATCTCTGTTCAATGGATCCAATGTAGTTATTATTTAGTCACTCACAAGCTCTTGTTAATACTTTTTAATTGGTTCAATGTTTATAAAACCCACAGAATAATTTTCCCCAACACTATCATACGACAAAGTAGGGCATTGATTCACAAAGAAAACATCAAATGTTTCAGCCCAATATATGAATGTGTGCTTGTTTTTTCTTCATCATTGAGTGTGTTGAATGATTTGCTGATATGAACGGTATAGTGATGATGATGAGTATTAATGTTTGTTGGCGGTGCGTGTTATTGGCTGCCAGACGCTGGTCCACTGGGTCGTCATGGTGGGCAGCGTGGGGGTCTACTTCGCCGTGACCCTGGCCTACGGCGCCATCTGCGTTACCTGTAACCCTCCGTCCAACCCCTACTGGATCCTCCAGCAGCAGATGGCGGAGCCCGTCTTCTACCTGGTGTGCGTGATCACCACCGTGGTGGCGCTGCTGCCCAGGTACCATCTGCAGGCCCAGATTGTGTGATTCCCCCTCTAAAACCCAATCTGTGTGTGTGTGTGTGTGTGTGTGTGTGTGTGTGTGTGTGTGTGTGTGTGTGTGCGTGTGCGTGCGCGCGCGCGCGCGCGCACGCGCGTGTCAGACGTAAAGCCGACCGCTGTGAAAGAGTGAAGTGGTGTTTTTTATTTTTTTATTTGACCTTTATTTACCAATTCTGTTGAGATATAAGATCTCCTTTTCAAGGGAGCCCTGTCCAAGGATAGCAGCAGCATTATGAACGTTTCAAACAACATAAAACAATATAAGATGCTGAAATTACAATGTAGTTAATGACATAAAGCAACAATAAAAAACTAAACGCCTATAGAAAACATACAATAAAAAGCTGCAGATCTGACTGTTAAGTGGCTCCTAGATGCAGGGGCACATGAAAATAAGAGTATAGGAACAGGTTTAAAATCAGTGTCATGTAGATTAAAGAAGCATTCATATAAAACACAGTTCAATTAAGTCAAAGGTGCATAGGGTTTGTTCAGCGGTCTGATGGTTGCTACTGTAGATAAAAAAACGTTCAGAAATCTTGCCTGGCAATGGTCGCAGCAGAGTCCCTTAAAGACCCTTAAGAGGGTGTCGTTTTAACGTAATCTAGATCTTGTAGGCAGATTTCTAACCGGATAATGTTAATAGTGAAGGTCAGGGCTGAGTGAGCAGGAGGCTCACTGTTCCTCTCTGTGCAGAAGAGCTCACAATGCTCTGGTTTTACATCAAAGAGACGCATATTTTCCACTGGCCTACTTTCCCACCACCACCGCCAACACCCCCCCACCCTCTCTCCCCCCCAGGTACATGTTCCACGTGGTGAGGAACACGCTGGCCCCCTCCCCCCTGCTGCAGGCGCGTCATCTGGACCGCCTGGAGACCTCCGTCAAACAGCCCGGGATGAAGGAGTGGAGGAACCTCAGGCAGATGGGGGAGGTGGCGCGCTCCAGGCTGTCCCGTCCACCCTCTCCCTCTCCCACCCTGGACCAAGACGAAGAAGACCCCCACTTCATGACCTGATGATGTCATCATTGTGGGACATCAGAAACACGCCACCCTGTTACAGCCTCCTCGAGTTGTCAGGGGTCTGTTTGCCCTCCTTGGTGGACAAGGAGCCACAGTGGCAGCATGCTACACTAGCAGGGCGGTAACCACAGGATCCTTAACGTCCCCATTCTGAGGGCGAGCGCTAGACGAAAATATCCAATCTATAAGTTCACAACGAGTCGCAACGTGACACGTTGTGAGCTTGTAGATCGGCTATTTTCAGCGAAGAGATTTGGTGTGTAGGATGGAAAAAAAGAGGGTTTCATGGTTAATTTATTCAAGACAATGTTGAGGTTGTTAAAGGAGTTTTGAACTGGTTCATATCTGGATATGTCTCAGTGTAAAATAGTGTTTTACATTTTTGGAGAGAGTAGGCGGTTGGGGTGGGGTGTTACATAAAAACAATCTGGAAACAAAGCTGTTTTCAATAACAAAATTCTTCCTCTGTCTGTGTTGTGACAAATCATCAGCTACGGTGATGAGTTCATTTTGTAATGGAATGCTTGAGGAGAACCCCCCCCCCACACTCTCTCCTTGTAACAAGCTTCCAAAGTGAACACATAAGCCTGTTACTTTCCTGATGGGTTTTGAGTGCACACTGGTAACCCAATCAGTCACGCTACCCGCCCTTCCAAAAAAAGAAAAAGAAAAAAAAAAGGCTTTTCCAGAACAAAATGGCTCACGGACATTTAAAATATTCCCCTCACCGACAAACCCGAACGTAACATTGCTCAATGGATGTATCGTCCCACATGATGCATTGCTTCATTTGCATCCCATCGATGCACTTGTGGTTTGCAGATGGCACAACATGCTTTGATATTTTCATCCCGTTTGTCTATATTTAGAGCAGTTACATATGATGGTGTCAGAGAGGAGGAAAATGGCGATTTAGTGTTTATTAAGGCTGGGCCTGAAAATACAGCATGTATTTGTTTGTTTTGCGCGTTTTTCAAAAGTTCCACACTGATCAATATTCAAAAGGTGACACTGCTGTTGATATATTTCAACAGACCCTACTGAACATTATCTCCTATTACTATGACCCAGATAAAACTGCAACATCACGAAATTGAGAAGAGACAAGTCTATTAAAATGTAAAGACAGCTGCCTTTATTTATTAAATAAAAATGTGAAGGAGCTGAATCCACCTGTCTGAGATAACTCTTTATACAAGTGTTTATATAACAAGTCACATGCCTTCATTTTGAAACAATGCTGCTCTCTAGTGGTCAGATGGTGAGCAGCACAGAGGTCAATTATGACAATGTCATTGAACAATACAAACCCACTGTATGGGGAATTCATTAAAAGAGCACATAAACATAATAATCAATTGTACAATGGATGTGGGAGCCCATAGAGAAGGCAACATTGACTATGAATATACATTTTACTGGGGTCCCCAGTTGGTGTCGGCTAGACCGCACTCTCGCATTGCATCATTCCATTAAGTGAAACATTGTTATAATCATCTAAATATTAGATATTGGTCAATAAGGCCTCCCCTTTGAACAGAGTAATATTAATATAATTGTTTTTCTTATTTTGTTTTATTAATTTATGATTTAATTTGAGCCAGCAATAAAAAGTGTCTCCAACCAAAAAAAGAGAAAAGAAAATCCATTTACATATAATACATGCATACAAACATACTATACAATACATACATACTGTACAGAAAAACTAAAGAAACCTCAAGTCTAAAGAATATTAGTCTCGCGTAGCCAGACCCCACAGAAAATGAAAAACAGCGACCTCTGCTTTTCTGATATTCTGTGGAGTCTGGCAGGAGTATAATGTTAGACTAGAGCGCAGGGAAACACCGGTTTCATGTCTGCCTATAGCGCATCACTTCCGGTTGGTGCGACCATGTTTTCATTCCCACTAACAATATTTCTACACGGAACACTAACACCACTTCTCCCAGAGAACATGGATGGTTTTGGTTATAAGCCCACTTGTTTCTATGATGAAAGAGTAATTTAAAATGTGAATATCTTTCCGTGGTTTTGTCCGCTCCGAGGACGCTATTGTTAAATTAGTTTCGGCTAGTTTCGAGGGGGGGAGGGTGGATCATGGTGGATGGACACGTGAATCCCGCCCACTACATTTGATTGGGTAAAGCGCGGCCCACTTCCTGATCTGAAGGCACGCCCACTTTTAGCCAATGCGCACTGGTTAGGACGAACCGCTCCGACAGATTCCACCGCAGGTCGGAATCTGTTCTTGAGAGATTAAAAGAATATAGACTGAAGCTTATGTAACAAAAAAATATTATTATTTTACATATAGTACAGTCCTATCAGCAACCAACAACTTGATTTTGCATGGCTGTGTTCATTCATCAGAATTCATCAAAAAGGAGCTGATAGCACACAATCATGTTCTTATTTGTCGTGAAGAGTCTGCAGTGACCTGTAAGCTCACTGATTTGACATAGTGCTAAAAGTGAACAGTAAAACATCGTAGTCCAAAATGTCATCACTAAGACAGTTCAGTGAATTTTAAAAGACAATTGAAACCGAATAAAATCAGCCTAAAGGTTAGAGCAGCACGTTTGTGACCTAAAGGTTCCCGGTTCAATTCCTCACACCGGCAGGAAAGATCTCGGTGGGGAAGTGAATTGCCATCATTATTTACACTATGTACTGCATATTTTTATGCAAAGTATAAAATAGTGGCTTAGTGGTTAAGAATCTTTTGAAAGTATGTCCTTATATCTAGCATCCCTATTCTGGGCATCTTATAATAGCCAAAAAAACAGGAGAACATTTGGCATAAATGTAAGATCTACCAGCTCACAATGTGTCGCAACTTGTAGATGTGATATTTTCATCAAAGGGAGTGCCTAGTATAGACCCCTGGGGTACCCCAGTTAATAAAGTACATAGGGTTTAAGTGGTTAACAACTTAACCAAGTCTGTCTGTAAACGTTTGGTCCTGATTTGTCTCATAAAGTGGTCCTACTGTACATGAGACCTGTCGCAGTACATCAGTCTACCAGGTGGGCATCATGTCGGGGAACCAGGCGCGTCCGAGATGCTTGGACACCTCGCTGTGGATCTGCTCCATGTTGTTGTACGTGTTATCCGGGATCAGCACCTCCTCCATGATGGACAGCTGTGTCAGCCTTCCCCCGCACATCTTCACAAACTCCACGAAGCCGCTGCAGGTCACCTCGCACTCGCCTAGCCCGATGGCGGTCAGGCTCCCGCACCGCCGGCCGATCTGGATCAGCTCCTCGTCCAGGGGCTCCAGGCCGTTGGCGCAGACCACCAGCTCCACCAGGCGAGGGCAGTTCAGCCCCACGCGGCCCAGCATCTCCTTGCTGACCGCCCGGCCGAAGTACAGGTGGGTGACAGGGGTCTCCTCGCGGAAGAAGGGCTCAAACTCCTCCTCGTAGATGTAGAAGTACATGACGATGTTGACCTTTTATGGGCAGTGGTGGAAGAAGATTTTCTTGCTTAAGCAAAAGTAGCAATACCACAAAAAATATGACCCTGATTCTGAATGTAGAAATACTCTGTAAAGTAAAACTCCTGGATTCAAAGTTTTACTTGAGTAAAAGTACAAAACGTATTGGCATCAAGTATCAAAAGAAAAAGTACTGATTATGCTACATGTCCCATTTCACAAGATTTCACAAGAACGTTTTCAAACATTTGTCAAAAACTTTTCCAAATAGCAGATCTACAAGCTCACAAAGCATTTATGCTATGTGTTGTGAGATTTTAGATCTGCCATTTTAGAATAGCAAAACTATAAAATAGGGCTTAATTGGTTAAAGTATGTTCTGTAATAATAATCTAAATCTGCAAAGTAAATTGTAGTGGAGTAAAAAGTACAATATTTGCCGCTGAGATGTACTGGAGTAGAAGTATAAATGATCTAAAAATGGAGATACTCAAGTAAAGTAAAAGTGTCCCAAAATTATATAGAATACATGAGTACAGTAAATGTACTTAGTCACTCTCCACCACTGACCTTGGGTGAATGTTGAATGAGGGCCTGCCAGCTGCTCCTCTGGATGGGACGGAAGGGTGCGTGTTCGTTGCTCTCGCTCACCACGTCGATGCGGAGATGCTCCAAGTGAACGTGCTTCTCAGACGACAGGGCGAGCAGCAGGTCATCGCTCAGCAGGTGGTAGTTCAACGCCAACTCCCTCAGCCCGTGGCACTGGTCTGCCACACACAGGATGCCTGAGCAACAAGAACCAGATTGTTTGTTTTTCCCCATTTCCTGAAAAGTAACGTTTTTGGATATACAAGGTTTCCTCCTGACAGTGACAGTCTATTGCAGTGGTTCTCAAACTTTTTCAGGTCAAGTACCCCTAAATGAATGCGGATTTGGCCGTGGACCCCCATCTGAAAAGATTTTCAGATGTGGTGTAAAAAATTTAAAATAATATTCAAACGTTTTCAAAGAATATCAAGATGTTTTTTAAATAGCTGATGTATGTAGGGCCCAGGGGGTCCCTGGACCCCACTTTGGGAACCCCTGCATTAGACCACAGACCACCATAACTCTGAGAGTGTACAAATGGAACCAAATGGACCCGTAAGGGTCCATTTGGTTCCATTTGTACACTCTCAGAGTTACAGCAACATAAGGATCCATTTGGTTACTAACTATCCAACATTTATCTGGGTACCCCCTGGAACTCGCTCAAGGACCCCTGGGGGTCCCCGGACCCCACTTTGAGAACCATGGGTCTATTGGATCTAATGTAGCCTATCGTAAATCATACCTCGCTTTGGACACTACTTGTATTAATACATAGATATTTACTATATAATCCTACTCTCCTACTACAGTATAATCCTACTTCCTACTATAAATCCTACTATCCTATACTGTTTCACTCCTCGATCTGAACTTGCACATGTGCATTGACCATTGGCATATGCAGTGAGTGAGGAAGCCAATTCTTCACTTTTGCCAAAATGTACTGTGAGCTGTTTATTAGCATTTTTGTGAACTCTTATTCAATTAACACTGCTGTACGTGGAGACCGGGGGAGTGACTCATGGGAGCAGTGCCAGGGTTGAATTTAATTGGCGTTAGGTGTTTCCAATTGTCTATTGTAGCATGCTGTATCTGGGCTCAAGGCCACACACGCGCACACACACGTGTGCACACACTCTCACAGACATTTTTGTCGAAGAGTCCTTGAGCAAGACACTGAACCCCTAACTGCTCCTTATCATCAGGTTGGTGCCTTGCATGGTTTCCTCCACTGTTGGTGTGTGTGTGTGTGTGTGTGTGTGTGTGTGTGTGTGTGTGTGTGTGTGTGTGTGTGTGTGTGTGTGTGTGTGTGTGTGTGTGTGTGTGTGTGTGTGTGTGTGTGTGTGTGTGTGTGTGTGTGTGTGTGTGTGTGTGTGTGTGTGTGAATAGGTGAATGTAATGCACATTGTAAAGGGCTTTGGAGAAAGGCTCTATATAATGCGCTGTTTACCATTCATATTTAACACACACACACACACACACACACACACACACACACACACACACACACACACACACACACACACACACACACACACACAATATGCCAGTAGAGAAAGACAAATCGGGCTCAATGGTGCAAAGTGACTTTGATTTAAGCACAGCAAGCAGCACACCCAGTGAGGTTGGGCAAGCAATACTACAACAGTAACAGAAATTCCCAATTAACAGAAACTCCCAATTCAGAATCCTTCAGACTACACCTTACCCCTTATTAGCACTCTCTCTATACACCTGCTTGCCATCCTTCTCTTTCGATTGATGCTAGTGACTGACCAAGACATGTAATACACTCTATTTTATTACCTTGATTATTGCTTTGCTTATTCTGATCACGGACTTGTAAGTCGTTCTGGATAAGGGCATCTGCTAAATGTATAAATTGTAAATGACACCCTCTGTCCTCACACCCATTAAAATACCATTTAGCAGAATAGATGATGATTTCAGTGTCTTTAAAATTCCAAATGTATCCGATTCTGGATATATTCCTGAATCCTGAGATGATAAAAACATGTCTGAACAATTTTGTTAACATGGCTCTCAAACGGAATGAAATAAGACACCAGGGTTTTGTATAACTATTTTGCTATTCTTTTTATCCATTATCCACACTTTGAGGATGCCAAAATATAATTCATCATTTAATATAATTACATTTAAATATTTTAATGTTTTAATGAATAGGGAAATATAGCACATCACAACGCAACATTATGAGCTTGTAGATCAGCCATTTTCACTACTCATCGTATGATGAAGTGTTAAACCTTGAAATGCATTATTTGATATAAAGTAACCATCCTCTTTTTGATCCACTGACCTGCGGGGGACACATAAGGACAGCTGTTCATCTTCAGTAGCTTCAGGGTGTCACTGTTGTTGGCCACCAGCACCTTGAGAGACGGGTCATCTACCGGCGTGTCCTCTATCTTAATAGAGGACAGCGACTTGGAGTTGACAAACACCACCATCAACGCAGACGCAAAGTGTGACTGAGAGAGAGACAGAAAGAAAACTTCAGAGTAGTCAATTATTTTTAACCCACTTTTGACTCCAGATTTAGTCGTCCGAGTTAGTCCGAGTTAGTTTCACATACCTTCATTTGATTGGCTCAGTGGCAGATCGGAACTACAAATGAACGACACCACCTTACTCCTGCTGAGCCAATCAAATAAAAGCTATGAAGAATGAGAAACTGACCCAGAACAGGGAACAGGAATGCCACCTTCTGGAAAAAGGGAACCACAGTCATGCACAGAGCCTGTTAACCCTCCCCTCACATTTCTGTGTTGCCCCACTCGCTCAGGTGCCAGTGAGGAGCCTCTACCAGGAGGACCTAATGCCTCCATCCTCCCATTCAACACCCCCCGCTGACAGGTGCCCCTCCCCCGGGTTCCCTCCCTCAAACACGGCCGGTGGTGTTCATCTACTGTACTGTAGATGCTCGGGCCAATCCAGATGCACTATGGTGGATTTGAACCTCTATATGTTTGATAAACTTCAGAACTTTTCGTGTGAGATACTGCCTGGTGTCATCTTGTTCTCTAAGCTCGCTGCTTGCTAACATTCATCCCCCATAATAAAGGAATAGTCTTAGGACCCCACCAGCTCTGTGGCCTTGTGGTTTGAGTGTTGCGCCCTGAGATTAGGAGGTCAGGGTTCAATCCCCCGGCTGGGTCATACCAAAGACTATAATGCCTCCCTGCTTGGCATTCAGCACCAAGGGTTGGATTGGAGGTAAGTCCCTGCGACATACTAGTGTCATGTCCAGGGGGTGTACATCAAGGCACCTCACGCTACAGAAACATGAGATACAGTAGGCTTCTGCCCTATGGACCACATAAGGTTACTTACTTAGGACCATCGAGGGTCTACTACATTCACAACAGAGTTGGATTAGTCACATTAGTTAGATATGACTATTACTCTTAATATGCTGTAAATAGGACTATAAAAGAGTTAAAAATGTGCACGCCTGCGTACATTCTAATAATATGTGAGTGCGTGCGTGCCTATGAGTGTATACCTGGCACATGTCCATGAAGCTAGGCCGAGCTGTTGAGATGAGCCCCAGGGTTTGAATGGTGCAGTTCACCAGCTGAGAGAGGATGTCGCACGCAGCCTCCGCAGACTCCGTACAGCTGTCCACCTGTTTACATTTAGATTTCATCGTTTTGGGAATCAAAAGAAAAAAATGAAACAGGAATTAAGCAAAGAAGGAGGTTTAAGAATCTTGGGCAGAGATTCTGGGACGGGACTCTCGATGTGTTAAACCCATTAGCTCAGACAGAGAGTTGCTGCGTCATGTTAACGACAGATGGTCTGAAAGCAGATCCCACATGGTTTATGACAGCTCTACTGACGGCCAGCTTCTGACACCTCTGCCTTGTGCCCTTCATTTTTCAAATACTTTCTAAATTTGTATTCAAACGTTACAGTCTCATATCACATTATATAATATAATATCCACATTATCGATATAATATGATATCCACATATTGCCCAGCCCAAAGAGAGAGGTTTTCACCTTGAAGTTGACAAACTGCAGGTGATGCCCGTGTCTCTTAATGATCTGTTGGATGAGGTCAGGGTGCGTGGAGGGCAGGTACGACGTGGCCGGCTGGTTCAGCTCAAACTCGAACCTCCTCCACAGGTCGGGGCAGTGGGAGACCTCATTCCAGTCTCGGCATACAGATGAGGCCTGCGCCCGGTCCACCAGGGACAGATGCTGGAAGATCTGCAGGACCACGTGATGAGGCAGGTTCCCCCAGTCCTCCATGTATCTGCCCTGGAAGCCTGAAGTGGAAACACTGGTCTTATTTCTCTTGGCACCGCCCTCCTCAGGTGTGGGGAATGTTCGACACGTTGATTTGACATTCATCAATCCTCGCTTCATTCTGAAAGAAAGCAGAGCAGTGAGACTGTCAATAATGTTTTTTGCTTTTTTTTTAAGGCAGCGTGATATCTGTTTGTTAAAGTGTGTTTTATTCAATAACAGGGGTTTCCCCGTCTCTCCAGCTCTATAGTAAACAGAAAATAAATGTTCTTGTCAGGTGACCAATTGTATCAAATCATACAGGTCAGGATAAACAAGTGAAATTGGATGTGATGAAGTAAAAGAAAATTGGCACTGGAACATCATAAAATGTAAGCTGATGAATTGGTTCTCTTTCCTGATTGGATGAAATTGCTGACCCACCTGAAAATGTATTTTCTGTTTACTAAATAGCTGAAGAGACAGGGAGACGCCTGTTACTGAACAAACACTCTATAGCAAACTATCAGAATATAGAGCTTTAGCGTTTTGACAAAAAACTTTAAAACCCAAAACAACGTAACATTGTTGCCTCAGCAGTGCATGATATGTAAAATGTATTTAATATTATGAGAGTTAAGATTTAGACAGTCCAGTCTGAAGAAGAGACAGGTAACACAAGTGCCAAATGATCTGTTACACCACAATAATAGTACAAAAATCACACATCTGTGAGCACTTTTCATAACTAATGTATAAAGACTTCATAATTATATAGTGATGTCATTTTGGGTTTGTTGTCACTTTTTAACAAAAGAATATATAAATGTATCACTGTCCCCTAGCTGAAGGTTAAGTAAGATGGGACTCCTCCTCCTAAATGCAATGCATTAAAAAGCCCTTGATTTAAAAAAAAAAAAAAAACGAATACTATTTATTTGTACTGTATCACTTACTGCTATGCCAATAATAGGCTATAACCATAGTGGTATTGCAAACGTGTATTTTACAGACACTAAACCAGGTTGTAAAAGGAAGTCAAAAGCAACATTAGGCTACTGAGTAGCCTAATGCTGCTTTTGACTTAGCCATGGATCCAAGACGGGGTCATCTGTCATGACCGTCATGGATGAACTTCAACCTGGTGTTTGCACTTTCTCCCCTTTTGGTGCGTACATCTACATAAACGTTCACATTTCAAATATAAAGTGCTTACCTCATGGCCACGGATGTTACAATTATGTACGGGCCCTCATAAATACCCGTATCTCCCGTATTGTTCAATAAAAATCATTTTAATCCGATCGGTGGCCATTTTTTCATAGAGTTATAATGTATCAGAGTGTAATACACCTCCCAACCTATCGGGTCGCGTAGTTGAAAGAATGTGGAAAAAAAATATATAGAAAATGGCCACCGATCGGATTAAAATGCTTTTTATTGTACAATACGGAAGATACGGGTACTTCCTGAGGACCCGAACATAATTGTAACATCCGTGGCCATGAGATAAGCACTTTATATTTGAAATATGAACGTTTATGTAGATGTATGGGCCAAAAAGGGAGAAAGTGCAAACACTAAGTTGAAATTCATCCATGACTGTCATATAATATATAACATTTATATAATATATGATTATGAATTGATTGATTGATGTACTTTATTTGGTAAGACATAATATATATATATATATATATATATATATATAATATATGACAGTCATGTATCAGCCAGGGCTACTTTTGACTCCACATCGCACACACAAAAAAAACAGGACAGGCTACACTCTATCTCTAGTTTTTATTTAGGAAGAAACAGTACTTACTTGACTGACTAACAATACGTCAACGTTCCGTCCAGGTTGTTGCACATACATCACTCAAGATTAGCCTGATGAAAAACTGGAGACAAAGACCCATCCATCCCATTATAAACACTTTGCAGCCTATATGTCATGTATAATGTATGCAGCAGGTAAAACAGTACATTTGTCAGGACCTACCTGCTGTAGCAGAGTATTGTTGTGTACTGGCTGACTGTGTGTTTATGCTGTATGAACACAGAAAGTGTTGCCATGTCCGCTTATTATAAGCGACTTTGGGCTTATTTTTCTGTGACGTTGCTTGTAAATATTGGTTGTTTGCTATTTTATTTGGGCTCGTTTCTAAAGTGTAGTTGATTATTTGGGCTTGTTTCCAAAGTGAAGTTGTTTATTTGGGCTTGTTTTTAAAATGTAGTTGTTTAATTGGGCTTGTTTCTAGTGTAGTTGCTTATTTGGGCTTGTTTCTAAAGTGGAGTTGCTTAATTGGGCTTGTGTCTAAAGTGTAGTTGCTTAATTAGGCTTGTTTCTAAAGTGTAGTTGTTTATTTGGGCTTGCTTCACAATTGTTTTTAAATGTATTTTAACCAGTGGTTCTCATATATTTTCATGTTGTCCCTCCCTAAACCCCATCTGAAAATGCCAGGAAGCCCCGTCTACCGTACCAGATTTGTGTTGTTATATGTTCCAAAGAATATTCCAAATATTCCACCTTTTATTTCAAGATTTTTTGAAAATAGCAGATCTACAAGCTCACGCGACGTGTTGTGAGCTTGTAGATCGGCTATTTTCAATGTATACACTACAGTATATAAGTTTAAAGTGCTGCTCATAATGAACTTTGGGCTTGTTTTTCTAGACCTGGTTGCTTATTTCTCTCACAAAATCTGGCAACACTGAACACAGACCACTTCGTGCACTCACTGAGAAGAAAGTAGGTCAGTGTGTCAATCTGGGGCGTGTGCATGTGTGCGTGCGCGCCATTGCGACAGAGAGATTAGTGGTGTTACGTGGTGTGTGTGTGTGTGTGTGTGTGTGTGTGTGTGTGTGTGTGTGTGTGTGTGTGTGTGTGTGTGTGTGTGTGTGTGTGTGTGTGTGTGTGTGTGTGTGTGTGTGTGTGTGTGTGTGTGTGTGTGTGTGTGTGTGTGTGTGTGTGTGTGCGCGCGCGCGCGCGTGCGAGAGAGAGGTAATGTAAGGTAAGGTCATTTATTTGTGCCAAGTCATGCACTAAAACATGCCCAGCCAACCTGGGTTTACAAGCAATGTAAAATGTAAATACTGGCAGTGGTGTGAAAAGTATTCACAGTTTTTTACTTAGGTAAAAGTATCAATAATGCAATGTAGAAATACTATAATTAATATGAAAGGATTGGTATCAAAATGTACTTAATGCACCAAAAGTAGGCTACTCATTATGCAGAATGTCCCATTTCACAAGTTTTCAAATGTATAAAAATATTTTTGAAAATAGCAGATCTACAAGCTCACATCGCATCATGACGCATTGTGAGCTTGTAGATCTGCAATTTTCAAATTGACGAAATGTATATAGGGCTGAACAGTGGTTACTGCATGTTTCGTAATAATAATCAAAATCTACAAAGTAGGCTAACTAGTAACTCACGTTTTCAAATAATTGTAGTGGAGTGCCTCTGAGATAGTGGAGTAGAAGTAAAAGTACTGACAATTGTAAATAAGTAACCGCTTGAAATTAAAAAGTTTGAGTTCCACTAACGTAACACTAACAGACAGTAACGAAGTAAATTTACTTAAGTACAATTTTGATGTATTATTTTTACTTTACTTGAGTATTTCCAATTTCCAATACTTTTACTTCTACTCCACTACATCTCGGATCCAAATATTGATACTAGTTACTTTGTAGATTTTGATTATTACAAAACATACATTAACCACTTCAACCCTATACATTTCGGCCATTTGAAAATAGCCAATCTACAAGCTCACAATGCGTCGCCATGCGAGGCATATGTGAGCTTGTAGATCTGCTATTTTCCAAAGATTTTTGAAAGCTTGAAATGGGACATTCTGCATAATGAGTAGGCTACTTTTACTTTTTGTACTTTATAAGCAGTGGTGAGCTGTGGATTTTTGAACTAGGGGGGCTCTATTTTATGACGTCACGTGCAAGCGCACGCACACGCATGTGCATAGCCGATCAGCTCAGTGCTAGTTGAAATACTGTATTCAACATGTGATTTTAATGTAATTATATTTCTTATTATTTAGTTGCATTGTTAATTTGTTGTTTTTATTTTTGTTTCAATTCATTAATTATTTTATTTTCCTTTTAGTTTTATATAAAAGCCCTTTACATAGATTCACCCACACAAGTACTTAAAATAATCATTCAACTTGTCTTTACTTGAATTACTTTTTTTTAAGACTTACATTGCTTTCAAAACAGTGTTTTTTAAAACAAACAAAAAAGACCCTTTTGCTACTCACCAAAAACAAAGACGGTTTTATGGAGTTGAAAGCCTACTCTACTAAATGGGAACACTGTGAGCCCCCACCTCTCGTCTAAAATACACTTTTTGGCCAGAAAAGAAAATATTTCACAGGAATTAAAACATGTTTTTGGTTACTCCACAGTGCCCTCTACATATCTGGTCAATGGAATTGTCCTATTGACCAGATTCTTCCTTCCGGTGAAATATTTTCTTTTCTGGCCAAAAAGTGTATTTTAGACGTGAGGTGGGGGCTCAGAGTGTTCCCACTTAGTATAATAGGCTTTCAACTCCATTAAACCGTCTTTGTTTTGGTGAGTACCAACGGTGTATTTTTTATTTTTACTACAGACGAGAGGCTGCGCTACCGCAGTGCGAGGGGAAAGAATGGAAAGTACCATAGCGTTAAGGAGAACTCCTTCTAACGCTATGGACCAGAGCTAGATAGGGATAATAACTTCGTGAGTGTCTGGTAGGCTACAGCTCTTGTGTCCTCTGCTAAGCGATTAACCCTTTCACACTCCATGGCTTTTCTCGAGTAGCCTAATGTTATGCAAAGCAGCCAGGTTGAGGCCATTGTTTAAGGTTTTAAAAACGGCTCGCCGCTGACGTGCGTGCTCGCGCGTGCATGTGGAGTTCCCAGCCCCCAGCCCCGATAGTAGCTTCGCTACCCGCGCACCCCCTACAGCTCAACCCTGTTTATAAGTACATTTTGATGCCAATACTTTTGTACTGTTACTATAGTACATTTTGAATTCCGGGCGTTTACGTGTAACAGAGTATTTATATATTGCAGTTTGATTGATACTTTGTTTTACTTAAAGTACAAAATGTGAGTGAATGTGTGGAGGCTCTGGTTATATCATGTTACCTGGAATAATGTTTCAAGAGGTTTAGTGGAGGTGCTTTGCTGCCCTCTGGTGGATGTTCTCTTTTTCAGCTTGTCCACAGGCCGGGCAACACCGTAGGTTGGCCGTGATCATTGCGCTATAGACCAATTATTTGTTTACTAACATTGAGCCTGGACGCACAGGTGATTGTTTCACGCAATCAATTCCCAACCTGTTTCGGGGTGCACTGGTTTCAGCACACCCCAACCCCCTCTTGTGTGTGTTGGCTAGTGAGACGCGTCCTAACGAGACCTGATATAATGGGTTTCGTTGCGCGCGTCGTCTGTTAAGGGGTCTATAAAAAGTAGTTCGCAAGCGCAAAGTTGCTCAGCGTTTTCAACTTGTTGTTTGGTTTAAAGACTACTTTCTTACTTAAAAAAAAGAAGCGAATAAATAACTGTGCCATTCATTTAGAAACGCTTACTGTCCAAATTGGTGAAATAATTTGAAAAATAAGGTGTGCTGGCCATTGATCACACGACGGTCATCTGTCACGACCGTCATGGATGAACTTCAACCTGCTGTTTGCTTTTTCTTTATTTACGATTCTGTACATCTACATAAATGTTCAGATTTGAAATATAAAGTGCTTACCTCATGGCCACGGATGTTATAATTATGTACGGGTCCTTAAAAGTACCCGTATATTCCGTATTATTCAATACAAAGCATTTGAATCTGATTTGTGGCCATTTTCCGGCCGAATTTTCTTCATGTGTTGCCTTTCAACTACGTGACCCTATCGGTTGGGAGGTGTATTGCACTCTGATACATTATAACTACATGAGAAAATGGCCACCAATCGGATTAAAATTATTTTTATTGAACAATACGGAATATACGGGTACTTCTGAGGGCCCGTACATAATTTTTACATCCGTGGCCATGGGTTAAGCACTTTATATTTGAAATCTGAACGTTTATGTAGATGTACGGGTCGTAAATGGAGAAAGTGCAAACACCAGGTTGAAGTTTATCCATGACGGTAATGATATGACAGTTATGTGCGAAACGATTTTACGGAGTGATACCACAATGAGTGATGAGGTCTCTGATAGTTGATTGAGCAGGAGGTCGACAGGAGTGTGTGATGCAGACTGAGTGACGGAGCAGAGCAATAATCACATTCATTGATCTGAAAGTCGACAGACACACGTTTTCAAAGGTTAGTTGGGCAATTATTATTAATGTACACGGTACAGTTTGAAGAGGACTTGTTTTTCCTGAGTGTTCTACTAAGATGTTGTACTTTAATTAGCAGGTACACCGAATGATGGAATGATTGTTTAATGCATTGGTTCCCTAACTTTTTAGCTCGACCCAAAAGAGAAATGTGATGTCTCCCCAGGAACCAAACTAGTGAAAATAGCAGATATAGGAGCTTGTAGATTAGGCTATTTTCACTACTTCTTAAACATGTGTTTTATAATTTATGGAATTTCCGTGTTTTTGGAAAATAATTGAATTGTTTCAACTTCATGAAAAATGTTTTAAGATAATTAAAACAAAATGGGGAAACTTAATTACTTGTGCCCCATAAAAATGTGTCTGCGACCCTCAAATTGGTTCGTTTAATGAATACTGGTCAACAAATTCATGTTAACCCAGGCCTTCAACCCTTGGGGCGTCGTGTGGAAGCTTAAATGGGAATAATAAACCTTTTTTTAATTAGGCCTACCTAACAATTTGACAATTTTATACGAACGTTTATTTTATAGACGACATTTTCTCCAACAATAAACTAGCCTGGATCCGTGAAACGAAATGAAAATTCAGGCTGAGTGTCAGGCAAACAATAAACGCCAATTAAATTGGTTTGTTTGATGTCAGGCGCCATCTTGTTGCAGGTGAAGCACATGGTGCAAATTAACACTTTGACCAGTGGTGAAAAAAGTGTTATTGGTACTAGGAGGCACTTTATATGGGTATATATTACATGTTACATCTGAACTGTGACTGCATTAGTAGCCTGGTGGTAACTTTTTAATGTTGTTCTTCAAATGCAGGATTGAAACTTGATTGAAAAAGTCAAAATGAGTGGACGAGCACGAGCCAGATCCAGGGGCCGAGCACGTGGCCAGGAGACTGCAGCTCCTGGAATGGTACTGATGTCACTGCAGAACATGTTTAAAATGACAAACATATTTAAAATTTATGTCTTCATGTTTGGGGTGATAATTGAATGTGTCTATTGAACTGTTGTATTTTATTGGTTTCTTTAGAAAGCTTTTCTGTACCTGATTATTTTTTTTAAGGCTGAATACTGCTGCGGAAAAATCCAATAAACAAAGTAAAAAAAATATATATATATATATATATATATATATATATATATATATATATATATATATATATATGTCAAATAAACAAGGGATGAAACAGGAAAAAAAAGAAGAAAAAAAGACAAACATATCAGTTTAGTTGACTTGCAGAAGCGTTGCACTTGTAATTATTGTAAATACAGATGTTCCCAGCCTTTTGTCATCCCCTGCAATAATCTTTCTGTTGGTTTTCACTCTCAATTTGACTCATTTTGAGCTGATGATGATACACAATCAAGTGTTCTAGATTTTAACTTGTGCAGCTAGTTGACAACAATGCAATCCATAAGCACTTCCCACTTTGGGAACTGTAGTCAGGCCTAATTGTTAAAGGGACTATAGAGTTGTTCCACTCTAATCTGGTTCTTAGAACTGGAGAAAAGTAGCCTACTGGAGAATCAAAAATGTTCTTTTGTTTTGGGTGGGGATATCACCCGGGTCCCCTAGTGGCCTGTACTTGGCCCCTCCTTTTTTCCCCCTCTACAATAAACCTCTTTGCTGTAAATCTCCAAGCAACGATTCACAAACATGTTGTGAGCTCGTAGATTGGCTATTTTCACTGAATGTTCTATTATCACATGCTCAGAATAGTGATGTAGTGAGTGATGCCAGCTAGGCCTGTCGCAATTATTACATAATTGCAATTATGTGAGATGAGCTATTTTGCATAATCGTCAAAATCGTTTCCATGTTGAAAAGGGTTCACATGTTTTAAAACATTTTCCAAAAAAGTGGAAATAGCAGATCTACTGAGCTTGTAGATCAGCTATTTCCACTATTTTATAAAAATAATTGAGTATATAATATTAAATATGGCATATTTTGGCAATAATACATTATTTATTTTGATTACTGGTATCGGCCATTTGTTTGTTTACTTAAGTTCTTGTCATATCTGCCCCGTGCAACTTTTGTTCACAAGGCCTACTGTAAAAGCCACACAATTATTTGTATGACAATTAATCGTCAAGTAAATTTCATAATCGTGACAGCCCTAATGCCAGCCTAACTCATTGACATTAATGTGTTTTCTGAAGACCCCATCTCAAGAAGCTGACGTGGCACCGCTTATTCCTGCTCCTGCTGAGGTGGAGCTGGTTGGCAGAGGCAGGCAGAAGACTGCCCCAGGAGCTGTAGCTACAGAAGGTGCAGTCTGACTTATCTTGTATCCTACTGTTCTTGTGGTGTTCCTGCTGCCTTGTACTGATGGTTGTCATTGCGAACGCGCCTCCGCCCAAGTGGAGCATACTATGAAACTCTGCTCTCATTGTGTCTCTGTCTGTGTGCACTGCACTGCCTGTGTGCAACCAACAGAGTGGCGCCAGAGTGCAGTCAAAACACACACACACACACACACACACACACACACACACACACACACACACACACACACACACACACACACACACACACACACAGTCCGTAAATGCACAATATTTTCGATCTGCGTTCGCTTCCAGCGTTCGCGCGTCTTACTTGTTCTTAAAAAAATGTAATCAGTCAAAATTTGCATGGACATTTTAGATCAGTTTAATCTCTTGAATAGGATCACAATGAAAACGAAGTCCCCAGGACATTTTTTTGTCTTATCCTTATAGGTTTAATGTCTTACTGTACCATGTGCTGTTTACATTTCTGACTAATAAAGAAGTCAATCAATCAACTGCAGGACCCTGTAGTTTTAAGTAGTAACACTAAAGGTAGGGTAAGTGATATGTTTTGGTAAAAAAACTCATTTCTTTGGGTCACCACTTCCAATTTCACTTGTTTAATCTGTATCTTGACTGAGATCTCTATCCTGATTGGATCAAATGAAAAAAATGCATTTTCTGTTTATTGAAGAGCTGGAGAGGCAAGACTCCTGTTACTGAACAAACACACTATAGCAATGAGTACTATCAGAATATAGAGCTGTTTAACACATAAAAAGGTAGGGAAAATAACTTTCCCTACCTTTTTAAAGGATTACAGAATAGGTGTTATGACCGCTTTACTGAGCCCAAATCTTAAGTAGATTGTGATGATATCCTATCCTGGTTCAAATGCTAAATAAATGTAGCGAAGCAGAATGCAAGTCATTTGTGTCATGCGATTTATTTGTTATGTTATGTTTTTTGTTTATCCCTTTTTAGAGGATGTGCTGCAGATCTCTGGGGGCTTCCAGAAGGTGAAGATTGGAGAGCGAGGACGTCGCCGCGATTTCTACGATACAGGAGTGAACACCAGACAGGCCATGGAGCATGTCAAAGAGTGCAAGGCTGGTCTGTATATGACATGATTGTATACAAATAATACACACACAAGATGCACAATTGTTTCTCTAGGTAATTTACAGTAAGTGCTGAACACATGGCTACATAACTATTGGGGTGTGCATTTGAATGCAATGTTTCAAAGCTCACACATGATGGCGACATCATCTCAATTTCAGCACCAAGGACTTTTTAAAATGATAACATTTTATCTCCAACATGCAAATAAAAAATAAGAAAATATAATAACTAAGTAATTATCAATAAAGCAATAAACAAATTATCAGAAACAACACAACTTGAAAGTGATGTTATTCATAAATGCTAATTTGTATACATTTTTTTTTCTTGATTCCTAATTGTGAAAAGCTCTAAAAAGATGTTTAGAGAAAGACGTTTAATTTAAAGAGCACAGTCTTTCTCCTGCTGTTAAGCATTTTTGGATTATTTAGGAATAGGAACCGTTTCAAAGAAAAAGAAGTGGTATTGGAACCATCATATTTCAAATTATACACTACCCTACCCTATATACAACACGATACCCACCTGCAGTAGGCATGCCGCCATTAATTATATTTTTCCTCTGTGTTCACCGATTGCTTTCCAAGGAACCACTGGCTCCGTCATTGAGTTGAAAGCCAACTTCTTGCGCATCTTATCGCGTCCCCAGTGGGCTCTGTATCAGTACCACGTGGACTACAAGCCTCCCATGGAGTCCCGCCGCCTGCGTAGCGCCCTTCTCTATCAGCACGACGAAACACTTGGCAATGCACGCTCCTTCGACGGGGCCATTCTCTTCCTGCCTCGCAGACTTCACAACAAGGTACTAAAACCAAAGCAGTCACATCTCACCTGGCACAAAAATGTTGCACTTTTAAAAAAAAAGCATAAATAAATGCAGAAACAGTAAATGAGAAAGAATGGAATCTTAACGATCATGTAGCCCAGCTGATTGGCCAACAAATACCATATTTTGACCAAATACCTCTCGATATTGTGACGTATCCATTTTCTTAAAACAATAAAAACAATTGTCAAATGGTAAAGATATCTGATCTACAAGTTCACAACACGTTGCTATGTGTATAAAATGATGGCATTGGCTGATTAAAATCAAGAAAAGACAACTGTTATGCCTTACCACAGCAGCATGATAATCAAAATCCCAGACTATCCCATAATAATAGTGGTTATAATGTTAATATATGTATGTAGTCCTACTGATGATGTGTTTAGGAGACTGCTTCTAATGTAGTCCTACTGATGATGTGTTTAGGAGACTGTGCTTCTAATGTAGTCCTACTGATGATGTGTTTAGGAGACGGTGCTTCTAATGTAGTACTACTGATGGTGTGTTTAGGAGACGGTGCTTCTAATGTAGTCCTACTGATAATAGGTTTAGGAGACGGTGCTTCTAATGTAGTTCTACTGATGATGTGTTGATGTGTGTTTAGGAGACGGTGCTTCACAGCGAGACCCGGCATGGAGAGAAGGTCCAGATAACCGTTACACTGACCAATGAGCTACCTCCCACCTCGCCTGGGTGCCTTCAGTTCTACAACATCATCTTTAAAAGGTCAGATTTTTTTTTTAAATAGTTAGATCTGCAATATTGTATAACGCTGTACAAGTTCACAGAAGATATGCTGCATTAACCTACTTAAACCATACTGGTACCAAACTGGTATCTTTTCTTGGTGCGCTAATTTCTCCCTCTACACCAGATCTCTTAGCTGGGAATAGTCCATGTCAACATGTGGTGAACTTGTTGATAAGCCATTTTTGGTGAATGTTTGCCTAATTGGCTCTGTGTATGACTAGTTCTGTTTAGCAGAAAGGTGACATTCCCGTTTCCTGTTCCTGGTCAGTTAAATCATTGCCTCATTTGAATGGCGGGTGCATCCACACATGTACGTCAAGTTGACGCTCGGAAGTCGGAAGTCCCATCCACTCCTATGTTAAGTTAAAAATCGGAAGTTCCGTCCCGACGTCCGTCTGAAAAGCATATCCGGGTTACGGTTTTCATTGAGTAACGGCCCAAAATGGCCGGAATCGGAACAAGGGCAACCCTAGCGTCAACTTGACGTACATGTGTGGATGCACCCTTAGCAGTAGATTTGAACCGGAAAACTCATAAAGGTATTGTGTGTTTCCAGTTCAAATCTGCTACTGAGCCAATCAAATGAAGCTTTGAGAAACTGACCTGGAACAGGAAATGAGAATGCTAGCGTCTGGAACAGGAAATGAGAATGCTAGCGTCTGGAACAGGAAATGAGAATGCCAGCGTCTGGAACAGGAAATGAGAGTGCCAGCTTCTGGAAAAGGGAACTACAGTCATGCACAGAGCTTATATGACATAGCCAGAAAAGAAATGCTAGGGTTCATGTGGTTAACCACTTTCAACCTGGCATCCCTATTTTTGGCATGTCAAAAATAGCACATCTACATGCTCTTCACACGTCATGGTGTGTTGTGAGCTTGTAGATCTGTTATTTTTGCTATTCATTGTACAACAAAGTAAATGGGGCTTAAGTGGTTAAATAGGCATGTTGGGGGACCAAGAGTTTGATAGTTGGAATGAATTGTGTTGTCAAAGTGAAATTGATGGTATAACTGGGTCATTTATGCTTCAGAGCACATTGGTGTTGGTGAAAATGAACATTCCTGCTCAGTAAACCTACAAATACAACTTTGCATTAGAGCTGCAATAATTTTCTTAGCGTGTCGCATTGCTACGCTTTGTGAGCGTGTGTGTATAGGCTATTTCTATTTTTGAAAAGTTTTGATAACGATTGATTAGCAGTTGAACCCATGCTTTGCACTTATTTCTTCACTTTGTAATTCTAGTACTTGATTACTCTTACATTTGTTAGGATCCTGAGAATGCTGAACATGCAGCAGATTGGACGGCACTATTACAACCCCGACGATCCCCTCAACATCCCACAGCACAGGTACTGATCCCCTCAACATCTCACACAGCACAGGTACTGATCCGCTCAACATCTCGCTCAGGTACTGATCCACTCCACATCCCGCAGCAGAGGTGCTGTAAGAACCATAGAGAAAATATAATCTGCACACTGGAAATAATTCTCCTTCTGATGTCGATCTCAACGTTTCGATCATGAAATATCTTAATATTGTTCATGACTGTTTACATTAGATTGTCTTGTTTTTCTTTCTCTCGTCCTTTCAACACAATGTTTCTCAGATTGACAATCTGGCCAGGCTACCAGACGACGATCTTGCAGTACGAGTCGAGCATCATGATGTGTGCCGATGTGAGCCACAAGGTGCTGCGCAGTGAGACGGTTCTGGACTTTATGACCAACCTGAAGCAGCTGCATGGCATGCAGCGCTTCAAGGAGGCATGCACCAAGGAGCTGGTCGGCCTCATCGTCCTCACCAAGTAAGAGGAGCTTCCAAGGTGTTCTGATGTACTTTTGGCAGACAAATTGATTCAGGTTGCTGAATATGGTGATATGAGTTCATATCGTCTGTAGTTGGCTTTTCCTGGTTTTAACCACGTATGCCCTATTTTATACTTGAAATAAATGATCAAAATAGCAGAGCTACAAGCTCAGTTGTAAGCTTTTAGATCTGCTATTTTTGGAAATGGTAACAATACATCTTCACCTGAAATGGATGCTACTGAGTTTCTATAATCCACTGATGTATTTCTGCAGAAATCCCATATATTCTTACTTTACACAGGTACAACAATAAAACGTACAGGATTGATGACATTGCATGGGATCACACTCCAAACAACACGTTCACCAGGGCAGACACTGAGATCTCCTTCGCCAACTACTACAAGACAGTAAGTTTTCCAGTGTCAACACATTAATAGGGCACCATCATAAGTAGTAGCATTATAGAACACCAACAATCAAGTTTTGTAAAGTGTAAATGTGCTGTCAGCAACTGATTTTGTTCGAGCAGGGCCATAATTAGCATGAAGATATAATGGACACATTTGATTTGTAAACGCATAAAACAGCAAGCACAGATTATTGTTTGTTTGTGACATCAACTCATGACCGTCTGTTTACTGTTTTAAAAGGACTTTACTAATGAAATCATTAAATCTTTCTTCAGCAATATGGGCTGGACATCCGCTGCAATGACCAGGCACTGCTGGTCAGCCAACTGAAGAGGAGAGGTCCTGCTGGGGCACCAGACCCTGGACCCGCCATGCTGGTCCCTGAACTCTGCTTCCTCACAGGTACCAGCTCCTTCACGCCACTTTCATCTCCATTACCACTTGAACCCTAACATCCCTATTCAGGGGCTAATATTTGGTGAAAATAGCTGCTCTTGTAGATCAGCTTTTTTCGGTGAAAATTGTGTTGGGGGTGGGGGGGGCGGGCGGAGTAGCGTGCCCAGTATAGAGCCCTAGGGGACTCCCGTTGACTAAGAATTTGGGCTTAAAGGGGCAAGAAAGCCAAGGCTCAAGGTTTGTTTTCCAGCACAGAAAGGTAAAAACATGGTAGGCTAACCTTATAGTACCCAGTGATGTAAGGAACGTAGCTCCAGCTAATCTGAATAATGGTTTCGTTAGATATAATTGTGCCAGTGTGCAAGCATAGACAATACCGTTGACTACTGCCAATTGCATGCACGAATTGCCTTTAAAACCAGAATGCCATTACCCACAGGTCTGACCGACAAGATGCGTGCCGACTTCAACATCATGAAGGACTTGTCCGCTCAGACCAGACTGAGCCCAGAACAGCGAGAGGGACGCCTCAACTCTTTTGTAAACCAAATTCAAAAGTAGGTCACACTCATATATTTTATTATAGCAGGCACATGTACAAGAGTTATTATTTTACAATCCTGGTACAAGAGTGCAATGGTACTTCCAATTCTGGGAATGGCAGTTCTAGCAGACAACGGAGATACCATAAGAATCGCCAAAAAGATGACTTAAGCTATAGATTTTTAAAACGTTTATTTTTGCAAGTCTTTTTTCATGAGCATCAGTGTCCTAACAGTTTACTTTAGAACCAACCTCCTTTTTTGCTTTTTCTTTTTTTTAAGGAACACTGAAGCCCAGACGGAGCTGAACACCTGGGGTCTCAACTTCGATAAAGAGCTCCTGAACTTGAAGGGCAGAGTCCTCCAGTCTGAGAGGATTTTCCAGGGTTCCCGCTCGGTAAAAAAAACAAAACAGTTTTGGCTCATAGTTTTGGTCAGGAAGCATTGTGCAAGAAATCTGGAAGAGAATGGAAAATATCATCAGTCATTTCCCTTCTTCTTTGGAAACTATCCACTTTGTACTAATATTACTTAATTTAGTTATTATAAATGATATTAGACACGTACCTGGCATCCCTATTTTGGGTATGTCATAGGCCAAACAATTCAAAGAATGTCAGTAAATGTTCAACCTTGACCTTGTAGATCTGCAGTAGAAAATGGGACTTAATTATTCACAATAATCTTGAGATAAAGTTTTAAGCAATTTCATTAATGAAACACTATCTGAAGCCTAATTTGTGCTCCACATGATGGTCTACAAGCTCACAACACGTTGCATCCGCGCTGCATTGTGAGCTTGTAGGGGCGTGAGACTAACTCTGAATTGGGTTTAGAACTTGCTGAAACTCTGTTGAGGTAGCTGGGACAAAACTGCGTATGTTTTTGTTTTCAACTCAGTACGACTACAACCCCATGCAAGCCGATTGGTCCAGAGAGATGCGTGGGCTGCCTATCATCAGCTGCACCCCTCTGCGTAAATGGGCTTTGTTCTGCACCAGACGCAACAGCAATGAGGCCCAGTCCCTGGTGCAGACCCTCGGCAAGGTCTCCGGTCCTTTGGGCATCCAGCTGGACAGACCGACCATGTGAGTTAATGAAGTGCAAGTGTGTTTTTGTCCACATGGTGGCAGTTTTGTCTTTAAATTGCAGACGTTACAAATTCCAAAGTTTGTGGGAGAGTCTGTTTTACAAAAATCTTGTAAGCTGTCGCAACATAAGATGTTAACATGCAGAATTATGTCATTTGTGTTCTTACGTATGTCACATTAAACTGTTATGTTTCCTTTTTAAAGGGTGGATTATGAGGATCGGCAGGAGGCTCTCCTCAGAGCTCTGCAGCAGAATGTGACACAGGACACTCAGATGGTAAGTAGGGCTGCAACTATCCATTCCTTTACGATTCTGTTAAATAAATTCGTATAATCAACAGTCTTTCATAATTGTTTTATATATCAACTAATCATGACAATATTCAAATTGATTAGTGAAGACACACTGACCACATTAGTAAGGTTTTTTTGCATGACTGTAAATGTAAAGTCATATTCTGGAGGGTATGTCATTCAAAGAGGACAGACATCCTGTAATTGGAATTATTATGCATTACTCCAGTAATTCCAGCAGAGCATTTTTATTGGCTAAGAATCCCACTTAAATTTTTGTTTTAGTGTAGTTTATTTGCACATAGTTAAAAACATGAGAAAAGAGTTCTTAAAATACTACGGTACAATAACAAAAAAGAAAGATGATGTGCTGAAGAGGCCAAAGAAAAACAAACTGTCTTGTCACATGGCCTTCCAAGGAATCCTAAAAGATGACCGCAACATACATAAGAACTAAAGAATGTTGACAGAAATTATGCTTGATAACAGACTTAAGGAATAAGGAAGTTAAAAGGAATGATGAGGATCAGTAATGCTATACAAGTCAGATTAACGTTCCAAATAGCTGATGTCACAGATTCTGCATTTGAACGCACCCGTCACCGAGGCTAACAAATATAGCGATTATTTGGCTAACAAATAGCAAAGTAATCATAATCTTGTGATCCACGCGATTCTGATCTCCCAAGAGCAGATAATGTATACACTGGCCTCCATGGATGAACTATGGTTGATCACAAGTTGAAAAAGCTGAAACGCGTCTCAACGGCATCCTTTCTACACAAGGACGAGACAAAAGGAAATTACTCAAATTACTGAGATGTCTATTCACATGGGATTAGTATTAACGTTGGAGGACCTCAGAGTTTCGCTAATTAGCCCAGAAGTTTTAGTTGATGTTTGGGTAAAAATACTAATGGGGTAATAATTCCAAACAGATGTCCCTGGGTAAAATTCATTGGGGTTAAGGAGACTTGTTGCACTGTACTGGAATGAGGCAACTCTGTACCCATAACATGAACTGTTGAGCCAGTGTCGTCTTGATGTACTCTCTCATAGGTGGTAGTGGTCCTCCCCACCAATAAGAAGGACAAATACGACAGTGTCAAGAAGTTCCTCTGTGTGGACTGCCCCACCCCTAGTCAGTGTGTGGTGGCTCGCACTCTCAGCCGCCCACAGGCCCTCATGACCATAGCCACCAAGATCGCGCTGCAGATGGCCTGCAAGATGGGAGGAGAGCTGTGGAGTGTGGAGATCCCGGTTAGTCCCTCCTGTCACATGCAATCAATCATTTGATGTTTTCACAAGTTGCATTCATACCTGTTAACCTATTCAATCCGGGAATGCATCTGTCTCACTTAATATTTCTTTGGCTATTCAAAAATAGCAGATATACAAGGTCAAATTGTGGCTATGAGATTTAAACTGCTATTTTTGGGGAAAGAGTCGTGAAAATGTGTGTGTGTGTGTGTGTGTATATATATATATGTATAGAAAAAAAGACAATCATTTTGGGTGGTCCTTGACATAAGAAAAGTATAAAATAATGGTTATAGTTAAAACAAATCTAAAATTACACAGTATGCGTTCCTGGATTGAATGGGTTAACACAACTTCTGAAACATTACACCTCTCCGTTGTTGTAGCTCAAGCAGCTGATGATTGTAGGAATCGACAGCTACCACGACACCACTGCTGGGAAGAGGTCCATTGGTGCTCTGGTGGCCAGTCTGAACAATGGCATGACCAGGTTTGTACAGTATATGGGGTCTAATTATCTTATTAGCGATTATTCAATTGATAACTTTCTTGATTAATCGAGAGGTACAGGTTTTTATTTTATCATCAAAATAGCTGCTTTACAAGCTCATAACATGCGAGAAAACACGTGAGATTGCAGATCTGCCATTTTTGGTGTTGCACCCCTACTAATAATATAACTCTTAACATATGCTTTGTTTTGTTTTTCCATACCTGCTTTATGCAACTCGTAGTTGAGCAGGCTCTGGAAACTGGGGTATTGTGCATGAGAAAAGGTTACAATTTACTATTTAGGTGACAGTCTTCTCCAGAAGGTTTCACATGTGCCGCTGCTTCCATTCCTAGATTACGATATCATAATCAACCAATAGTGAGGAGGTCAAACTGTGCTTGGTGTTCTTGCCAAAATAATCCATTTGTGTGTCAGTGCTGTAACATTTTGAATATTAAATTAAATGATATCTGTGCTGTCGGATAGGTGGCATTCTTGTCTTACGATATATCTGTGCTGTTGAATAGGTGGTACTCCAAGTGTGTTCTGCAGGACAGAGGACAGGAACTCATCGATGGATTGAAGATGGCCTTCATCGGTACTTTAAGCTTATTTAAATGTTCTACCTTTGCTTTCGAGGCTGACACTGTGCCTACAATCATCTGATTCAGCCTAATTTGTGAGATGGAATTTGTTTTTCAGGTGCACTCAAGGACTACTACAAGTTCAACAACTTCCTGCCTGCCCGCATCATCGTGTATCGAGATGGAGTGGGAGACGGGATGCTGGCAACCGTGGTGGATTATGAGGTTGCACAGCTCAAGGATTCCATCAAGACGATGGGGACTGACTACATGTAAGAACTTTGAATGGCTAAAGTTAGAACTTTGAATGGCCAAAGTCTTCTGCCTTATTATAAGTATTGTTGGCTTTGCTTCTAGTCTTCCAACTATGAGTAGTCCCAAAAAAAGAGATAAGCAGAGACATTGGTAGGATAATTGTATACAATTTAAGGCACGGTCAAATGTGCTTCATACGCATCAGAAGTGTCAGCTTCCCTGTTAATGTCATTCTATGGGAGTAAAGGGTGGAGTGTCCCATTGGCAGCTGGTTGACGGCTGCGAAGCGTGTGAAGTGCAATGAGTTAAAAGCTTAGAGTTCAACATTGAACACTGACCGGGTATTAAACCAATAGGAAAGAAGCTTTGCGGTTGACCCCACTTGGCAGCCATTTTGCTTGTAGTTTTCTTTCAGTGAGCCAACCACTCCAACGTAAGTCAAACTAATTACACTCCAGAAAACCAGCTCTCAACTTACAGAAGCCTGTAGGGACTAAACAGACTAGTTAATTACGTACTGAATAACAAACATCTAGAATCTGTTTATTTGACAGATGTGCTGTATGAAATGCTCAAAACAGTTTCTGGTCTCCATCTCTAGGGAGATGTGCAAAAGGGAGGGGATCCCACCAATAGAGTGGAGGTGTTGACCACCGTATAAAACCAAAAAGAAGAGGTGGCATACTCGTAGTCACGATGCAGAATGTTTATTAAAACCAATGTTTCGACCGGAGGTCGTCTTCAGGGTTTAAACGAGGACCAGTAAGGTAGTCATATTTATAGGGGACAGGACACAGGCGAGTACCATTACCAAAGTGCCCTGAGGTACAGTAGGAGGGGTGAGTAATTACCCCAAATTGATAAGATTCATTAAAAATACACTTAGTAGTGTCAGACAAACATCATCTAAATACCAGGAGAATAAACGGCACAATCTAGTATTTATAGCAAAGTGATGTGAAACGAGATAATCAAAACAGATGTTCTGGTATGCGTGTCTTGAGGACATGTGTGGTCTTAACCCACATATTTATCATAAGGACAATAGATTATGTAGATGACCCCTTTCCTGGTGCATAAGATAATTCCCTAAAAGGAGTAGTTCACCAAAAACAAATCTTATTTTCTATCAATTAATGAAGCCTTGAATTCATGAAGATTTTTTGTTTTTGACGCATTCCTAAGCCAATAATTGGATGACCAGCGAGACTAGAGTCTTCTACTGAGTCTCCTATTGACCGATGATGACCCAGTCATCAAATTATTGGTTTAGGAATGCGACAAAAACAAGAATCTCCATGAATTCAAGGCTTCATGGGGTGTGTAATTGATAGAAAATATGTTTTTTTGGGGGGGTGAACTACTCCATTAATGAGTTCGTGCATGGAGATGTAAAACAAAAAGTGCATTTAAAAGTGCTGTTGCACTGCGCACACACACCACACCTGTAATAACCCTTGTTGGATCGTAGTAAGTGTGTTGTATTTCGGGGGGAAGAAGATCTGAATTGACTGAATCGCTCAGGTTTCTGCCTCGTTACCTGGGGGAGTCATTAAATATTACGCAGCTGAGGATCGGATTTTAATATGTGCCGGTTTGTACATGACCTGTTTAATCGAGTCAGCCGCATGAGTGGCTGAATTGGTATATCCACAAAAGTGTTTTTTAATTATATTGTTTCAAATTCACATCACTTTATTATGAGATAGTGCATTGTGCTGTTTATTCTCCTGATATCTAGATTGGATGTCTGTTTGACATTTCAAAGGGTATTCTTAAATGTATTTTTGTGTAGTAGTGATTGTTTGTGCCTGATTAATTACTTGACCCTCCCACCTCAGGGCGCTTTGATTTGAGGACCCCTCCCCCTCTAATGGTACTCATCTGTGTCCTGTTCCCTTCCCTGTCCTTGTTGAAACCCTGAAGAAGACCTCTGGTCAAAACGTTGGTTTTAATACACATTATGCATTGTGGCTACGAGTGTGCAGCCTCTTTTTTATTTTGATCTCCATCTCCAACCTTGGTCTTCTATTCTAGGCCCAAGTTGACTGTGGTGGTGGTGAAGAAGCGCATCTCCTCCAGGTTCTTCGCCTACATGAATGGCAAGCTGACCAACCCTCCCCCGGGAACTGTTGTTGACACAGATGTCACCAGACCCGAGTGGTAAGTTCTCTCTACTCATCAGTATGTCGCTAAACTATGTGAGGTGGGGAACTAAACATGTCTACAGACCACAACAGAAAGCGGCTGGTATTGCCCAAAACCCACCAGATACACTACAGTGCAACTGTCAGTGTTTGTTTATAATCAACTTTTTTATTTGGGGATTGACATTGCAGGCATCCATGGTGCTTCTCACATGATCCACATTTCTCAGTCCTTTCATAGTTGAACCATAGCGTCCCTTTTCTTGTGCTAACGTTTGGCAAAAATGGCAGATCTACAAGCTCGATCAAGCATTGTGATCTTGCAGATCTATGGTGTAGCGCGAAAAGGGGGGGACCATCAGACTTATAGGGTTTTAGTGGTTAACAAAGATTTATTGATGAGGGTTGCTTGCTGTAGTAAACGAAAAAACAACAAAACCACTTGTGTACCCAATCATCTCCCTCCACCCTGAACACTGTTACACAAAATAATTTCCGTTGAATTCTAAAATTCTGTTAAAAAATCCTCCCAGGTACGACTTCTACATTGTGAGCCAGGCCGTTCGCATGGGAAGTGTGTCTCCTACCCACTACAATGTGGTGTACGACACCAGTGGACTGAAGCCTGACCACATGCAGCGACTGACCTACAAACTCTGCCACATGTACTACAACTGGCAGGTAACTGCAACTTCCTGCATTGACTGCCTTAAATGCAAGACGTTCTGTTGACTGGCCACAATGTCCGATTATGTTAGCCACAGACACACTGTCTGCAACTGTAATTTAAGCTTACTACATCAATATCTTCTGTGCATGGCATATACCCTGGTAAGTTTGTTAATTATGGAAATTAATTGGATAATGCCTAGAAAAGTAAAGCAAGACGTCTCTTAAGGCCCAGACAGATAGAAAACACCAGTCGCAGTTTTTCATTACACCCATAGCTGTGGGAACTACTCCCCAGTAGGCTATAGCAGTTGGCATGGCAGCCCATCAGAACATAAACACTGTTTGGCACAGCAGCAAAACATGTTGCTTAATGATACACTTTACACACAGCCGAGAACAATTTCTTCCTTACAAAACCCAATAGCCAGGCTAATACTAATTACAGTACAATAGCGCTTTTAACCAAATATATGAGCAGTTACCGTACAATATTCCAAATGTGCTCTTGCGCTCTGGGGTAATGAATTCCCTCATGTCAACAACTCGATAGACTCCGGCTGAGGCTTTTCATTTACACATACAGGTGGTAGAAACAATTTGTTTCTGTGCCATGTTGTAAAACAACCACTGAATGAAGATTCCCCACACATAAAGTAAATACCAAACGGGAAACGGTGGACAGATGGCTGATTTGTGATAATAAAAACTAAAAAGGTGTAGTTTAAGAATAGATGTTAATATAATAGGCCCATTTTCTTTTCTTTTCCAACTCGGTCCCATTATTTCCTCCCTTTTTCTTTTCTCCCCATCATTCGTCAATTCTCAACCTCCTGCCTGAGGAGGGGGGGGGGGCACCCATAGTTACCGCGGCTGTAGCCTCGGAAACCCAGCCATTTTTTTTGTTACAAAAGAAAAAAGTCTGGGGGAACGATGCAGGAACGATGGTCTTTGAAGCTTGTTATCTCCTAACCATTCAGAGTGCAGAGGGGCGTCGCTCTAAATTTGGTGACGTCAGCCTGCTCCGTGCACAGACCGGGGGGGGGGGGAGGGGGGAGGGGGGGGGGGGGCGGGGACATAGATTGGTGAAGCAATCGGAGGACGCGCCTGCTCCGGGCGCCTGGGTTTGGATCCGCCCTTCGAGACCATGGATTGCTCTCGTTCTCTCAGTCTACCGCGGCTGTGATTGCGCCACAATTGATCATTTGAACCGCACAGATCCGAATGGAGCAAGGGTGGTACTAGTCTGTAACTACACATGCAGACATGTGCACTGTTCTATAGTTGATTTGGTGTACTTCTCTCGGTTCCGCCTGCACTCAACCGGCAAAGCTGCGCTGTTGAACCTTGGTGCCACAGAACTGAGAATATATGAATATCTTTTAAGTGTAACCTGTATTTTGCTTTCAGGGCATCATTGCGGTTCCAGCTCCCTGCCAGTACGCACACAAGATGGCTTTCCTGGTGGGTCAGAGCATTCACAGGCAGCCCAGCATTCACCTGGATGATTACCTGTTCTACCTGTGAGGAAGAACAGATGGATGTTCTACCAGTGAGGAAGAACATATGGAGAGGGCATTGAGCCTACGCACATTGCGTACCTGTTTGTTTTATTAGTAGGTTTGTTGTAGGTTGCTTGAAATTGTATTTGTATGGTGACCATTGGAGGCTTAAACCAATTGTTTTATTAGTGTAGCTACAGTTTTATTTACATTTGATTTACTACTGTTACAGTATTTATTTTAGTTACTACTGTAGTTCTAATTGTTTTCATTTTGGCTGTGACGGAAGGGAACAGCTTATGTTTATTTTATATTTTTATATTTCATTTAGAGTGTAAGGGTGCCCGGTGGCTCCCCTGTTATGTTCCCAAACCATGTTCAAGTTAGTGAGCATCGGCATGGGTTTGATTCTGACGTGTTTTGAGAAACATTTGTACACAAATAAAAAAATATGGTGGCACCTACCCTAGATGTTGTCACATATTTTTGCATTGACCATGATTATTAGAAATGGATGTTTATGTTGTAGCATAGTCTGGCATATAGACCAATTATTTGTTTACTAACATTGAGACTGGACGCACAGGTGATTGTTTCACGCAATCAATTCCCAACCTGTTTTGGGGTGCGCTTGTTTCAGCACACCCCAACCCCCTCTTGTGTGTTGTTGGCTAGTGAGGCGCGTCCTAGCGAGACCTGATAGAATGGGTTTCATTGCGCCCATACGGGTTGCACGCATACTGGTTCTTATCAGTGTGACGTCGTCTGTTAAGGGGTCTATAATGTGACAAATGAGCCTGATTTATACTTCATTGTATGAAGAAGCATAAATTGGCTTTAGGTGTTTTTAATTTTGAATCTTGGAGAGAATAAATACTTGTGTATAGAATTGTTAAAAAAAAACTACTGCCAAAAATACTTAACTGATAGCCGACTACATATCATCTCTTACATAGTCTCACGTCAAGAACATGAATAGAAATGAAAAATGTGTAAGACTTAGAAACAGAAAAGGGAATAATAAAATGTTTGCTTAGTTGAATCTGATTGTCAACTCCAGTGTATTTAAACCACGTAAACCCTATACTTAATTGACTGGAGTAGGATTCCCCAGGTCTCTAATATTTCCCTCTACACCAAATGTCGAGGGAGCCTAGACTACTAGAGCACTGAAAACTCATATTTACGAACATAAATAAGCACTATAAAATGCAAAAACATTCGAGGTTAATAATCCTACTACTGTGTTTCCTCTAAAGATGATTTGGAATTGAGAATGTGTCTTTGCTCATTTGCCCCTCCAAGAGGAGGGGTTTAGTGATACTTTCGTAGCCTGGTAAACCCTCCCTCCGGAAATCTCATTTCCATTTGATGGAAATGAGATTTCCGGAGGGAGGGTTTACCAGGCTAATACTTTCGGGGAAGGAACATCCTCCAGATGTTCAGAGAAGAACCCAGCTGTCACCTAATGGATTGAATATAGTGTCTGTCTGACTTGACTTGGAAGTGTTTTCTGTAAAGTAACTGTTTATTGGACATCTAGAATAAGTTGTTAATGATGATCTCCTATGGTGGGGTTTCACTTTCATTATTTATCTTTTCAATACGATTATATTGACATTTGGCAACGAGGCGTAACTGGTTAACCACTTAAACCCCAGCATCGTTATTGTGGCCAAGCATTCGCTGAAAATAGCAGATAGGCGATTATTTTCAGAGTAAGCTTTCCCCTTAACATAAAACAGAAAATACACTAGTATTGAGCCATGGGGGACTCCAGTTACCCATATGGGGTATAAGTGTGGTTAAATAAGGCTGACTTTGCTGTTGTGTATGGGTGGGGTGTTGGGGGTCTCGCTGCCTCGCTCGGCCCCGCCTCCCGCTTCTCGTGCAAAGACGCACATACAGTGTTGCCATGTCGGCTTATTATAAGCGACGTTGACCTTGTTTTTCTGTGAAGTTGCTTGTAAATATTGGTAGTTGCTTATTTGGGCTTCCTAATGTTGTTTAAACCAGTGTTTCTCAAACATTTTCAATGAAGGACCCCAAAATGAATAGTATTTCTCTGCGGACCCCCATCTGAAAATATATTATGCCAGGGACCCCATACAAGATTTGTGGTGTTAAAATGTTTCAAAAAATATTACACATTTCCTTCTAGATGTTTTTGAAAATAGCAGATCTACAAGCTCACAACGCGTTGCGATGAATGTGAGCTTGAAGGTCGGCTATTTTCAAATAGGTTTAAAGTGCTTATGTATCATATTCATAGACATAGTCGCTTCTTTTGGGCTTTTTTTCATAGACCTAAGACCTGGTTGCTTATTTCTCTCACACAATCTGGCAACACTGGCACATACTCACCAAAGCCCCCCCAATACCAGGACCACTCGGAGGAATAAAAGAACAGCAGAAAGAACACCTTTTAACATCTGGTAATGTGACTTGTATTCACTTTAATTTAGTTTTGAATATCTGGTATGATGACTTGTATTAACTTTATTAATGTAATATCTGGTAATGATGACTTATATTAATTGTATTTAGTTTAGTTAATAAAAGAACAGTAGAAGGAACACCTTTTAGTATCTGGTATGATGACTTGTATTTACTTTTTTTTAAGCCTTAACTTAAGTTTTTGCTATAAATGTGTCGTGTAATTTAAAAAAGACAACCATTTTATCTTCGTTAAAAATATATATTCCTACATGTATTACTAGTTACTGCCGGTTATAATTTACAACATTCTAAGAAAAACCTTTCATAATCTGGGTTTTATTTTTTACATAGTGACCGGAAGTCATTTAGTTGTTGACGGTGGGTGACTAGGGTTGCCAGCTATGCTTATTATAAGCGAGTTTGGGCTTGTTTTTCTTTAAAGTTGCTTGTAAATTATTGGTGGTTGTGTTTTTTTGGGCTTGTTTCTAAAGTGTAGTTGCTCATTTGGGCTTGTTTCTAAAGTGTAGTTGCTTATTTGGGCTTGTTTCCTGAATGTTGTTTGTCAAGGACCTGGACCCCCAAATTAATATATATTTGTAGACCCAACCTTCTGAAAATATTTTGTGCCAGAGACCCCCACACAAGATTTGTGTGGATTTGAAAATGTTCCTAAATTTTCACCCTTTCCCAAGATATGTCTTTAAAAATAGCAGATCTACAAGCATGCGATGCGTGAGCTTGTAGATCGGGCATATTATAAACAGCCAATGTATATTTATAGGTTTAAAGTGCTCATGTGGCTTCTTCTGGGCTTGTTTTTATAGACCTGGTTGCTTATTTCTCTTACACAATCTGGCAACTCTGCTTATGGTTCCAGTCTGGTTGTGGGCATGAAGGGATCCAGGGAAGAACAGAGAGCTTTAACCACCTTGTTTATGTGTTAATCTATTATTTATTGTAGGGAAAATAACGCTTTAACGGTTTGTCAGTGTTTTATAGTATGTCCCTTATGTTTGTTTTCATTCCTGCTTTATAATGGAAGCTTTGGTAGGCTAATGTTAGCCTGTTAGCTTCTTAACCTGACTGTACTTACTGCAACGTTACCAGCAGAACTTCAAAACTATATATAAAGGTGAGAGTTATGGATCATTTTCAATCAATAACGTTTGTTTGTGGATTGATAACGTTATCAATACCATCTGTTATAGTTCATGTCAGCAGCTACTGACATTAATGTTACTGTAACATTAATACTATAGAACTGTATGTGCCAAGATATAAGTCTGCTTAAAACAGCTTAATTTATATTCTTCAGTGGTACTTTTACTTAAGTACATTTTGAATTCCGGACTTTTACTCGTTACAGAGTATTTCTACATTGCAGTATTGATACTTTTACTTAAGTGAACTACTTTTTCCACCTGTGCCATTATGAAAATCACTATAACAGCTTAATTTATATTCTTTCAATGTTCATTATTATGTGCAAATTATAGATACACGAATTACACTAAATACAACACTGAAATATTTGACAACCTTATCCATGTGGGTTAAAAATAATACATAGTTAAAATGTAATTATTATTGTAGAAAACTAAAGTATAGAGTTCAAAACGTGATAAAACCATAAAGTAAGTAAGTCTGTTGAAATAAGTGTGTTTCCATAAGTTTAGATATATTTAGTTTGCTGTTGTTGGGTTTTTGGTCACTTTTGCTTAAGTTTAGATAAAACGTTGATGAGGTCATTCTCTGTTACAAAATGATGAACTAAGACAAATAATACATGGTTAAAATGTCATTATCATTGTAGAAAACTAAAGGATAAAGTTCAAAACGTGATAAAACCATAAAGTATAAAAGTCTGTTGAAATAAGTGTGTTTCCATAAATTTAAATTTATTAAGTTTTGCTGTTGGATTTTTGGTCACTTTGCTGAAGTTTAGATAAAACGTTGATGAGGTCATGCTCTGTTACAAAATGATGAACAAAGACAAAGACAAGCTCATAAGTATGTCTTTGTTCATCATTTTGTAGATCAGTTATAACTGATCTATATATGGAATGAATAGAAACCAGTGCTATAATTACGTTTCTAGAGTTTGAAAGCCACACATTAGTCCTTATTGTGTAAATGTGTGTATTTAAAAACAACAACTTAGTAGTTACGACTTGGAACTACTTGAAAATGTTCTGCAGAAAATTTAGAAAATACATACTGCTGCTTCCATTCCTTGTCTTTTAAGTGACGTTTTAGATGTATTACATGTATCATATTTCTGGAATGATCTCTCTCTGAAGTTCTTCAAAGCCAGTACTGGGAATTTGTGACTGCAGTGTTGACAATTTTATTGACATGAAAAACAAATTCTGGTGCTTAAAATGTATTAAGCAACAGTGGACGATTATGTAATCCTTGTCACGTTATGCATATATTCTGAATAATCATATGCATTACTGAATCTTTAAGAGATTGACACTAATCTGTGATGTCTTGGAGACCTTGTTGAATTTGACTGAATATATGAATGCACCATTTTATTTTACAATGTTAGGAATAGGTGGTATATTACTGAATTACAAACAACTGCATCAGTGAGGTATGACTGTGTTACTTGTGTGGCCCTGTTGTTGTGGCTGGCTGTTTGCACAGCAGTATGAATTGGCAGACAATACCATTATCTCATTTCTATTTCCCCCTAATGTTGTGATTGTTTAAACAAATTGGCATCTCAAGGCTTCCAGAGAACAAGTGACTCTTCTTTCTTATGTATATGCCTGCCTTCTATTTGCACATTAGCATTTCACTTGGCACTGCTGCTAAAGATAGAAAGATATAGGATATTTCATACCTCTGCTTAAGCCTTAAGTGCACGTTTTGACACTGCTGCCATAAGATAAGATATTGTATCTGTATATTGTACCTGCACAATTTTGACACTGCTGCTTAAAGATAAGTAAATGCTGTTGTTGTATTGTATATTTATAATGTTAGAGCAGTTCGGTAGAACAAGTCCTACCAATACACTGCTTGTACTTATATATTGTAAGTGACGACATGTAAAACCCTTCTTCATTCTGGTTCTGTTTTTCCTCTTTGCCCTTGTAGACTAGTCATGATGACACAGAAAGTGAAGCTGTGCTCTGTGTCCCTGGACGTGGAGGGAATGACTTGTGGCTCCTGTGTCCAATCCATAGAGCAGCGTGTCAGAGGTTTGCCTGGAGTCATACATATAAAGGTGATTGGCAATAATCCCCCAACATTTAAATTACGCTGTTTAAGATTTACTATTAAATACCTCACTTAACCCATTAAGACCTGAGGCCGATAATATAATAATATCAGTGGTGCTCAAACTTTTTTGTGTCAAGGACCCCCAAAATTATATGTATTTGGTCGCGGACCCCCATCTGAAAATATGTTGTTCCAGGGAGGGACCTCCAGAAGCAAACATTGTTAAAGTATATATAATAAAAATATAGTTTTACAAATCGTTCTAAGTCAAGTGGATGGTTCTCACCAACTATAAAAAAAGATTACAATGGTGAACGATATAGTTATAGTTATCTTTATAGTTATAGTGCTCAGTGTGAATGGCACTTTACAGATGAACATCAGTTAGAGATTTATGATTGGTTTATCCAGATCAGAAAACTGTAACAAACAAATGAATAATTGCAAGTAGAAGAGATACCTTTCTTCTTAAAGCATATACATTTGTGCTTGGTTTAAAATCTTAAATGTGGCTTCATTTGGGACGGGTGAATAGTAAATTATTTGCTTTCCCACGCATCACTAGCATCAATTGGTGTATTGTTTGCATAGTTAATGTGTGTGGGTGTGCTTGTGAGAGAGTAGTATGTGTATGTGAGTGAGTGTAATCTAATCTGTATTGTTGTATTGTATGGTTGAGTGCTGTAGTTATTGTCTCTTCTTACTTTGTACTGCTGTAACCACCATGACTTTTCCCCCCACTGGGGGATTAATTAAGTATTATCATATCCGTAACGTATAAGAAACAGATGAGGCTTTACTTTAGCGACCATGGTGTGCCCGCACACATAATAGATCTGTTTTATTTTAAGCAGATGCAATGTGGAACTACACTTTTGACAGATTTGACAAATGGCCCGCTGGCTTGGAAGCACTATTTAAACGCTCTGGGCCTGGCCAGCAAAACACACATTCTACTTGCCCACTCTGGCCAGTTTTTCAGGAAATGCTGACTTTGGGCTACTTGTGACAATAAGAGTCACAAGTAGCTTAAGTCACCATTTCCTGAAAAAATGATTACCTTTAACCTAGTTTCCCTTTAATAACATCTTGTGAGATTTCAAAACAACTGCTCCAAAACAGGACGTAAAATTCCAGTGTGGCCTCAATGTTGTCTTAAACGCAGAAAATATCTTAACCACATTAACACAGCTTATATACCTGCTATTTCTTCCTATTTGTCGTATGGTCAAGCATATATATATGGAATTATGTAGGGCTTATGTGGTTAAGATCTCAGAAGGTTATTTTCAATCTATTTGGTTCTGGAAAGGTCCTTCCTTTTCTGAGGACAGTCAGCTTTAATTTGTCTCCGACTCATTCCCTCAGGGGAAGGCTGGTCTAATTGATGGTACACAGTCATCCATGTAACTGAGAGAGATCCCAGATTGAAATAAATGCGACCTGGCCTTTCCGTCATGCTGTGTTTCACCCCCAGGCAGGGGTCAAATGAGAAGATAACGTAATAGTGTGATCCTGGCAGAGCTCTGCCCTTTGCAGAATTCTGTTCCAGCAGATCAATATGCAGCCTGCATGCACAAGCAAACGTTGTTAGGGTTCCTTAACCCATGCAAACCAGGAACGCATCTGTGTAACCACTTTATCCATATTTGATACTTTGGCTATTCAAAAATAGCAGAGATTCAGCTATTTTTGAAAAATCATGAAAAGTTTTGGAAACCTTTGAATATATATTATTAAAGCGAACATTTGAACTCCAATCTTTGCTTCATGGGGGTCCCTGGAACTAAATATTTTGAGATGGGGGTCCGCGGCCAAATACATATCATTTTGGGGGTCCTTGACATGAAAAAGTTTGAGCACCACTGATATAGAAACTGCATTTTTCAAAAAATTGTAGGATTTTAGAAGACATTTGTAGAATCCCCACATGCAAAGATTTCAGTTACAAATGTTTGCTTAAAAAAAAAAATACTGTATTCAAAGATATTCAAAAATAGCAGATCTACAAGCTCGTAGCGCGGCATTCGGGCCGAGCTATGAGTTTGTATATCTGCTATTTTTGAATAGCCAAAGAAATCTAAAATGACATAGATGTGCTCCCGGCTTTAATGGGTTAAAAGAATCATTACCTCCATTTATGAGGATTGTTATTGTATGTGATGGGAAGGAGAGAATTGATTTCTGTTCTTTGGACAGTTTTCCCTTTCTCTACCAGGCCCTCAGCTCCCCCCCACACACACTGTCTGTGGTTTGTAACTGGTGGCTCAATCAGGTGACCCTCGTGAGTCCGTCACATGTTTCCTGCTTTACTGGAAAGAGAGAGTGTAGATGTAGATGGAAGTGGAGCAGGATGTGACCTTTGCAAGGCAGATGAACTCAGTCACCCTTTATTGTACAGCCGCTCTGGTCAACAGGACAGCTGTATGTTGAGGCATATCACACTGGTAGCTGAAATAACCTGCCTCTCCTTTGTCTGATAACCAGTTTTTCTCTGATTTCAGCCAGGTGTCTGATCTAGCATAAATAAAGCAGTAGACTGCCCTTGTTCAATTAGTCAAATGTCTATTTAGGCAATGACAGTGGTGGAAAGTAACTCATTACATTTACTCAAGTACTGTACTTATGTACAATTATAAGGTACTTTTACTTTACTTGAGTATTTCCAATTCTCAATACTTTTACTTCTACTCCACTACAACTCAGAGGCAAATATTGTACTTTTACTCCTACAATTATTTGAAAACTTTACTAGTTACTTTGTAGATTTGAATTATTATATACAAAACATACATTAACATTTAAGCCCACTTAATCTTAATCTAAACTTTGGCTATTTGAAAATAGCTGATCCTTTTCTTAAAGTCTATCCTCATTTCATTGTTTTATGATTTAATGGCATCCACATCGACAACAATCTCACATGTATGGTTCTAGCAAAATGGTAGTTGAAAATGGATTTATTTATTGTTTTTATCTCTGACGTTACTTGTTATTATGTCGCAGGTGTCCTTAGAGATGAAGAATGCAACCGTCATATTTGACCTCAGCTTGCAGAGCCCAGAGTCCCTGTCGGAGGCCATCGACGACATGGGCTTTGAATGCAGCCTATCAGAGTCCACCGTGGCCACGCCGGTCGCCACAGACACCCGGCCGCTACCCACGACAGGCCTGACCGCAGAAGGCCAACAGGAAGCCCTGACCAGGCTGTCCCAGGTTCAGGGAGTGCTCGACGTCAGGGAGAGCCAGGACCCGAGGGGGCTCAGTGTCACGTTTGTCCCCTCCTTGACGTCTGAACTGCAGCTGGGAGAGGTGGTGGCCTGCGTGGGGACGTCTCCGGACGCCCCCGTGGATGGCGTCGCCCCCCAGAAAGCCCCAACGTCACCCTCGTCTCCCGGCACGGCGGGAGCAGGAGGAGGGGCAGCTCTGTTGAAGCTTCGCGTCGAGGGAATGACCTGCCACTCCTGCACCACTACCATCGAGGGGAAGATCGGAAAGCTGAAAGGAGTTCAGAAGATCAAAGGTGTGGTTGTCTGTTTCACAAGCTCGTGGATTCAAGTTCTCAGTCGCCACAACGGATTTCAGTCATTTGGATTCCATAAAGGCCAGCACGTCTTTTCTCAAATGTACAAGCTCACACACCTGCAACGCGTTGTGACTGTGAGCTAGATCTGCTATGTTCGGTGCACCACAGAACGTGCAACCTTATATAAATCAGGCATAACCCTAGCCCTTGTGCCTTACAGTAATTATAGATATTAAATGTTACTATTTTAATTGCTCAAACTAGCAATAGAATATATGTCAGAAGCGTCTTCCATAAACAATAATGGCCTTGGATAATACCAGTACCAAAAAGAAAAATACTAAAACATCATAATTGTTTCCTAAACAATTTGTTTAGAAAACAAAGCACCGGTGTGCCCCTTTCACACCGTTTCATAAAACGCAGATTGAAACTTGGCCTAAAAAAAATTCAATCTTTCATTTTAATCCATTTAAGCGGCACAGTGATACATTACCGACTCCTTCCCTGAAGTGGTAATGGATTTGGAGACATGAACATGTCTTCCTACAGCACTTGTGTCTTCATTCTGCATGTCACCGTTTCCGCAGCTTTGCCTCAGGGAGATTGTTTGCAAGGATTTGATTGTGACTCATGAAATCCTTTAATCTCAGCCCTATTATCGGGAGTGACATGTTATTTATAGGGCTATTTGACTGTAGGGCTGTTGGGTGTAGCACCACTATCATTGCACATGTACTGGCTGTCCTAGATTTTTATTGCATGTAACGTCTTTTTTTTGCTTTATAGACCAGTTACATCTTCTTTTAGTGAATTTAGTGAATTTAGTGTATTGTACCTTGAACGTCAAATTCAGAATCATCAAGTATGAGGTTCATTTAAAGAACCCTCTTTGGCAACTCCATTTTAACCATGTCAGATTCATTGAAAACACCTGTCCGTGGTTCAGTGGTGAGTAGTGGTGACTGAATATTGTTTGAGGGGGCTGTGCTTTTTCAATTACTTTTAATAAAGACATTAGATAAATAAATGAAGCAAGTAATTGAGAAAACACGACCCCTTACCCATCAGGACAATATCATTCACCAGAACGAAGGACGTGTGTTTTCAATTAGTTGAACATGGTTAAAATGGAGTTTGAAGTTACAATGGGTTTATATAGGAAGGGGTTGTGTCAGATCAAATTAATATCACATTTTTAAATATTGATTCAAGCAACTTAAAAAGTGTCTGGCTTGCTCACAAAAGCTATAGTAGACTTTAAAATGACCTCTGCGGTGTTTTAAAGTGAATATGAGAAATATGAGTGGGAGAGGGAGAGAAAGTTCAGCTGGCTTGAATATGATGCAGCTAAAAATGAGATGTCATATCTGTAGATCATTGACAACATACAGTACAGTATGCAGACATGTAAGTTAAATAGAGAAAAGATAACGTAGGACCTATAGTCTACTCGCTAGGGTTATGTACAGCAGTGTGTATGATAATGACATGTCATGTCAGCATTGACTTGCCATCATACAACGGTGAAAATAGCCGATCCACAAGCTCACAGCATGTCACAATACAACGTGTTTTGAGCTTGTAGCTCGGCTTTTTCTGAACGACACCATCATATGATGAGGTATAAATGAGATTCTGACGTGTACAGAAATAATCAGTTCTGCTAAATCAGCCCATATTGTGTAACTGATAAACTGAAGCACAAATGTATATGCTGTGTTTTATGCCAGCGTAATCCCAATGCAGGGCTATCAGTACAGTAGCCAACGCCTAACATTCTATCTCCTGACAGTGACAGGCAAGCAGAAAGTGCATTTTAGAAAATACTACTAGAAAATTCCTTTTTTGAAAATACAGCATCTAGTAGTAGCTAGTTGTAGTTGATATCACGATGCGACGTGTTGTGAGCTAAGATCTAATTTGATATGATTGTCACAATATTGAGCTACAGTATTTGGTCAAAAATATTGTGATATTAATTTTGTCCGTATCGCCCAGCTCTACTGGAAACTCCTTATTGTTGTAGGTGTATAATTCATCTTTTCTTGTGTACATAGTTGCTTTAGAGTCTCAGGAAGCTACCGTCGTCTACCTGCCTTACCTCACCACCACCCAGACCATCGTCGACCAGATCGCGGTCGCCGGCTTCAAGGCCTCCGTCAAGTCCAAGCCCCGCCCCTTGCAGCTGTCCCCCGCCGAGCTGGAACGCTTGGTCAGCTATCAGCGGTCGCCGGCCGTCTCTCCCACGGGCGAGACCTCAGAAGAAGAGACGGAGGACTCGGCCATGGCTACACTCAGGGTGACGGGCATGCACTGCCACTCCTGTGTGGTCAACATCCAGGTAGGGCTAGCCGCTTTTTGTGATTGACTTGTGATTGTCGTACAATGTGTCGCGCAAAAATAGCTCACAAGGCGTCTCCATGTGACGTGGTGTGACCTTGTAGATGACATATTTCTGCTATTTTAAAAAAGCATTTTGAAAGAAAAAACCTATCTATTAAAAAATCATTATCAACAATTTTTCTATTCTATTAAATCAATTATTTCGATTAACTGTTGCACCCCTACATCTAGGACAACGTGTCAACGCTGCCAGGCGTCTCCTCTGTGGTCGTCTCCCTGGAGAAGGAGATGGCGTCCATCTGCTATGACCCCCAGATGATCACCGTGCCTCTGCTTCAGCAGGCCATCGAGGCACTTCCACCGGGGAGCTTCAAGACCCTGCCCTGGGAGTCCCAGGCTCCCAGTGTCCCCGCTGAGTCCACGTCGTCACCCTCCTCCCCACTTCTGTCTCCACAGGTAGCCCCCCAGCCCTGTTTCAGCCCGCCCCTGGTGGCTGTGGCCCCCCAGGCCCAACTCACAGCCCCCCAGCCCTGTTTCAACCAGCCCCTGGTGGCTGTAGCTCATGTCCACATCGAGGGAATGACCTGTGGCTCGTGCGTCCAGTCCATCGAGGGCATGATCTCCCAGAGGAGCGGAGTGAGGTCGGCCCAGGTGTCTCTGGCCAATCACAAAGGGACGTTTGAGTACGACCCTCTACTCACCACCCCAGAGGAGTTGAGAGAAGCCATAGAGGACATGGGCTTCGATGCCTTCCTGCCTGGTGAGGAAATGGAAAGCTTAGTTCAACAACCTGTAGAGCCAGACGGATGCCGATCAAGAAGTGCTAAACTTTCTAAACAATTTGAAAAACGTATTTGCTTAGAAGTTTCTACTTGAGAACATAAAATGTATAAGCACACGAATAAATAGGAATAAACACAAATACACATAAACTGAACTTTATTTCATTTGACCATTTAAATCATAGTAAAAAAATCCAAAATAGCTGATCAACACAACACATTGTGTTGTGACGCGATGTGAGCTTGTACATCTTTTTTTTTATATTTGTGAAAACCTTTGAAAATGACATGGCCAAAATAGGGATGTCCGGTTGAAAGTGGATACAAATGGGATGCATCAGCTGCATGATTGCCAATGCCTTTGTCGTCAAAAAGTCAGATAGTGGCCGATACAATAGCCACACCGATATATCGGTTGGGCTCCAATAGCTACTTTCTGTTACAATACTATAGAGACAACAGCAGGGTCATTGTACAGACAGCGTGTTTAGCCTACGTCCCAGTTGACTAAAGACAGGAATTTAAAGTACACATTTCATCTTTGCAACTCAGCTGGACTGGAGGAACCGGTCCCACTCTAATTAGCCCCCTTTATGCCAGCCTGCCATTAACCACTTAAACCCCATCGCTGCGACGCGTTGTGAGCCTGTCGATCAGCTATTTTCAGCGAAAGCTTTCCCCACAATAACAAAAAAACTAAAAATACACTAGCACAGAGCTCTGAGGGACTCAACCATATGGGGTTTAAGTGGTTAACCTGTCTACAGTAGGGTGAATCACATTGTAATTGGAGAACACTAATACAAACATGGTTCTATTGTTCTGTAGCCAAGATAGAACTCACACAGATTTAATCATACAACCCAGCTCTGAAGGTGGTCAGCGACGCATTCAACCACATAATAATAATAATAATAATAATAATAATAAATATTGTATAAATGAAATGCATCATTTGAGCACCTGACATTTTATACAGAAACACATCATAAAAGCTCAGATTGTTAGAATTATTCTTTAAAAGGGTACCTTATTAACAATGACTCATATGATGGGGATGGTTGTATTTCTTCTAAAGGTATGAATAGGAAGAGATTGAGCGCAGACTAGAGAATTGTATTTTGCGTGATACAGTTACAGTAAAGCCAGATCTGATTTCATGTTGTTTATCCAGGAAGCCTTTTAATGTCAGGTGTGACTGTAACCCATCTGAATAATCTGAGACACAGTCTGTATACAGAAAGTGTACTGTATGTTGATGCCAGCAGGGTGTAAATGAGACCTCCAGCACATTTACTTTTTCTCATAGTGGGGGAATGGCCTCCTAACAATGAAAGAATTACAAAAACGGAAGCTCCTGCATTAAATCATTTATTAAATCTATGAAGCAGTGCATAGTTCTTAAGCCACTTTCAACCTGGCATCCCGATTTTGGGCATGTCATTAAAGGTGAAAATTGTCATGTTAGGAACTTGTAGATCAGCTTTTTTTCGGCATATGAAGAACTATAAATTAGGGCTTAAGTGGTTATAAAAGTAATGAACACTAAAACTGCTTGTCGATATACAAACTACTAGATCTCTTCTTTCCTGTGTGTCGTATTGTTGATCAGTCTTTTTTGTGTTCCTTGCTCTGAATGTGCTTGCTGAACCTTGCACTGCTTAACAATAGCTTTAATAAATAGTTTTGCTTTTAGCATTAACGCTTCCATTCTTGTTTTCTCACAATGCGACAGTTAACACATTGCCTGCCAGAGTTTTTTCAGATTTTTAGCTGTTGCCTGCCAGGGTTTTGCCATGTTTTTGGTACCTGTTCGCGTAGCCACAGATTTTTTTCCTCCAGTATGATTGATCCCCAGATGGTTTCTAATCACAGATGAGATTCAGGTGTGGTTTCACAAATGTCAACGAGGTCATTTTGACCTCGTTGACATGTTTGGTTGATGTTTCAATATAGCTCAAAAGCAGTAGTTTTAAACCAAAAAACAAAGTGAATTGTTTGTCCGTTTGAATTTTAACATTGAAGTGAATGGAGCAGCAAATCTTCGAACATTTTTAGTTCCTATTCTGTTCATAATTCGACAAGGGTTGAAATTATAAAAAAATGCAAAAAAAAAAAAAAAAATTTTTTTTTGAAATTTTTTTTTTTTTTTTCCCTTTTTTCCAAAGACGTATATATACGTCATTGGCAGGCAACAGCTGATTTCTAAATGACGTATATATACGTCTTAGGCAGGCAATGTGTTAAAGGTTGAGTGGATTCTAACTCCCAGGATGTTTTCGCTGTGTACAGAGACCAACTCCCTGCTGCCTGCACCAAAAAGAAGCTCGGTGTCATCGAGCCCATCAGCACCTGTGAAGGAACCGGAGCTGGACAGCGACCCGGAGAAAAGCCCCGCCAGCAGTAATTCCAAATGCTTCATTCAGATAGGAGGCATGACCTGCGCCTCCTGTGTCGCCAACATTGAACGCAACCTTAAAAATGAAGCCGGTGGGTGAACCATTTTTAACTTGGTATTAAACCCATGGTAAAAGTACTTTGTGCAGTACCCATTATCATTGTCCTTGGATGCCAGTCTATGACATCAATCCTAAATTGGCATAAAAACAGGTGTCAACATTATTAATGGCTCGCTGGCCCAGAGGACATTTTAACTGTCCGGGCCAGCAGAACACACCTGGCACTTTGGGCATCTAATTTCCTGCGGTACTGGTGTTTTGTAATGATTTTTGTGAAATCAGTAATTACCATTAAAAACATAGCGTTATGAGAGCCCAATGTCATTTGGATCAAAAAGACGTTTGCTGGGAGATTACAGCTCGCTCCCACAATCTGCGTTTGTTCACGTCCACTCCAGCCTGCACGCAGTCACAGATGTGGTATTTCTTTCATCCTTTCCAATTGTAAAATGTTTTTAAAACCACTGGTAACCGGTCAAACGCCGGGCAAAAAAACAGATTACAAAGAAAAGAAGGTCACCGGAAGATTTAAGGGAGAGTGACAGGCAGTAGTAGTGGAAGAGAGAAAGTTTCGACTGTTGGAGTTGGCTTGAATATGATGCAGCAAAAAATTATATGTATGTCAGATCTGTAGATCATTGACAACATATGCAGACAAGTACGTTAAATAGATAAACGATCACGTGTACTCGCTAGGGTAATGACACAGCAGTCTATGATAAAGACTTGTCATGTCAGCGATGACTTGCCGTCATACAACGGTGAACATTGCCGATGTACAAGCTCACAACACATCATAATGTGACATGTTTTGAGATATATGCTGTGTTTATGGCACCATAATCCCAATGCAGGGCTATCAGTACAGCAGCCAACGCTTAACATTATATTTCTATCTCCTGACAGTGACAGGCAAAGCAGAAAGTGCATTATAAACAATGCCACTAGATATTTCACCCGTGTCCCAATCACAATGGGGTATGTTTTAGAAGGATCAAGATATCATTATTTTATTAGTAATTTAATAATGAACACGACACGTTGTGAGCTTGTAGATTGGTTATTTTTGGAGAAGAGTCCTGGGGGACCCCGGTCAACGAAGCAAATGGGGTTTAAGTGGTTAATGCATCACAGCATGCAAAGACAATACATTTTCATATAACCTTTAAATTGGTCATGTTGTGCAGGTGTGTACTCTGTACTTGTGGCGCTGATGGCCAGTAAAGCGGAGGTGCGTTACAACCCGGATGTCATCGACCCGCTGAAGGTCGCTGAGTGTGTGAGAGAGCTGGGCTTCACCGCATCCGTCATGGAGAACTATGAGGACTCTGATGGAAGTCTGGAACTAGTGGTGAGTGAACAGCATTGATGACCACAGTTACACGGCGGCCATTATGCTCTCACGTCAAACACTGCATGTGTCAATTCAAGTGAAGGGAGAGGGCTTGTGCCGCATTGTGAGCTTGTAGATCGGCTGATTTCGGCGAAGGTATTTAGTGTAGAGAGAAAAGGGGAGGGGACCTGGTAGGTCAACTATGTATAGTGTTTAAGTGGGTGAAAATCTAGAATGAGCACCCTACTGTGCATTTAGATTTGTTAGTGGCATATCTGCCGGTGGTTGAATCCCCATTAATCACATATTTACAAACCAGTTTGCTGTCTTCTTCAGATGGTTTGGACACCCCACATCTTTGTTCTCCAGAGATGGAGAACGGAGATGTGTTGGTTAGTTTATGTTAGCAATGGTAGAATAAAGGTGTTTGTCTGTGTAAAAAAAAAAGAAGAAACATAATAGAATAAACTGGGAGACGTTATGAGAAAAGAGAATGAATGTTGGTGGGCAGATGGAGACACAGGACACACACGTATGCACAAGCACCCACCGGTGACGGGGCAAGAGGTGTGCTCGGTTTTGTTCCCGCAACATCCTGTTTTGGTCGCACTGGAAAAATTGTTTGCGCTCAAGCAAATTGTGTCAAAACCATAATGTTGTTATATTGCCACAGTTTAAATGTTCTTTGACATTAAGTGAGTCGCTGCCACGTCCCCTCTTGGGCAGCTTGTGTCATACAGCTATTTGTGACCTATCAAAAGACGCTACCAACACCAGTTGATTTTTTTAGATGGGTCTGTGACACAAGCAGTCCGCTTTGTTGACAGAGAAGAGCTTTTACATTTGTCATTTACTTGGTTGCCTCCCTTCTTCTTCTTCATTCAGGTCCGGGGAATGACCTGCGCATCTTGTGTTCACAAAATTGAATCCAACCTCATGAAAGAGAAGGGAATTATCTATGCCTCTGTTGCCCTGGCAACCAACAAAGCCCACATTAAGTATGATCCTGAGGTGACGGGCCCAAGAGACGTCATCAAACTGATAGAGGTATTCATTTATCCTTACTTCATGTCTGGGTGATATTTATACTAGGGCTGGGCAATATATCCATATTATATAGATATGGTGATATGAGACTAGATATCGTCTGGGATTTTGCATATTTTGATATGGCAAAATTGTAGTTTATTTTTGTTTTAACCACTTTAACCACCTTATTTTATACTTTGAAGAGGTTTTAAATATATAAATATTTTCACTATTTTTGAGCAATCTTTTTTTTATTAAAAATGAAGTTGATCTTGTCACAATCGGATATTATTTTCACAATATTGATATTGAGGTATTTGGTCTGAAATATTGTGATATTTTCTATATTTTTGTCCTTATGGCCCAGCCCTACTATATTTATACAACTTGTATGAGAAGAAGATGACACATTTAAGTGTGTGATGACAGATGAGATGACAGTGTGACTGTTGACAGAATCTGGGCTTTGAAGCATCTCTGGTGAAGAGGGACCGCACTGGGAGTCACCTGGACCACAGCACAGAGATACATCAGTAAGAACCATTCCCTTTTAGTTGCCAATGAAATCTCACGTCCCTTTTTAAACCAATAGGGTTACAATTTGTTCCGTATTTTCATAAACATTCCCTGCACATGTCTGTCACACACACATCAGCACTGAGGTAATATCCCGTATATATATATAATATACCGTTGGGCCAATCAGTGCCAAATTTCTTCTGTGTGTGTGTGTGTGTGCGTCTGTCCCAGTGTTGATTTTTCAACTAAACATTTTCGTCGACTATCTTTTTTTCACTGACGAGAATGAAATAAAAAGTAAGCTACGATGACTAAAACTAAGACTAAATATTTTGACAATTTGTCAACAAATACAAACTAGACTAAAATGTTAGGGAGGAACTAGTGGAGAAGAGATCCAGTAGAACTAAAAGACAAGTCATTTTATGTTTGGTCCCCTCTGAAAATAGCTGCGTTGTAAGATTGTAGATCAGCTATTTTCAGCATGCAACCAAGTGTAAAAGTTTAGTTGACTAAATCAACTGTAGATTTAGTCGACTATAATCTTATTAGAAAACTAAAACGTTTCAGATGACTAAAATATGACTAAAACTAAATGGAATTGTATTCAAAAGTCAACATTTCGTAAAGCACAATGGTCCCTCTCTTGACCCCAGATGGAGGAAGTCGTTCCTGGTGAGTTTTGTGTTCTGCGTGCCGGTGATGGGGATGATGATGTACATGATGATCGTGGACCACCAGATAAGCACGTCCCACCATCACAACGCCACGGCGGAGGACCGCGTCCTCTACCACTCCACCATGTTCCTGGAGAGACAGCTGCTCCCAGGGCTGTCCATCATGAACCTGCTCTCCTTCCTGTTCTGTGTGCCTGTGCAGGTATGTCTCATTAGGGCTGCAACTATCAACTATTTTGTTGGTGATTATACTATCGATTACTTTTTTTAATCAAATAATCAGCACATCTTTTTATTCTTTGTTTGATTTTTGTATGACTCAAAATGTTTTTTTCGTTTTTTATAATCAACTAAATTGATTAGTCTGATTAACCACTTCAATCCCCTTTTTTCTGTAACGATAATGCTCTGGAAGAGGCAATAATAAATCCCCATTCTCTCTGTGTGTGTGTGTGTGTGTGTGTGTGTGTGTGTGTGTCATCCCTGCCTTCTCCTCTCTCCTCAGGTGATTGGAGGCCGTTACTTTTACATTCAAGCGTATAAAGCGGTCAAGCATCGGTCAGCCAACATGGACGTGCTCATTGTTCTGGCCACGACCATCGCCTTCACCTACTCGGTGGTCATCCTCCTGGTGGCCATGGTGGAGAAGGCAAAGATCAACCCAATCACCTTCTTCGACACGCCGCCCATGCTGTTTGTCTTCATCTCCCTGGGACGCTGGCTGGAGCAGATAGCAAAGGTACGCCTACCGCACACAAATATTATCAGGAGCTTTATCCAGCAAAAATCCAAAATCAATGTGTCTATATAATATGGCTGCAAATATTGATTATCTTCTCAGAGATTATTATATTGATAGCTTTTTCGAATAATTGAGAAAAGGGTTTATTTTTTATTTTTGTATAACGAATTGACATGGAAAATTCTACAATTCTTCTACAACAGTGTCGTGCAAAAATGCTTGTAGATTGGTCAGAATCGAATGAATTAGTTTAATTAACTGTTGCACCCCGAGTGTGTGTGTGTGTGTGTGTGTGTGTGTGTGTGTGTGTGTGTGTGTGTGTGTGTGTGTGTGTGTGTGTGTTAGAGCTGGCCAATATGTTGCTTAAGTGTTATGCTTGTTATTGATAAAAACATATTCATATGATTTGATGTCTAAATATTGTAATGATAGAATTGTAATAATTGAGCATTCAATATATTTCCAAAGTGTGGTCCCTTATCCCACTGAATCTTATACTTCATTTAATGTTCAAAATGTACAAATACAGAATAGCTTATTGGCTGTGATTCATAAACAGTGTTACAAAAGACCTTATTGGCTGTGGTTCATAAACAGTGTTACAAAAGACCTTGTTGGCTGTGATTCATAAACAGTGTGTGTCTCTCATTCAGAGCAAGACGTCAGAAGCTCTGTCCAAGCTGATGTCACTGCAGGCCACTGAAGCCACCGTGGTCACTCTCAACAGTGACCGTTCTGTTCTCAGGTACAGTGAGTGCACTGTGTTCTCTGAAAGTACCTCTCATATTTCATGTTGAAATGATGATCAGAATAACTTGTAGATGTTTGCAGTGAATACATCTCAAGTTTAATCTCGGGTACAGTACATTGAAGGACCGGTAGAGCATAAACAAACCACCCCATGTTAGAAATACTTTCATTTACTTTTCATTGTATTGTAAAGAGCAGTGTAGAAATGAAAGATACTTTGCACCGTGTCTGAATTCCTTAGTGATAAATGTATGCCCTGTGACAATGTGTTCCAGTGAGGAGCAGGTGGATGTAGAACTGGTTCAGAGGGGTGACGTGGTGAAGGTGGTTCCTGGTGGAAAGTTCCCAGTCGACGGACGGGTCATCGAGGGTCATTCCATGGCCGACGAGTCTCTAATCACAGGTTGGATCAGACCTGTGTTCATTTGTACTGTATCTCTAGAAGATCCCATGTGTCATGTTTAGGCTAAACAAACATTTCTTCATTCATGCACGCTTCAATTGTCAAGCTAGCCCGTAAGATAACTCCTGTCAATAAACACTTGTTACAAAACCAATACCATTTACAGCTAGCTACTATACTGTAGCTAGGTGGTCAAGTCCCTCGTCATTTGACATGTAAAACACACAACTTTACTCTCATCATGAGTTGTTTTTAATGTGTTTCTACAGAGGTTACAGTTACTTTAACTCTTACAGACTAACTGATTAAATAGCCTTTAACCAACACTTTGATTTAAACTTTGGTGTTGCGATGAGGGGGAGCCCTTCATTTCTGATGTTGAGTAACAAAACAACATTTCTTAAAAACAATGGCAGTTAAATCAATAAGGTTGCTGAGAAAAGCCAATAAAATAATTCAGTCTTATTGTATGTACAGTATGAGTACTGCAAACGACCCTCTCCCTTTTACCCAGAACACTTGAATGCTGTTTTCCACTGTCCTCTGGTGTGTTGTAACGATGTGTGACCTGTGCCGCTAGGTGAGGCCATGCCGGTGACAAAGAAGCCGGGTAGTACGGTGATCGCTGGCTCCATCAACCAGAACGGCTCTCTGTTGATCAGCGCTACCCACGTCGGCATGGATACCACGCTGTCGCAGATCGTCAAACTGGTGGAGGAGGCTCAGACTTCAAAGGCAAGTCATCATGAGTTTTTTTTAAGGAGGTGGTCTTGCAGCTAACTGATGCTGATACTCAGGCTTAAGGTCTTTACACACCAAGGGCGTGATGAATAAATGATATAGTGATATGTGTTTTTGTTGTAAATTAATGCCCTACTTCATCCAACTATATATTGTCACACAAAAGTAGCAAAATAGCCGATCTGCAAGCTCACAAATATAGATATCACCTTTACCATCATCGAATGAAGTATGGGAACGTTGGCATTATAAATTCTACTGTTTAGGCTCCTGTCCAGCAGTGTGCAGATAAGATCATTATTAGCCTACTGTTTAGGCTCCTGTCCAGCAGTGTGCAGATAAGATCATTATTATTCTGCTGTTTAGGCTCCTATCCAGCAGTATTGACCTTTTATTTATTCAGGGAAGACCATTGAGAGCAAGCTCTGTTTTTCAAGGACGCCCTGAATACAACAACATGATCACAGCATATACAAAAAAACAATAACATTTTAAACAAAGTGCAATATAATGAACAATATTAAAAAAACGTCATAATGCAGATACATAAGGGCTACACAAAGCAGGTGCAGTCCTAATGTAATGCATCCTCAAGTAGTACCCTATATGTCTATAGAGTTACTTATTCTACTGTTTAGGCTCCTTATACAACAGAATGCAGATAAAATCATTATTATGTTTTGTCTCCTTTTTAGGCTCCCATCCAGCAGTATGCAGACAAGATCAGCGGTTACTTCGTCCCCTTCATCGTGGTGGTCTCTGTCCTCACTCTGCTGGCTTGGATCCTCATCGGCTTCGTGGACTTTCCTCTGGTTGAGAAGTACTTCCCTGTGAGTCTGAGCTTCATTCCAGCTCTTCAAAGACTACTGCACCCCCACCTTATATGCCTTATGTACACAAGACATAAGAGAACACCTTGAACCACCTTGAAATCTAGGACCATTTGATAAAATAAACCACTTGTGATCACTTAATATGAAGTATAAAAGTTGTGTGCCTCACCCCCAATCTCCTCTTCCTTATTTTGTTATCAGGTCTGATTGATGCCTAAATGTAATTTCAAATTTAAATATTGAGGGAAAAATGTGCACCCTTTTTTTATCATCATGTGTTATTTGTTAGATTGCCTGTATATTCCTTCCTGATGCTGAGAGTGACTCTTTCTGTCCTGCAGGGTTATGACAAGAGCATATCCAAGGCGGAGGCAGTGATTCGTTTCGCCTTCCAGGCCTCCATCACGGTGTTATGCATCGCCTGTCCCTGTTCACTTGGCTTGGCGACCCCCACAGCTGTCATGGTTGGGACGGGCGTCGGGGCCCAGAACGGCATTCTGATCAAGGGAGGAGAGCCACTGGAGATGGCCCATAAGGTGAGCCAGAACCGCTAGGAGCTGTCATACACCCTTATGGAATTCATAGATTCACAAGTCAGTGTCTAAACACTTCAATCTCCCACCTTTCGTTGCTAAAACTAAGTGGAAACAGTTAGAGAGTTAAAAAATAACTGCATTGCAGAGCCAATCCAAAGTCTATAGGGCGGTCCTGCATTTTGGGGCGGTGATACGATTAGTTTACAAAACTGTGCGTACATTTGTCAGTGGCCATTCTCGGACTGTGGCTTTTTTCAGTGAAGAGATTTGGTGTAGAGGGAAATACTAGTGGATGTAGATTAGAGCCCTGGGGGACCCTTCCTGATCAAATAAGGTTTAAGGTTAAGCTTTTTGTTAGACCATCATGCTAGTCTTCATATTTGTTCCTTATTAAATGTCACAAATGAAGTCCTTAAAACGCTCCAATGTGTTTGTGTTTATATGTGGTTGTTTTATTATCTGCATGCAGGTCCGGTGTGTAGTGTTTGATAAGACTGGGACCATTACATACGGCGCTCCTAAGGTCATTCAGATGAAGATGGTTGTGGAGGGGAACAAGATGCCGCGCTCACGCCTCCTGGCCGTAGTGGGGACTGCTGAGAACAACAGCGAACACCCCCTGGGGGCGGCCATCACCAAATACTGCAAACAGGTCAGTCCACTCAGTACTGACGTCTCAAATTCTGTCTGTATCTCCATGTTTCTTTTGAAAATGTTGAACATTTCTAGACGGGCGTACAATGGACAAAAACAAGTATTGTGTATAAATCTGATTTCAGATCTTGACGAGAACGGGAATAATACCCAGTGTGTTGGCAAGATGCCTGATGCAAGCACCTTAACCTTACTTTTTTCATAAAAGTTCATAAAATTGGCAGGTATTGGTGAAATGATTTAAAATGAATAATCAGTGAATTGATCAACTGAAAACAAATTCAAGTAATAAAATAAATATTTAAAAAAATCATATCATCTGTTAAGTGAAATTTCTATTATGTGCTATTTACGGTACAACTGCTGGGTAAACAATGAGTGATTTCAACATGTCTGTTCAGGTTCAGATAACTTGTGATAAGCAAGTTATCTTACTTATTCTGGTCTTAAATCTAAAATGTAGACCATAAAAAGTAATTGAAGATTATCATTATAAGATTATGCATTTCTTGTTAGTCCTTCGCTTGCGGAAAATGACAGAGACTTCACAATGTGTTGTGGGTGTGTAGATGACTGATGAGGCCGATACTCACACAGAGATATGACTGATTGCAGTGAGGGCAGGTGATGGTTGGGGGCTGGCTAGGTGAGGGGGAGGAAGGGGTTCTGCTTTTGCAGAGAGCTGTCATTCTGTTCGGCTGGGTGGAGGCTGCGCTTCTCCAACTCTGCTACACCACGCTTGATTTGAAACGGGGTTGTTGTGAGTCAGTCTCCCAGCTCTCTGGATAGGACCACAATAGAAACAAGTCCCCAGGACGTATAGCCTAAATATCTGACTGCACGGTGCGCTGTTTACATTTCTGACTAATAAAGTATTCAATCAATCAATCAATCAAAACCACAGCTTTTGAGAGTGGCCTTTAGGGTGTCCTTATAGTAGCATTGCCGCTGGCCGCCGCATGAGCGCTTGCCATGGTACAGTTTGCCATACAGCAGTTTTTTTGGCATCATTATATAATATGATTATGTATTTACTATTTAGACTAAAGTAATCACTTAAATTCATTGAAGAAATAATCGACAATAAGTTGGTAGTTGCAGCTCTAGGCCTGTGTGTGACCCATGTGTCTTTTGCTGAATGTGTTTCTGTGTTGTTGGCAGGAGTTGGGCACAGAGTCTCTGGGGTCGTGTACAGACTTCCAGTCGGTGCCGGGCTGTGGGATCAAATGTCTGGTCAGCAACACGGAGTCCCTGCTGAGACAGGAGGACAGCGACAGCGAGGACAACAACCAGAGGAACGGCATCCTCATCCACATCGCCGACTCCAGAACCTCCACGGGCTCCCATCCGCTTATCATGGACCCACAGCCACTCGGTATGTTGGGGCATGTACAGTAGTCCTGGGGATGTTGTTGTAGTCATTGTAGTCACACTGAACACGGTACAAAGATGTAAATTGGAACGTAGATTATCTATTGATCATCTGACGATCGTGTGTGTGCTTGGTTTACTATACTTTGGGAGCCAAATATCCCCACAAATATATTAGAATTTGAGAAATAGACATTGTGAGAACAATTTTCCTGGACCTCACAAGAGAAATTGTTGTTTTATGGTTAATACATTTTTTGGGGGAGGTAACAATTAGGAGGTAACAATTAGGAAAAGATTCCGTTTGGAAGTTAGGATTAGGCATTTGGAGGTTAGGTTTAGGGGTTGGGGTAGTATAACTCAGGTGTTAGGGTTAAATTTGTAAAAAATGCATTTTCTTTTCATTACTGTCCTAAAACATCGCAAGTATAGTAATACCGACGTGTTTGTGGTGTTGCACAGCCCTGGTCCAGTCAGCCTCCTATGTGGTTCTGATCGGGAACAGAGAGTGGATGAGGAGGAACGGCCTCCAGATCACAGCCGACGTGGACGAGGCCATGATAGAACACGAGCGAAGAGGACGCACTGCGGTCCTGGTGGCTGTGGACAGTGAGTCAACCTTTATCACATACCCTGTGGTGTATGGCTGTGGAATTAACCCAAATGATATATATATGATGTATATATGTTTAGAACCAATAACCGAATTGTAACAGAATAATCGAGAAGCACGTTTTTTTTAACCCATCAAGACCTGAGGCCGATACTACAAAAGTTTTATATCAGCCATATCAGTGGTTCTCAAACTTTTTAATGTCAAGGCCCCCAGAAAGATAAGATTTAAGTTACAAATGTTCGCTTAAAAAAATATGTATTCAAAGATTTGCAAAAATTGCGCTATGAGCTTGTATATCTGCTATTTTTTAATAGCCAAAGAAATCTAAAATGACACAGATGCTTTCCCAGTCAAAATGGGAAGCAATACCATTAAAACATTAAAACACCTACCGAGATAGAAACGTTCCCTTCTTGCCCTTGCAGGTCTGCTGTGTGCCATGATCGCCATAGCAGACACGGTGAAGCCGGAGGCGGAGCTGGCCGTGCACACTCTGACCAACATGGGTCTGGAGGTTATTCTGATGACGGGTGACAACAGCAAGACGGCCCGCGCCATCGCTGCTCAGGTACCACAAAGGAAACACCACAACATTATCATCACAAGATTTAGGCTCTGTTCACGCTTGGCAGCCCAAATCCCATTTGGCCCTATCCAGATTGTTAAAAAATATATATATATTATGTTGAATAGCAAAATATCACATAAAAACAAATGTTTGCTTATCGGATTTGAATCACAATCCTAGGTGCTTTGGAATGTGATTGAAGTCTGATTTCTAAAGATGTGCCACAGTCTGAACCCTCGGACACTGGAGACGCATTGTGAGCTTGTTGATCGGCTATTTCCAGCGAGTGAAACTGTCGTAAATGAAGCATTAACTCAATGCCTACGACAGTACGTCGTTTACCACCGCAACCAATGCAGATAGGTCGATGACGTCTGATACACAAATTCGTTGTGATCACTCCTAAAGACTGTTTGAGAAACAAATTGCATCTGCCTGAAGTCTGAACAAAGCCCTACATGGTTTCAAACCCAGCTAGTTCCAAACTCTACACCATCTGATGTAGCTGAGAGACGATACAATTAAAAACAGGACAGTTGTATCGACTCGTGATGAGAGTAAAGATGTGTTTTACATGCCAAATGACGAGGGACTTGACTGTGGAGTTGTTTTAGCTAGCTGTAACTGGTATTGGCTAACAAGTGTTTATTGACAGCACTTATCTTACAAGCTAGCGTGACTGTTGAAGCAGGCACGAATGAAGAAGGTTGTTTGTTTAGCCAAAACAATATGTCAATATCAACTGGCCTTGCCAGTTGATATTGACACATGACACATGAGAACTTCTAGTTGCCGTAAGTTTAAATATACAGCCTGCTCATAAACGGATGAATGAGAATATACATGTAACTTAACCACATGAACCCTAGTGTGACCAATCCACTAGCTCATTGTGAGCTTATAGATGGGCTGTTTTCGGCAGAGATTTGGTGAAGAGGGAAAAAAGGAGTCGAACCAAGTATAGAGGCCTGGGGACCCCAGTCAAATAAGTATAGGGTTTAAGTGGTTGAAGGGGGTGTAAGTGGTGTTTTTGTAAAAAATAATAATAATAATAATTATCAAACCAGGAGAGAGAAAGAACCCCACAAACATAATTGATCAGCTTCTGTTTTACAGTGTGACAGTTCCAATTTTGCCTGCTCTTTTTTTCTATCACTTAAAATCTTTTTTTCCCCCTATATCCCATATGAGTTTCTCTCTCCTGATTGGATAACATTGGTATCCCATCATGTGTTGTGCTGCACACAGGTGGGCATCAGGAAGGTGTTTGCCGAGGTGTTGCCATCCCACAAAGTGGCCAAGGTGGAGCAGCTGCAGCAGGCAGGGAAGAGAGTGGCCATGGTGGGGGACGGCGTCAACGACTCGCCAGCTCTGGCCATGGCCGACGTGGGCATCGCCATTGGAACGGGCACGGACGTGGCCATAGAGGCTGCCGACGTGGTTCTGATCCGGGTGAGAGTCCCCTGTGTGACCAGTCACCAACTGCTGTCTAGGCTCGTTTTGAATGTATTAATTTATCAGACTAGTAATTATAAGGACAATGTCTTTTTTTCTTTGTCATCTTACCATTACTACAATCATTTGATTGTTGTAAAAAAGAAAAATCACTTCTACAACTTCAATTGACTAAATCGATTAGTATTATATTAACCACTTATTTCATATTTCATCACGCTAAACTAGCCGTCACGCTAAATTAGAACATTTTCACTTAATAATGTGAAATAGAAAATGGAAAGAAATAGTAATTCCAGGTTGAAAGTGTTAAACTTGTAACAATCGACCTTTTACTCTTAAGGGAAAATTATTAACTAAAAGGAAAATCAACAGGATCGGCAGGATTTTAACTTAAGTACTTTATTCAAGCCACAAAATAATAACTACCATTACAAAAATGGCAAAACAAATAATATACTCAGGGCTTTAAACCACTTCTGTCCCTATCTCTTTCCCTACTAAACAAACAAACACACAAAACAACAACCCAAATGTTCCTCTCACGAACCCCTCACATCTCAGATTCACCCGTGAACAATATATTAAGTGCCAGCTTCAGTTATACAGTCAGAGCGCTGCACGGTCAGTCGCTCATTCGCTTTGTCAAACAATAACAAACAACTCCTCTTTATGATCCGAACGGCCTCTCGTGGGGCACGGTCTCGAGAGTGTCTATTGTCTTTATATCCTAACGAACATGTAAACGGTCTTCCGCACAAACGGTCCAAATAATAACTAAAGTTCGGGCGGGGTACCCCTGATTTGTAATCCACAAAGAAACTTAGATGCTTGGGTTTGCCTCACCGCTGGCCTCGGCTCCTCCCGACTCCAACACCGGCCGGCGGCACGTTCACGAACACCGCAGCGTCCGTTCCCCACGGCAACAACGGTAGGCTCCTTCCTCCGTGAGTCCGCTGGGTTCGAATATTCTTTGTCGTTGGCTGCAGTTCACTATTACTAACTTTGTTAGTTCAACTATAAACTGGCGCCTCGGAGGAGATCTCCTCTTTTCCTCTCCTGTCGCCTCTGCTACACAGGTTAGTGTGATCTGAGCTCTGCGCGCACCACACCCTCTATTTGTCAAGTAGAGTGTGGTATCAATCACTCAATCACCCCAGTGATCAGACCCATTACCCCTCACGTGAATAGGAAATGTTCATATATTTCACAGTGTCCAACATGTTACATATCACACGTATATAATAACATGCATAGATAGATCAGATGTCACATATCAATCAGACATAATAACACCCATAGATCAAGCAGATAATTATAATAAATATAATGTGCATTTTGTCACAAACTGTTGCAGACCATTTGACTCTATTCTAAATACATTTCGTCACCCAATTATCACGAGCGCTTTCTGTCAAATGGAGGTGGTCAATCCTCCAATAGGGCTTCTATTCTGTCTGTTATTGGATGAGAGTTGGTACCTTTATATAAATTACATATTTTTATTTGATCAGCATCTTCATCTAAACGTTGCTTCCCTTTCCCCACCGTGTGTCAGAATGACTTGCTGGACGTGGTCGCCAGTATCGATCTGTCCAAGAAAACAGTCAAGAGGATCAGAATCAACTTCGTCTTTGCTCTCATATACAACCTGGTTGGCATTCCCATCGCTGCAGGTAGGTGGCAGCAGGACACACATTGTCATGTTTGTTTGGAGATGTAGTCACATGGTTGACTGTGTTCACTGGTGGAAAGTAACTAAGTACATATACTCAACCATTTTGGTACTTTTACTTTACTTGAGTATGTACATTTTTCAATGCTTAATAGTTCTACTCCATTGCATCTCAGAGGCAAATATTGTACTTTGTACTCCACTACAATTATATGAAAACTATATTATTATCTATTCAAAAATAGCCGATCCGCAGCTCAACGTTTTGTGAGCTTGTACATTTTGAAAATGTTTGAAATGCTTTTACATTTAGAGTACAGGACTTTTACTCTGAGAATATCCACATTGTGGTATTTCTACTTTTACTTGAGTAAAAATCGGGAGTGCTTCTTGCAGCACTGACTGTGTTTTGTCATTGTGTGTGTGTGTGTGTGTGTGTGTGTGTGTGTGTGTGTGTGTGTGTGTGTGTGTGTGTGTGTGTGTGTGTGTGTGTGTGTGTGTGTGTGTGTGTGCGTGTGCGTGTGTGTGTCAGGTGTTTTCATGCCCATTGGCCTGGTGTTACAGCCCTGGATGGGCTCTGCTGCCATGGCTCTGTCGTCAGTCTCAGTAGTTATGTCTTCTCTCCTACTCAAATGGTAAGACTGGATAGAAACCAGTGGTTCAACGCATACAGAGTCTATACTTCCACCCTGTAAATGTATTTTAAAATGTCTTTAAAATATGGAACAGTTTAAACCTGTTAACACTATTTTATACTTAAGCCATTATATATATTATAAGCTAACTTATATATTTGCTTATGTATTTGCTGGCCTGGACCGTGGCTTAGCGGTCCAGGCACCTAGGCTCAAATATTTTGAGATGGGGGTCCGCGACCAAATACATATGATTTTGGGGGTCTTTGACATGAAAAAGTTTGAGAACCACTGCTCCATGCTTCCTCCACACAGTTACACGAAGCCCAGTGCCGAGAAGCTGGAGTCCCAGCTATGCGGCGGCCCCAGGAGGCAGGGCAGCCTGTCCGACGTCAGCGTTCACATTGGCATCGGCGAGCTCCGCCGCCCCTCCCCCAAGCTCAGCCTGCTGGACCGCATCATCAACTACAGCCAGGCCTCCATCAACTCCATGCGCTCCGACAAGCACTCCCTCAACAGCATGGCGCTCAGCGAGGCCGACAAGCACTCTCTGCTGGTGGGGGGCGGAGCCCTGTGCGACGAGGAGTTCGTCTGAGCAAGCCAGCCCGAGGGCCAGGTCAGGCTGGTCGAAGCCGGTTCTGTTCTGGGGCCTTTTGTACTGTATGCTACGCTAAGCTAACCTGATCTAGGGGAGGGGGTGGGGGGGGACGAGAGGTTTTAATGGTCTTGTCTGTATCTAGTGCAGGAAAGCCCTCCGGGGCAGAAGCTTTTCTCTGTAGCGATGATCCTCTAACGACATGCACTTCAGACAATGCTGGAAGTCACGTGCACACAGCGCGTTTCTGGTCTACCGCTGTCCTCAGGGGGAGGGGACGATGTAGCAGAGTGTGGCGCGGGTCCAGTGGTTCCCAACCCTTAGTCGGAGATGCCAATAATCAATGGGGGGGGGGGGGGGGGGGTGAGGCCTCGTCTGTTTGGAGGTAGTCCACAATAGTTGCACAAAATCATAACTTGTTTTCATCCACTGACTGTATGTTCTCTCAATTTGATATCAGTGCAACTTGTCATACAGAAAAACCTTTGAAAACCTCTCAACAATGTGAGGCGGAAACAGCAGAGCTCACAACACGTCACGATGCGATGCGTTGTGAGCTTGTAAATCAGCTATTTCTGCTATTCGTTGTAGGAGGAGTATATAGGGCTTAATTGGGTAACATGTCAAAAGTGTGTGTGTGCATGTGCGGGGGGGTCTCAGGTCTTTAGTCAGGTGTAAGAAGGGGAGTCTCCAAGGAAAAGAGGTTGGGAACCACTGACGCAGGGGTCCACATGTAGAGGGACGTCCTCTCAGAGACAATCTGTAACATCAATCCAAAGACACGGTGCCTCATGTACGAGTTGACACTTCACAGTCAACTTATAAGACAATGGAGAGTTGTTTTAATGCTGTTGTATAGTACAATTCTAATACAAAGACTATTTATATTATCTTTTATTTATCATTGTTTTCATTATATTGTACATAGGAAAATGAAGTTGTGTTTTTGACTACAGAGGTTTGATGTCAGGTTCCCAAAATGTACAACACGTTGAGAAAGAAGAACACATGTCATTCTCAAAGGCAAACCTTTTTGCGTTTTTTTTTGTTTTACAGTCACTTGTGAAAAGGTTTGTTCGAATAAGTATATTAGCCTGTAGTAGAGTTTAGTTGTGCGTGTAAATGTTACCCAAGTGCCAATCTGTATGCCACTCTGGCAAAGTCCAAGCACATTCCAAAGATAGCACTTTGCTGAGGCGAGGGCCAGGTTACCTTGAACTGAGAGAACAGACTGTGAACTGTGATAAGTCACTCATTCACTGAACCAGACGTCATTGTTCTGAAGAGGTTCAACAGGAGGGCAGGCTGGAAAAAAAGCAAGCCATTCCTTAGTTTTCTCCCTCAGTAGTTTAACCACTTTGACCCTGGTGCCTTTTATTTTGGGCACATTTTCAATGCAACACACAACCAAGTATATCGTCGCTGTCGGGTGGCAACCAAATTATATATTTTTCTCTACAATGTGGCCATTGACAAAAAAAAAACAATAATGGTTGTAACAGTGAAAACACATGGTGGTATACATAAAAGTAATAAAGTAATAGTTATCAGTGACTTCAAATTCAAATGTGGGGTAAGTTAGTGTGGGTAAGAACAAAGGATTGGTGAAAATCTTAACCTTTTTCTTGAGTGTCCCCCCAAATAGCTCAGTATATATTTCTACATAGCATGCAATAAGGTCCCTATCTAACACAAGGAAGAAACCTATATGCTACAGTCTGAAGTACAACTGTTATCCAAAGAAAATGTTACATATTGCTCACCATAATATTGACTCAATCATGGTTAAGTCTATATGTGGGTTTTATAAATATTGACACCTCTGGGTTCTTTTTTTCTATTAAAATTAGCATTCACCGCTTAAGCCCTATATTGTCATACGAGAAATCATGGGGGAGTTTTTTTTTTTTGAAAATGTTTCGCATATTCATAATGACATGGCCAAAATAAGGAGTCCAGGGTGAATGTGGTTAATTTCAGGGTCCCATAAAACTACAGGCTCCACACACTGTCCTATGATCCCGTCCCTGATAATCTGTATTGTAGATGGGTGGTATGTAGTCATCTGGCCGACTCAGTGTTCTTCTATCTTTTGAGCACAATCTAATTTTAGATCTCTCTCACACACACACACACACACACACACACACACACACACACTTCAGTCCAGTTATTACTTGTTACTTGGTATGGATAAAACTGTAGTTACATGCTAAGTGAATGTGTTTTGATTGTAATGAACATTTGCTGGCTACAAAGTGAAACTAGTGCTACAAATGTCTCCAATGTAAAATAATACCAAAATGTAAATGCATTGGTTTCATATTCTGTCCAAACAATAAGCGTTGCAGTGTTTTATCTTTTTCAGCTTTTATTCCAAGAAACAACAGGTCATTCATTCCTATAAGTGTCTATAAGGTTTATATTGGATGTATCACCCCAGGGTGAGTACATGTGAAATGCAGTTACCACAAACATTAAACATGAGTTTAAATTAAAAGATTGCCTATAAAGCACGATGTAATGAATTGTAATTATTAGTGCTGTCCCTGCTGTCAGTGGGTACTTAGTACTATGACATCAGTACAGGCCCGTGACCGCCATTCGCCTCATTGCCTGTCAGGTCTATTTACATTTTATTTTGTAATTTTACTTTTTATCCCTTTTATTTTTTACACTGCACTGGTTGGACGGTCCTGGAGATACAGTACGTGAAGAACAGGCGTACACACTCTTTATGGATGGATGTTGAGATCCTGCCGTGACTTGGCTTTGTGGAAATAAACAAGTATAACTTGTGTATCTTTTCTGTAACATTGTATCATAAAAACAGAAGTTATCTGTTTGCTGTGTATTTTTTATCAGGTCTTTGTGAAACCAGAAGGTTACCTGTTAATCATAATGTCTTCACTTTGCTTTCTACGTCCACTTGTGTCAAATAAATTATTTCCATCAAAATAAAACTTGTTTTATCGTGCTTTGTTTGTGAACATGTTTGATGAAAGTGCATTCAGCCTGCTGTGTTTGTGTATAACTTTTTGAGGACATTCAGTCATGGAGTGAGAGTGCAGATAATCAGTCACAGTGATAGTTTTAATGAGTTCTATTGTCCTGAAATGAACTAATTCACTTTTAACTGCACCCGACCCGATGAGTTGGTGCCTTGCATGCATGGCTGCCTCCACCTTTGTGCGTGTGCGTGTGCGTGTGCGTGTGTGTGTGTGTGTGTGTGAATGTAGGATAGAAATGTTATGATCTTAGCAGGCTGTGTCCAATTTGAACCAGAGGATGGAGCTATAGTCACAATGAACAACACCATATCCTTGTGCAAGATTTCATCAATTTTATTTCATGTAGTTAGTCTCAACGTTACAGCATCCAAATCCAGTGTACTGCAAAACAATTAGATATAGTTTTCTCATTATATACTTAAAAAATAATCATTTCAATTGATATAAAGTAAACTGAATGACTTATTCCTTTTGAGTGGATTTGTATCGCTTTGGCTATCATGAGATTTGAGATGATTTGGCTGATTGAAAGCCTGTGGAAAATGTCATTTATTGAGTTACGTTTTTATATTTTCAGCAGGTTTATCTAGATTTAGCTGAGGTCAGGATGCTCATATACAGTAGCCTGAATCCTGAAGGCTTCCAGAGAATTCACTTCACATCTTGTCTGAGTCCCTCTTATCAAGCATATCGTTCAGAGCAGTCGTTCTTAATTTCAAGGACCCCCATAACTCTCAGAGTTACAGACCTGTAAGGGTCCATTTCGAACCCCGAGGGTCCCTGGACCCCACTTTGAGAACCACTGGTGCAGAGCCATGTACGCAAGAACACAATGTTAAAGAATAGCATTATGTGACATTTACAAAAATATGCAGTACTTTAAACCTGTCACAACATTGTGCTTCCACAGTCTTTTATACACAGTATTACATGTAGTACCAGTGTGTTTAAGACTAACCGTTGTAAGTGAATATGCTACATTCAGTCACCAATTAACACTAGAATAAACAAGCCTCACTTCAAACAGCTACTACAGGGAACAGCTGCAAAGCTGTGGGTTCTCTCTGAAAACACTGACAACCTCAAATAAAGTTACTGTACCCTACAGTATACGACAATATGCAAATAGATACTTTCAATACTTAAACATTTAACACCTTACAAAAACCACAGACTGGTGAGAAGAATCAAGATCAAACAAATGGAATGTACACAGCAAAGTTACAAAATTAGTTTTTTTCTAATTTGTGCGTTAATACAACTGTAAATACTTATTTATGTATCTTGGGAACATCTACAGTATGTTCCCTCAGCCCTATGCTCCCTCAGTACCCACGTTCCCTTATGCTTTAGATGTAATTTCACTGCTTGGGCAGGAACCCGAACCTCTGCGTCCCCATGCTAAAGCTGAGGGTACCCTTTTGACCACGTTGACTCCATGTACAATTAAAAATCACACCCTGTGTGAAGGAAGCGGTGCCTTTGGGGCGGGGCTTAACTCATTTCAGTTCGTCCCTATTGGTGGTCTGAGTCGACTTACCAAATTTGTACTTGGTAGCATGCTGCAAACTGGAATGATGGCTGTTTAAAGCCCAGCCAATGGGCAGACAGAGGGGGCGGGGCTTAAGTAATTACAGTTCGTCCCTATTGCTGGTTTTAGTCCATGTACAAAATTTGTACTCCGTAGCATGCTGCGAACTTGAGTTATGGCTGTTTGAAGGCCAGCCAATGGGAAGACAGAGGGGGCGGGGCTTCAGCAATTCATGCTGGTCCCTATTGGTGGTCTAAGTCCACATACCAAATGTGGACTTGGTGGCATGCTGCAAACTGGAGTTATAGCTGTTTAAAATCCTGTGCTCATCCCGTGCTCATACGGGCGCTGGGGGTCCCTGGACCCCTCTTTGATAACGTCAGCAAGTCATGCGCCTCGCTATTGGTGGTGTAAGTCCACATACCAAATTTGGACTTGGTGGCAGGCTTCAAACTGGAGTTATAGCTGTTTAAAATCCCGTGCCCTAAACGGGCGGACGGACATAGCATACGCGGGGGGTCCCTGGACCCCGCTTTGATAACTTCAGCAATTCGTGCTCGTCCCTATTGGTGGTGTAAGTCCACATACCAAATTTGGACTTGGTGGCAGGCTTCAAACTGGAGTTATAGCTGTTTAAAATCCCGTGCCCTAAACGGGCGGACTGACATAGCATACGCGGGGGGTCCCTGGACCCCGCTTTGATAACTTCAGCAATTCATGCTCGTCCCTATTGGTGGTGTAAGTCCACATACCAAATTTGGACTTGGTGGCAGGCTTCAAACTGGAGTTATAGCTGTTTAAAATCCCGTGCCCTAAACGGGCGGACGGACATAACATACGCGGGGGGTCCCTGGACCCCTCTTTGCTAACTTCAGCAAGTCATGCTCGTCCCTATTGGTGGTCTAAGTCCACATACCATATTTGGACTTGGTGGCATGCTGCAATCTGGAGTTATAGCTGTGTAAAATCCCGTGCTCATCATCCCGTGCTGATACGGACGGACGGACGGACATACGGACAAAGTCAAGCTTAGAGCGGTTGGCACCGCTAAAAATAGATTAGAAGTGATTTCCTGGTGTCAAACTAATTGGACTCAGAGCTGGGTGTGACTGCACACCTGCTGTGGATCGAGGTAATCAATGCAAACAGGATAAATCAGTATCCTCCACACACATTCAGGTGGAGCCACTGTCTGGACAGAACTTCAGAACATCTGCCCTCCCTGCAACAGTTTCCTCGGTAGCTATACAGTATCTTTCCATCTACAGTAGTATACCACAGCATGGCAAGCAGAGTATGTGATTCTTCTGTATGGCTACTTCACTTGGAAAGTAGCCAACTGAGCGTGGCTGTTACACTGGCTTTTTTATTGAGTCGACATGGTCCGCAGGGTTCACATTCTTACAGTATAATGGTATGCAAAAGGCTGCAGGGGGCACCATGGTCCTGAATGACTGGCTCTGATGCTGTAGAAACGGGTCCTAAATTGATCCCACTGTGGTTCTATCCACAGCATGCAAAAAGTGAAACCTGGAGCACTTGTTACTTTCTGTTTCTATATTGATTTGCCTAAATGCAGCAAATGTTGTTAGCTGGAAAAATGCAGAGGTGTACAGGTGCTGAGGGAACATAGAGCTGAACATATAGAGCTGACCCCCTTATATTTCTGGCCCAATCACTGGAAAAAACAACACTTAATGTAATTGTCAAAAAGTTGATTTGTTGAAGATTTGTTAGTCTTACCCTGTCCCTGATTTTAAAACTGGCCAATACATTTCAGTGGATGCCTTGTTACATAGACACTGAGGTATGAGATCAGTTCTGAGTAAAATATTATTGGATCTGTCCCATTTAATGCAGGTGTGTACAGATGGTGGGTGTTTGTAATGTATTCCTCTGGGTCAGAATTACAGTGCAACAATCTGTTAATCTCTGTCCAAACACTTGCATTATCATTTTGATGCCTGGACTGTGGGACAGCTCACACCAATCATCTAGGATCCATTATTATTATTATACATTATTATACACCCGATTCACCTGCCTGCCAACCAAAACCACGGTCATAAAAACGGAGACACATTTACACAAAACACTGGCAGTAGAGACTTGCCCCAAACTTCAGCTGAATGCTTCTACTGCTGTGTTTAGAACAATACCACTTCATACTGTACCACGCTGTAGTCAACAGTAGTTAAGCTCAATATATTCTTCACATCGGAATCTAACGTGGGAGTCTAATAACCTTTTAGGGATCAGCAGACTTTTGCTATTGGCAAAGTGTCCAACCTATGATTTGCGAGATGGAAAATGTGGCTTTTGATAACTAGCTTCTATATCTTTCTTGCCTTGAAAGGAGTCAATACCTCAAGAGTGTGTGCGCGTGCGTGCTTGTGTGCGTGCACGCATGTATCTTAATCTACTCATTTCAGGAATATCTAGAATATTATGTTTTACTGGCATAATTGTATTGCTGTTGTGATATGAATAAAAACAATTGATAACAAAAAAAGGAATATCTAGAATATATGACCCGTTTCCATATGTTTACGGAATATTTCATTTTACTCATATCAGGAATAGTAGAATATCTGCCCTTTCTATCTCTATTCTTCTTCCTTTTCTGAAAACGTTAATGATGGGAGCTTGTACAAAAAAGTAATTTTACCCAATTTTACCCACGTGACAAGAAAGCTGAAGTTGAAGTTGAATGGTAGCCAGAACTAGCCACTATGTCCACTCCTAATCTGTTGTCATCTGCTGTACCTGAAAGTATACGATATAACACAATAGAATGCTCAGTGGACCTCTGATAAGTGCCATTATGCCATAAAAGCCCTTGTCCCTCGACCTCAGATGAGAAAAGGCACAGAGAAAAAAAGAACGAACAGCAGGCGGGTCGCAGGTCAATTTGCTCCTTTTAAGGCAAGAATATATGACAGAAACTCATCCTAAACACTCTATATTGTCCCTATAAGAAAGGAATTTCTTCAGGATTTTGCGGACTGGCACGTTATTTTTGTCATACTTAAATGACATGTGACTGTTTTAAAGTGTTCAAAACAAACGTGAGCAATGACAAACCGGTCATTCAGCTCTCCTGAACGCAGCAGCACTGATGAGTCCAAACACATGAAGACCCTTTAGAAGCCCCTGGACTGTGATGTTATGACTGTGATGTCATCGCTGTGATGTCATGCTTATGAAATGTGATTTGATCATGCACCTTTTGGCGAGCAGAATAAATAGTATAGCCTATATGACAGTGATTGCCAACCTGTGGGCTGGGTGAGGGTATTGCAAGTGGGCCCCCAAAAATTGGCAAAACAATAAGATTTGAATGATAAAATAACATCATTAAAAAATAAAATATATATCATTTTAAATGACGTGATATTGTTCCTTTGATCCAAGCCGGAACTTAATTGATTGATTGATCATTAAAACATGCTCTGAAAATGCAAACCGCCCACCCATCTGACCACTAACTGTAACACGGCAGCCGATAGGTTGCCGTGTTAAGTGGTCAGGTAGGTGGGCCACGAACGCTTTCAAGATTTTCCAGTGGGCCCTGATCCACTGCATTGACATATTACGCTAGAACACATCACATTGTGACGCCACCATTGTTACATTAACCCATTCAATCCAGGAACGCATCTGTGTCATTTCAAGATTTCTTTGGCTATTCAAAAAATAGCAGATATACAAGCTCATAGCGTATGAGCATGTATATCTGCTATTTTTTTAATATCCAAAGAAATCTTAAAATGACACAGCTGCGTTCCCGGTCTTAATGGATTAACCTCGATGGTGCCGTCACAACATCTTATAACGTCCATAAAGCATGTAAAGGCTTGGTGAGATTCATTCATTCATTTGGCAAAATGAACTCGTTAATTCTAAATGTGTGTTATTCTGGAAAATAAAACAACGTTAGTAGTAAGAGGTTATATTAAGTGATGAGCGGTGTCATAAACCTCATTGTAAGGGAGATTTGGCAGATACAGTGTAATAATGTATGCTCTGTCCCATGACTATGTGGCGTGCAGACAATACCAGATTTACAAGTTGTAATCTGGTATTTTCTGCACGCCACGCTGTCGTACGACAGCATAAATTAAGCTTAAGACGTCTTTGAGATACAAATAGATTGTGGGCCCCATCAAGTACCACAGGTCATAAAATAAAACAATATGAAGTTGAATGATATGGAAATGGCTTGGCAGCAGCATACATTTAAGTAAAAAAAAAATACTGCATAAGTTTAAAAAATAAAGGTCTGACTACCATTAGCACTCTCTTGTTGAACATCAGACGCTTCATTGGTCCATTGTGAATAAATCTTCTTTTGCACTTAAAAATTAACCGAGATCATTATATTACAGATAGAACATAAAAATAATGAAACGTCCTGGGAAGTGCGCCTGAAATGAAGACAGAAAAGAAAACTTAACTTTGGCACGTTGACTATAATGAGGAGGACCGGAGGAGAGCTGAAGAACACGCTGTGCCGGCTGCGACGCAGCAACGTTGACGCATGGCGGCTAACGCGACGCATGGCAGTGCTTCCATGAGGGGGCGCTGAACGCTCATAGTCCTTTGTTGAAGTAGACTCTCTCGACCCCCGGATGGTCGGCCCGGATCTTCTCCTGAAGCTCCGCTTCCAAACTGTTTACTGACATGGAGCTGAGGAAATGCACACAGAGGTGAAGAGGTGGCATGAACTGACTGCCCTCTGCTGCTGATCCTAAAAGCACTCTACTACAGGTGGTGACCAGCGGTGGAAGCAGTGGTGACCAGCGGTGGAAAGTAACTAAGTACTTTGACTTTGACAATACTTGAGTATTTTGATTCTTTTATACTTTTACTACACTACATCTCAGAGGCAAATATCGTTTTGTTTTTTTTACTACGCTACAATTATTTGACAGCTTTAGTTACTTTGCAGATTTAGATTATTATTACAAAACTTACATTAACCACTTAAGCCCTATATCTATATCTTATATATCAATACTTTTGTACTTTTACTCAATAAAACGTGTACAAAATCTGAGTACTCCGTCTACCACTGGTGGTGAGAACTAGATGACTATAAGGCAGTGTCACATGACAAGGTTTATTAAGCACACCCAGAGAATATAAGCTACATTACACAGCTGGATAATATGAGTCATAACTGATACGGAAGATATGTGAGCACTAGGGAAGGCGAGGCAGGACAGGAGCACACACGTGGTACAAACTGCATGCTAAGTAAGCATACAGATATATCATAAGGAGAAAATCACATATCTGTACAGTATGATTGCACAGCTTAAAGCTGGCTTCACACTACAGGAGTTTAAGGAAATCTGGTTGCATCACACACTACAGGATAATCTTATAAGATTCTCTTAAACGATTACATTAACATGCACACACTACAACATTTTACATTAAAACACAGTGTGGCTAAACTGCTGTCTCATTGTGGAGTTAATCAACCCTCACAATCAAAGCGTTGTATTTATGCATATGATTATGTACTGTACAAGTTTTATACATCTTCCACTCACCTCTTTTGTGGGAACAAAGCGCAGCACAGCGGTGTGGCAAACACCAGACTGAAACACAATCATTTTACAATCAAATATTTGGATAGAAGACTTTCCTAATTATAGTGGAATATGGTCCAATACAAGCACTGAGCAAAGTCATTGAACAAATGAATGACTGCATGTGCCAGATTGTTCTTCCATTAAACAAAGACAAAACTGTAAAGTAATTGTTTTAGGAGCCAAGTAAGAATTATGAAGTCATTGCTCAGCTTCAATGGCCGGGTACCACAACCCAAGCTACAAATCGTGGTGTAGTGACATTAACATAATTACAAAGTCAATCTACTATCACCTCAAGAATATATATAAGGATTAAAGGACTTATGTCTCAGCAAGATTTAGAAAAACTTGTCCAGTCCATGCATTTATCTTTACTACTGTAATGGTGTCTTTACAGGTCTCCCTAAAAATGGATCAAACTCCTGCTGATTCAGGACACTGGCGCTCAAGTCGCTCAAAGTATTGAACGGTTTAAGGCCAAAATACATTTGTGATCTTGTCGTACACCATGAACCATCAGGTCATGTGGGTTAGGTCTTTCTCCCCAGAATCAGAACGAAATGCAGAGAGGCAGCGTTCAGTTTTTATGCACCACATACCTGGAACAAACTCCCAGGAATCTGCAGGTCTGCTACAACTCTCAGTTCTTTTAAATCAAAGCTGTTCCTATTTCTTTGTTTGTTTGTTTTTGGTATCCATCGTTATCTATGTCCCCATTATGACCACGGATATACTCTAAATGTGTGAAAGACATATTTTTCGTTTCAGCTGTTATTTACTAAGTTGAAATTTCAGAATTTTGCAAATGGGTGTCTTATCAGCTGAAGCATCGGACCACTCACCAGAATCCCACCAGGCCGACCTGAATGGGTGCACTCATCCATGGAAACCTCTGAAAAGACCAACCAGAGAAACACAAAGACAACGTGACTCCATTCACTCCTCTGATGTACAAGCAGCACACTCTTAAAATTCCTCAGTGTTCATTTCACTCAGAGAGTGTACAAATGTAACCACATGGTATAGTTAATACACTTTAAGCTCAAGCTATTTTTGTTTAAATTTAGAAATGTTAAGCTTCAGAAAGACGCTTACCTTCAAGAAGGCCTTCTTTTCCAAATGGTTCATTAAAAATGGTGGGATAGCTGAAAGAGAACATTAACATTTAACATAATCTATGTACATTAACACTGAATGTAATAATGTGTTTTTTCTTTGTTTGTTTTTAAAATAATAGGTTACATTTTCGGGGTATTAGTATGCCATGCCACAAGGGGGCAGTCAACACAGTCATGTCACACAATCAGGAAGTGAATTGGCACAGGTGTGTTGGTGTGAAGGTGTTCAAGATACAGGCCACAAAATAAGATGGATTGTGTTGGTTGATTCTAGAATATTGCATACATTCTACTACTGCTAAGAAAACTACTGTACATTCTGCAATCTACAACTACAGCAAGACAGAAGAAGCCAGTCACAAAGTGCTAATTAAAGGTATGCATGTTTGATTTTTAAATGCTTTGTTGTCCTCTTGGGGAGAATTGTTCCCTGCATTTGACCCATCCTTATGGATATCTCTGTGTCTGTCAGATCAGCGATCTCACATATGGGCATGTGGAGATCCCTGACCCTGATGTTATCCATATATGCCTAAATATGGACATATTGGTTGGATCGGCGGTTCTGGTGGTCCATGTCTGTCTCTTCATGGCTTTAGTGGTGGACAGGGAGTCTCAAGTCATTTTCTGGCTCCAATCTGGCCCTATACATATTCATCAGGTATGCCCGTGTGGAAATGCCTCTCACAGAGATATGTAATTACAAAGTGTAAAGGCACATTTAGATTTTACTGTAAGGTCTGAGAATACTGCCTGACAACTCATCCAGAATTTCACAAGGCACTGTCATACATACTGTTTCATACATGCATTCTTGGAAAGAGTTTGTGGACATGTCAATGAGCTGATCCTCTTTTGTAGTAGCTAAGCTTGGTACTTTTGGAATTGAAGCATACGGTATGCCTCCTCAAATGACCACTGATAATGATGATAATGTCTTTAATTCCACTGTCCTCGCATCACACAAATATAAAATTACTACGTTTCTCCATAATAAAATAAAATCATTTAAAAAAAGTTTAAAAAAAAAAATGCTTTCTTACATTAGCCTGGTAAACCCTCCCTCCGGAAATCTCATTTCAATTCGATTTCAGAAAGGAGTCTGGTCTGAAACGCCTTTCTCCAATAATCGCTCTGCTCGCCGAGCCGACGAGCCTATCAGCGTCGTCGCTCATTGTTCTGTGATTGACAGCGACAGTTGGCCAATCAGGTGGCGAGTTCGAGTGAGCCCGAATGAACCCGAGTGCAGCCTGAGAGCCGCCGAAAAAAGACGAACGGCAGCCATTGTTGTTTGTGCGAGTGCCTTCACTTCTTACTTTCAGTTTTATAACGCTTTCAAACTTATTTTTTGAGGCACGGAATTTACTTATAAGATATCGTTTGGATAGAATTTAGTTGTTTAACTTCATATATGTGGTCAATTAATCATGACAGAGCCTATTTAAAAATATAAATTTAGAGAACCGGCAGGGGCGGGGAGTGACACGCATGTATCCCAATAAGGCAACCTATTTTCGGCATGGCCGTCCCAAAAGTCCCGTTGCGTCACATAGTCTGGAGCTCGTCAAATTGAACTGCTCATTGGCTGAAGGGGAAAAACGATCATTGGTTGAAGGGGTTGTCAGTCAACGGTATTACTCCCGCCCAACTCCAGCCCACAGCGATTATTGCAGAAAGGCGTTTCAGACCAGACTCCTTTCTGAAATCGAATTGAAATGAGATTTCCGGAGGGAGGGTTTACCAGGCTATTCTTACATGACTGAATGCATGGTCAGGGACCACATTTCAGTTGAAAACCTCTGCCTTATTTAAATTTCAGGAAGTTGCCAACCATATGTGTGGATGAAATACACCCCCCCACCTCCTTCCCTCCTTCCCTCCCTCCCTCCCTCCCTCTTGCTGAACAAGCACTGGTCTGAGTTTGCACAAAACAGGAAACCATTGCTTGACAAAGCAGATTTTCCGCTGACATCAGGGACCTCCATATTGGCCATATATGGGCTGTGACATCAGCCATGTCCATATATGGGCATATATGGGTCCAGAAACTCACAGACAACTTGAACTCTACAGAATTGAATAATAAATATTCATACCCATTCCTGGAGAGGCCATGAGGATTCTAGAGACGACCACCTGACTGATGGCCTGCTGGGCCGCTTTGGTTGACTCTCCTAACCGGTTGTCATTCTCGTCAGTTATAGGGATGCCGTGTTTCAGCTCCCTGCAAACAACACATGTCCCATGAAGTCACATGATTTATAGTGCCACACGTTTTTTTTAAATATGCATTGGCAGGGAAACAATGCAAAAAAGTAAAGTGTGTGTGTGTGTGTGTGTGTGTGTGTGTGTGTGTGTGTGTGTGTGTGTGTGAGCACGTGTGTGTGTACTACCTCTGTCTCATCAGTGGGATATTGATGCAGTTAGCAGCAGCTACAGCAGCAAAAGGAACCAATCGTCCAAATATAGGAGAGATGTGCTACAGCGAGAGAATTGTGTTGTTGTTTTATCAAACAGAAACAGCGTATTAATCACTTTCCACGTTCATGACAGAGAAGCTATTTATGCACAACTAATTTCACCATGTCAATACAGTAATTAAACATAATCTCCGCCTCCTGGCCTTTCAGCCTGGCGGTGATGATGAGAACAACAATGGGTCGTTACTTGAACGGATTACCTTTGTTAATGCGTTGAGTCCCAGAGCAGTGGCGACTGCCCCGGTGGTGGCCGACACATAGGCTGTGCCAAGCTGACTGCAAACAGAAAGAAAGGCTTCTGGTTAGTGGTTACACACCAAGATAAAGGAGTATTCATAATATCACCCCGTGTCCATATTCTAAAACCAGTTGTGGAAAAAGTACTCACGTTTTCTACTTAAGTAAAAGTATCAATACTGCACTGTAGAAATACACTGTTACAAGTAAAAGTCCGGAATTCCAAATTTACTTGAGTAAAAGTAAGCAGATCTACAAGCTCACAATGGGTAGCAACGCGACGCATTGTGAGCTTGTAGATCAGTTATTTTCAAATGGCCGAAATGTATATAGGGCTGAAGTGGGTATGTTTTGTAATAATAATCAAAATCAACAAAGTAACTAGTAACTAAAGTTTTCATATAATTGTAGTGGAGTAAAAGTGCAATATTTGCCTTTGAGATGTAGTGGAGTAGAAGTAAAAGTATTGAAAATTGGAAATACTCCAGTTTAATAAAAACACCTCAAAATTCTACTTTACTTTACACCACTGTCTAAAACAGAGGTTTTCAACTGATTGCCCGTGGACCGTGAAGGTATTGCATGTGGTACATGTAGGAAAGTGATTTTTTTTTTTTTTTTTTTAACATTATTTTGATTTATTTTGGAGAAACAAAGTAATTTTGTGTGATATGAGGACAGTTATACGAGGACAGTGGAATTAAAGACATCAGTATCATTATCAGTGGTCATTTTAGGAGGCTTATGCTTCAATTCCAAAAGTACTTCAAGCTTAACTACTACAGAAGAGGATCAGCTCACTGACATGTCCACAGACAAAATGTAAAATATAAAGCTCTTACTTGACTGAAATAGGGGCGTCTCCACTCCTGTTGGTGTAATTGACTATTGCGTTGAAGGACTGATTGATCCATTGCCATAGAACTACTGCTGGAGTCGTCCTGTAGGTTATAAGAGTACACAGTAAACAGGATGTTATCTCCATAAGCTGCACTGTACAATAACAGATTGAGTGTGTTAAGGGTACGTTTGCGTCGCAAGAACCTCTTTTCCAGGTGTTTTGCCTCGGATGGACTTGGTTTTGAGGATAGGTTTAGGCATAGTTTCTGTGAGGTTATGGTTAGGGTTAATTAACGCTTGGTGTACTCTCAGAGTTACAGACCTGTAAAGGTCCATTTGGTTCCATTTTGTGCACACTCTGAGTTACAAATGGATACGTTAACACAGAAACAGAGAATGCGAGTGTTTTTGATTGTTTCTGAAGGTCCTTATACACCACGAGCGTGATGAATATACAAATATATACATTTTTCACATCCAGCTATTCATTTGGTGCCTGATGTGCCTGTATGGATGATGCCTCATTCATACAGGGTTGATGCTTTTATTTGCGCTGAAAATGATAACTTATTACGTCACTTTATGGCCTTGTTATGTGTGCGTTCAATAGATGTACTAATGACACAAACGGTAGTATAAATTAATGCAAATTAATCACACAAAATAAACGCTCCCACTCTGTAAGGACCTGCAGACTTCAGAGGAAGAGCTCTCACTTGTAGAAGGTCATCATGCACCCGGTGATGGTCATGTTCATGGGAACCTGTGCCGACATGCGTCCGATCAGAACCATCTTCTCGCCGGTGTCTGGGTGGAAGGCAGAGTCGAAAATATATTTGGCCCTCCACAGTTCATCCTCTGTCAGGCCCGGAGACACCACACCTTGTCTGAAAGACATTTCACATTCAATTGTGCTCATAAATTGACAAAAACATAATCTCTGCTGTCGGGCAGCTATGTCCAAAATATTAACTTTTCAGGAAATTAAAAAAATATATGTTTTTAGAACAACACAATAGCGCCTCATCAAAGTTGGTATGGTGACTTTATGCATTGTCAGATACTTGAATGTGTCCTTATATTATCATTACTTTACCCAAAAACAGCTCAAGTGGAGGTTTTTGACCATTAATATGGAGATTGGGTATTTTTCCTTCTAATATTTTTTTTAATACTTTTCATTGGTTCAATATTTGTAAAACTCACACACAGACGTAAAGGGTGTTCAATAGCACTGATCTATATTTTTTTAAATACAATCTCTCTAATCTCTCAATCTAATTAAGCCATTATCATCGAGATTCAGTGGAACTGGTCCACAGCTTAGACACAAAATTGATCATAGCAAGTCTTATCTGTGTTTGAAATGGAACACTGAGGTGGGAAGCTTTATTCATTGTGTTTGGACGTGAAACCATGGGTGCATTCGGAAATTGCGCACCGGAGCGCACTCGCCTATTAGCTTGTCTTGGCCAGTGCACTCAGTGCTGTATTTCCGAACGCACCCTATATAGACGAATATTGGAAAAATATAATTGATAGACTATATCTCATTCTAACCCTAACCCCCATGCCATGACACCAATGTCAAAGATGCAGCCCTGCAGACTCAATAAAAAATGTTGGCTTTGAAAACAAATCGGGCACACCAACAGAAGCGACCTTGAGCCCCGTAAGGCACGCCTGAACGAGTGCCCGAGCCAATGGTGTGATGGCAGCACTCAGCACTGTCAGAGTTATGTACCGATACGGGGGGAATCAGTTATACATGCATGGTGGGATGTAGCGTCCTCCTTGGAGGATACAGGTACAAATGTGTTCAAGTGGATGTTCAAGAATCCACACCCGCTGATACAACCTGTACATGTTAGACTTGAGTCCTAGTCTGAAGATGTTATGCGAGCTAGCCGTTATTCAGTACGGTCTGGAGCAGTCAGGAGTCCTGACTGCTCCAGACCGTACTGAATCGGTTCCCACCTGATGCGTGGGAGTCCTGACTCAGGACTCCCACGCATCAGGTGGGAACCGATGTGTAAAAATATACACAAGTGTGAGTGCATTCCATTCCAGTGACTCACACATGCGCGTCATCGACGATTTTGCTAGATTGAGGTTTTATTGACAAAAACGCATATACATGAATGAACATGAATTTGCTGTCTGACCTTTGGTCCCTGGGGCTGTTGGTTCTCTAAGATCGGTGGTATTTGTTTAGGAGCGTGTCTTACCTGTACTCAGAGATGATTTTGTGTGCATGTTCTAGTTGTTCGTTGGTTAGCAGGATGTTCCTGGGGTCTGTGACGGTAAAGAAGTGTTTGGCTCGACCCATAAAGGTGCTCTGGTCCCATCGTGGCTCCTTGATGTTTATGGAGGTGGGTAGCTCTGCTGCCATGTTTATTATCTAAGGATGTATACGCAAACAATAACATCTGTATCAAGTTTTATATAATGCACTGACTGGGATGTCTCGTGCACAGGATGTTCATTGGTGCAGCTAAATAAAACAATGGCATTTCAGATAAACTTTCACAAGATGTGAAACAGCACATTTGCAGCGTGGAGCTTCAGTCTGAAATTGGCTCCAGTGTCGGTGATTACAAGGGGGAGGGGATTAGAAATTCCCTAAACCAATCCTAAGGGATCCCCACGCCCACCTCCGCCTCTCATTGGACAATGCATTTTGTACCGGAGAAGTCCTAGGTTCACATTTACAAGTCCAGACCAAGAGGCAGTCCACTCAGAGAGTGGGCGGGGTCTATGGTATGGAACCAGGCTACAATTGATTATCTGTCTCACAGGTTATGATTATCTTATTTGTCCTTCTTCGTCTCTTAGTTGTGTTGTATTTATTTGTAATCCCTTAGTCTCAGCTCGACTTCCTGGCATAATTACACATTTGAACTCTGATTTACTAACAACTAGTTCACTAGAGGGAAGTGTCACAATTCTCCAAATGTAAAGAATTGTACGACTATGCTGATGAGCTGATTGCTAACCGGTGGCAACCTCTACAGAATGTCCTGTCAGTAACAAAGATGATTTATCTATTTAAGTCTTGACACCCACATCAGTTATACACCACTCTGTTCTGTTACTTGTGGTTCTAAAATATCAAGAAAGTAAAAATGTTACTAATTTAATTAACAATGTCCAATTAGCAGAAATATGCATGAAATGTTAATACTATCCAACATGCAAACAACATTGGCATAGCATAATCAAATACAAAGTGGTTGAATAAAACAACATTTGCAGCATACACATATAAAGGTGAATGAATGTTCATCATGCAACATAAATAACGATAAACAAATAATTTCAGGGAAATATCTACTGGCTTTCTGTACACCAAATAAAACGGAAAATTATGTCAGGGTGGCGTACACTTTTTTTCAGCATAAAGGTCAGCAGCAGAAAGCTCATCATTGCATTATGATAAAGAAACAGCCTTGGTTCCTCTGAACTGTGCATAATTTCTGTAGCAATCCCTAGTTGAAGAAAGTCTTGTGAAAATGTTCCTCCCTGGATTACCATGCTGCTGATTCAGCATTATGTTGCTATGGCGATGGCTGACCTGACACAAGGGTTCTGAAGCGCTCAATTGGAATAGGCACACACCCCTCCCCCAAACTGACTGTAAACTGGTGAAAAGTGGCCTACTTCATGAACTCTGTGACAACACCTTGTGCAAGTACAGTAGTATGTGTGTATGTACACAAATGTGTGCAGACTGAATAGGAAGGAACCCTCTTCAATTCCTTCTACAGTAAATACATGCATGCTTGTATGCACAGTAAATGCATGCATGCTTGTATGCACAGTAAATGCATGCATGCTTGTATGCACAGTAAATGCATGCATGCTTCAATACATGCATAGCAAATGCATGCATGGATCCGATCTTCCCAATGCAAAGAAGGCCAAAACTGAATAAAGCAGCCCTTGCGTAACACAGTACGATGGGTTATAAGTAGGGCTGCAAGTATCGACTATCTTCTTAGTGATTATTCTATCGATTACTTTTTTAACTAATCGAGTCATCGAGAAGCACTTTTCTAGATGTCTTTCTTTTTTTAATTAACAAATCAACAAAATAATCAACAAAATAATTCGAATAGATTATGAGTCTGATTAATTACTTAAAGAGCACGGAAAGCAAAATAAATATGATACAATATGTATTCCCAGTTTGTCACAGCTCAGAGGAATGTGTTATTAACCAACAGACCAAATTTGAATGGTGAAAAAAATCGCCAAGTTTAGAAACTCATGTTTCAAAATGGATGAAAAACAATGCATTTTGTTCCTGGCCTCTCTGCTTCGGACTGTAGGGGCGTGTCCAGCACAGCTGAAGCCACGCCCACTCAAGGAAGTATCTCTCGCTTCAGCTCCGCCTCCGTCCAAAGAGGGTTTATTCCTAACGTCGCGTCACCAGGCTTTCCTCCACCGAGTCTCTCGTGTGTGTGCGTGTGCGCTGTGTGCGCGTGCGTGTGCCCGCTTGAGTTTGACGCGCGCACCCGTGTGTGTGTGTGTGTGTGTGTGTGTGTGTGTGTGTGTGTGTGTGTGTGTGTGTGTGTGTGCGCGCGCGTGCGTGTGCTCCACGCCCACACGGAAGACAAGCGTTGCAGCTGACTGCTTTGTTGACTCGCCCGGTCTGATTCAAACAGAAGAATGGCTGCCTCAAATAGTTTTATTGGAAATGTACAGCCATACATGTTTGAGCCTCCAGAACCCGACGAACCAGATGAGGTTGAGCAACCTCAAATGCAACCTCGTCCTCTAGGAGAATGGTGGGTTATATTTTTTCCCTATCATTATTACAAGTTATAAACTGTACTACTGAGTAGCATACCTAGGCTATTGATAAAAAGCATAGAACAAAAACACATTTTGTATTTTACCAGTTTTGTTTTGCCAGTGTAAATCACTGATCAAACTGGCAGCCATCATGTTTTTAGTTTTGTTGCCTAGCAGAAAACATTGCAACAAAACGTTGTGCTCTGAGCTGTTCAGATATCTTTACTGTGCGACTTCATATAATTAATATTCCATTGGTTGACAACATATTTAGTAACACTGTGGCTTAGATCAGTGGTTCTCAAACTTTTTCATGTCAAGGACCCCCAAATTGACACTTATTAGCCCACGGACCCCCATTTCAAAAGATATGCCAGGGACCCCCACGGCTCTAGCAGTGATTCTCAACCATTTTAATTTCAAGGACCCCCCAGTTTGACATACATTAGGGCTACATTTAATGGCATTTCTATCACTTGGGCCGCAATTGATAATGTAAAATCTTTGTCAATCTAACTCTGAGAGTGTACAAATGGAACCAAATGCACCCTAACGGGTCCATTTGGTTCCATTTGTACACTCTCAGAGTTACATACCCTCAAGGGTCCATTTGGTGCCTAATCTATCATTTAGCTGGGGACCCTCTGGAACTCCCTCAAGGACCCCTGGGGGTCCCCGGACCCCACTTTGAGAACCAATGGCTTAGATTGCATGTTGACATATTTGTATTTTTTTGACCTGGTATCCTATAGTTTTCAATGTACAGATTATTTTAATAGCATATTGACTGACGCTAGGTTCTTGATTTACATGGGATACTAGTTTCTTTAGGCACTACACTGTCTCTCTGCTTTCTATGTACAGTATGTGATTACCTTGCTTATTTAGTCTGTAGCAGAGGCCCTCAGATTTTGAGATACCCCCACCCGAGTTAGAACAAAACACAACCATGTTTTTTCTTATATTTAGGGTCTCCCATTAGTGAAATGGATTGTTGTGAAATTTTATTTTGGGGCAAAATTAGTTTTTTTGGCTATTCTTTAGAACTACCTCAATCTCTGAAAAAGGCAAATCCGAATAGGGCAAAGGTGACCAAATATGCTATAACCTGAGAATGCTCACTCTTATCTTCATCAAATGTGCTGAGGTATGAACCAGGTGTCTACCCTACATCACCAAAGAGTCAGAATGTAACTTACCTAAAGAAATACTGAAATATAGTCCTTTAAACATACTTTTAGTTTAGGCGGAAATGGTACCTTTGTAGTGTGGACTCCTCTACTTTCCCTCATTTAGAAAAACAACATACATTTATGTCAAACAAGCTGTTACTGCATAGCCTCAGATGCTATTAAACAGTAACCAGTGGTTGTGTGGAGAGATCTAGTACAGTTTTATTGCAAATGAGATTTCTTTAGACATACCCCTAATCACAGTATTCCATTTGTGTAATGCTTCTCTGTATTGAGGCCTGCAATTCTCAAAATGAAATAATCTATGCACCTTTTGGTTTGGTGGGGGTATCTCAAAAACTAAGGCCTTTTTTGAGGGCTTGCTACAGGACTAATTGTAAGTCACTCTGGATAAGAGCGTCTGCTAAATGCCTACATTGTACATTGTGAATGTCTTGTGAATGTCACTGTGAATTGTAATCATACAGGTGCACCTGTGGAAAATGCAGGCCAATGCCTAATGTGGCTCACAATATCTGCTGCAAAGCTATCAATGTGGTATGTAAATAAAAACATCTTCCACAATGATCATCACCTGTGAACATTCACAACTAGTGAAGTACTAAAAAACCTTATACTGTACATACTCCCAACAGGTTCTGAATAAATTAAGTGAACAGCCAGAAGAGCTGGAGTGCATGACTCTCCATCCAGGAATTGAGCCTGTCTGCTTGAACCCATACTCCCTGCAGAATGCCCTCAACATTTACCAGGCAGACCATGGCCCACTGCCGGAGAAGGAGAGATTTGAGTAAGTTAGACCAATATTTATTTATTTGGAATGTAGATAAATTGCATTTGTTTATCAAATGGCAGTGGCATGCCCTTCAAAAACGGGTAAGATTTAGAACCACATATTATATTATATGTAATCACTATTAAAAAATAAACTATGGAAGGATTCACAATGTTACAGTATCACTCAAGGATTATGATAGCTGTATGGTCATAGACATTCAATGAAAATGCTGTCCAGTCCTGCTTTATATTGCATTGCCTTGACCATTCCATATACCAGGGTCCCCACGGTCATGAAATTCCTGGAAATATTTTGAAATAAAAATAATAATAATCCAGTACTGGAAAAGGTTTGGAATTGATCAAAGGTCCTGGAATTTATCAAGGGTCCTGGAAAAATATTTGGCTATGCATTGTTTTTGGCTATTGATTTTTTTTAATACAAAATATTTTCATAAACATGTATAACATTACACGAAATATGTAACATAAGTAGTTTTTCGCCGAACAGGCTGTGTAACATCCCAGCCGCACTGCCAGCGATGCGACGTGACGTGACGCGAAGCATGTTACATGTTTTTGAATGAGACCGTCCTGACCTACCGCGAGCGACAACGAACCGTGCAACGACGTCGTCCACCCCTCCTATTTTTCAATATGCCCTAATTTTGCACGAAATGTTGAATGAAATTGTACTATTTTATATTCTATGCTTTATTTTTGCTACACTGCCTATCTTTGGGCATTGTACATAGGAGTAAGAGACACATTATTGCGCTGAATGATTTGTTTTATAGGCCTGGAAATTGGGCTAAATATTCTGGAAAAGTTTTGGAAATTCATTGCTGTGGGGACCCTGATGTACCCATATACCCCTTTGTTATTTCAAGGCCCTCCATTTACAGTACAGTATAGGTGACAGAAGATATGCTCAAGAACAACAGAGACTCGTAAATTAACACTAAAGTTGGTGATTAAATGGCAGTACAGCAGTCTGATTGACAACCAGGAAAAATAGATGAAACTGGCATTAGCAGATGTTCACTTTGAAGTTGGCGCCATGAGTCTCCAGTTCAATCACCAAACAGGGTTAATAGCACCACCCTCAGGCAGGGAGAGAAAACAGCACAAAAGGTCACATTTCATTCATTGTTATTTTGTCATTACAGGCGTGCTCGCTACCTGGCCTACAGATCCTTTGTGTCCTGGGTCTGGGGACCCCTGAAACCGAAGGACCGGAGAATCTTGCCTTCCTGTATTGTGCAACGGATACACGAAGAGTACCCTGACGAAGATTCGGAATACACTGGATTTAGGCCTGCCATTTAATCTGAGTCTACAAGGACCCCAAAATGATATGTATTTGGCCGCGGATCCCCCATTTGAAAATGTTTTGTGCCAGGGACCCTCAGGAGAATATTTATGAAGAAAATGTTCAAAGACTTATACTAAGGTATTCAAAAATAGCAGATGTACAAGCTCGCAGCTTGGCTCAAAGTGACACGCTGTGAGCTTGTAGATCTATTTTTGACAACCACTGTTCTAAATCCTAAAAGTTTTCTGAGAAAACTTATGTTTATATAGCTAAAGTATAAAATGACAGATGCTTTCCCAGTTTTAATGGGTTAAATAAACAATATTTTCATTACTATGTTCTGGATGTTTATGTACACAGTTATTCTGTCATTCCATACAACTATAATATATGTCATAGAATTGTTAGACAGCTTTTACAATAATTGTTTTAGTGATGACATTTTTGCACACACCCTTTGTAAGAGCAAATGCTCAGGAGCACAGAAGCAGGCAGAATATCTCTGCTGTCGGGCAGAAGCCAACTATGTCCAAAATGTATATTTCAGGAAATGAAAACATTTTTAACACAACACTGCCTCAAAGTTGGTATGGTGACTTTATACATTGTCAGATACTTGCATGTGTCCCTATATTATCATCACTTTACCCAAATACAGCTCAAGTGGAGTTAGGAGGTTTTTGACCAGTGATGTGGAAATAATTATGTCCATCATTGATTAGAATGACAAAGAAACCTGAGTTAGGTTGTTTGACCGTCAGTTTCCAAAGGATCCTCAGGAGGTTTAGTCCGAAGAACTTTTAATACTTTTAATTGGTTCAATGTTTGTAAAAACACACACAGACTGTTCAATAGCACTGATTTATTTGCGCCCAAACAGCTAAGGTGTGTATGTGTAAAATTGACAGCTGCACTGGTGTGAAATCTGGACAACCCTGTGGCAGAAAGAGGGTGACTGGGAAAGGGATTAGACGGGTGTTGGGTCACCACCAGGCGTTGGCTCTATTGACTCTGGCTCTGGGCGGATGAACCGGGACAGATGGGCGGCAACTGCAGCAGCCTTTTCAGGATGCTCGTACTGTGAGCACAGGAATCCAGGGACAGGCAACTCTTTCATCTTGGCCACAAAAGGTGCAGGGTTGGGGAAGACCTCATTAAAGAGGAGGTCTGTAAGCTCTGTCACATATTCTACAATACAGGAGAGAACACAACAGCATGTACAGTAGTTTGAGTAATTCATATGGTCTCAAATGTTTCCAATGTAATTGGAACATTTATGGTGCACAATTTGACTGATGACCACGGTACGCAGATTAAAACTTGAATCAGAAACTTGAGAATTACATGTAACTAACCGGTAGTATAGTTGGTCTTAACCGCGGTGACAACATGGCCGCCTTTCTTGGCCTTGGGAAACCGTATGCTGTACCGCGGAGCTCCTGCTGCAGTGATCGCTTGGAGACGTCCAGCATTTTCATTGAAATGCAATGCGGCCAGGTAAAGCCTGAAATTAGAAGAATGGGATGAACCCAAGATAGTTTGTAGATGGCTAGAAGATGGTATTTTTACATACTGGCACTAGCATGTAAGAAGGCAGCAGATGCACAATATTTACAAATGAAATGGCATTGTAATACAGTTCAAAGAGGATTGTGTGCACATCCCACGCCTGCATTTAGGCCAGGTGCTGGACATCAAGGGAAGAATCAATGAAAAGACGGAAGCCCGCACACTGTTCTCAAGCTCCAAGAAACTCACTTTTTATTTTGCAACGTTTCGACCTTCTAGGTCTTCATCAGGCAAATAAAAAAAATCTCTTTCTCTCTTATATTTGCTTGAGAACAGTGTGCAGACTTCCTTCTTTTCATTGTAATAATACATACATACAATTTATACAGCACTTTTGTAAATACTCAGTCGCTGATATTATGAATGTTATCATTTGCATAATATTGCAACACGATATAGACAACATGATTACAATATAATTTACCTGCAAAGCATTCCTAGGTAGGAAAAGACCACATTTTTCGGTGCAAACCGCAGGATCACACTGTGGAACCCCTCCAAGGCAGATGTCTGGTAGAGAGGACTCAGCTTCTTCACATCACCCAGAACACGTTTATTTGTAAATGCCGTCTTCAGCTTGAAGACGGCCTTTGATGCTACAGGGGGAAAGAGTATACTATATCAAATATTTTCAGTGGATTGCATCTTGAGAGTATATTACAGGATTCAAATGACAAGAGTTTGCTATTGAAGAGTCATACCAGGCTTCAGCCACTTGTTTTTGTCAGTGGAGGGGGGATGGAGGCACATGGGGAAGTGTGGATTGTCATGGACATGAACATTGGTGATGTGGTTGATGACAGAAGTCCACTTTGCAACTGTTTCCTCTCCACTGGACGAACCAGATGCTGACCAGTAGAGGTGATTCTTCACGCTCTGCTTCCACAAGTTGACTTTAGTGCACTCCTTCAACTTTGAGATGGCAACCAACTTCTTGGTAAGAGCTGTGAACAGTTAGAAAATATGTAAAATATTTTATAGGGTGGTTGTTGCACAACTGTAGCGGTGCTACAAATGATCAATAAACAACATTTCCCGTAATATCCTACCTTTACATAAATGCCACACATCGTAATAGTGGGTAATCTCAGATTTCTGTTCCTTCATGAACTTCTGAACCTGGTTGTGTCGGTCTGTCACCAGGCAATCCACCTTGACGCCAGCTTTGTGAAGGTATTTTAGACTCCGGATCAGCCCTTCCTTCTCCATGTGGACACTGCTCTTTACTTCATTGCTCTGTGTATCATAAACGCGCGCACACACACACGTGAATAACAGATCTGCCTCATTGGTGAAGTTCTGTGCTCTACTGATCACATTTTCTAGTTTCACAATCTATTTACAGTACCTGTACCAGCTGGATATCAACGATGTTGTTAGTGTTGAGATCCATCATGGAGTAAGAGCCGTACTTTGCGCAGTGGCCTGGGCTGTCAGCTCTCATGTCTCCACCAAGAGATACTGTTGCCCTCCGTTTAAGTCCCTCAAGCAAGTCCGCCTGGTGTGTCCGCCATTTATGTAGAACAGAAGGCATAATGTACTTGTCCACATGATTGCGATGTGACATTCTGCTGAAGGTTCTCACGTTCATTGCATTGAGCACCTGTAATGTCAAATAAGAATGTAACTGTAACAGTGTTCATACCACATCCCTCTGTAGCACTGACCTATAGTAATTCAAATGTATCTGTTAAAAACAAAAAAGACACAAAGCAGTGGGAGAAGACACACTTTAGATGATGCCCAGGGGTGCACATAACTGGTGCGCAGGTGCGCATGCGCACCCAAAATAAATAATGCGCACCACATCAGACGACGCGAGGCGCTTTTGCGTACCAACAGCTTGGACAGGAATTTCCAAGCTTTTATTTTTTAGCAAAACTAAACTTTTTTAGCAAAACTAAACTTCCCCTGCGCCATTAGGCGCAGGGGAAGGGGACGCATGCTGCACGTGCTTGTGTGATTGTTGCTTCGCGTCGCCTCGCTGCGTGCACGCAGCCAGCAGCGGCTGTTAGAGGCACTCTTCACCAACGCACCATAACGGTGCAAAATATGCCGTGAACGTCCTAATCTGGCGGATAAAAGCAGTGCAGCACAGGGCACCAACCTTGGGGGCTTCTAACGGCGTGTGAGAAAAAAAAACGGCGAAAATCTCGGAATTTAGAAGCAGAGCGTCTGTCCGGGGCTTCAGTGCGGCTGCAGAGTTCATGTGCGGGGCTGGGCTGAAGCAGTGCTGCACTAACCCCCCCCCCCCCCCCCCCCCCGTTGACAAAACTGTCCGGTGGGCGCCGTGTGCTGCCCCCCCCCCCCGTTGACAAAACGAGACCATTTATTTGGTGCGCACCAACTCACATCTCCAGGTGCTCTTCTGAGTACTAGACCTAAAAAGTTATGTGCACCCCTGATGATGCCATTATTCTTTACCAACCTTGTTTGTCTGGAGAAAAGAAGAGCCTGTGAAGTACACAGCAGCTGATAGCTGCAGATTCCCTGCTGGAGTGCTGCGTAACAGTGGTTGACTCTTCCATTTTCTGGTGTATTCACATAACACGTGGCTGCACCTCTGGGTCACGGTAAGGAATGTTCCTTTTACAAAGGTCTGCACCTTGCAGACACTTGAGCAGGTGGGGCATATACGGAAAAGGTCGAGCAGGCAATCTTCGTAGACCAAGTACTTCACCGTATCCTGTGGCTTGGTTGGTTCTCTGTTGACAAAGAAAAACACACAACAAAAAAGACTTTTTACAAAGTGTATAATCTTCTAGAAGATTAGAACTTTGTCGTGTCAGCATAACTGAATAAAATCTAATTATGATGAGGATACATTTTCCTATCGGGCAACTCTATATACGTACTGTACAATGTTAATGTTGTACATTAGATAGAGAAAATACGAGATCTACAAGCCAACATGTTGCGTTGCAATGTGCCATATTCACTGATTCTTTTTTTTTCTTTTCTTTTTTTAGCTACCGTATATGTCGATTTTTGCAAAATATTCACCTATGACATGCCCAGAATGTGGATGCTAATGTTCATGTGGTTAACAAAGATCTAATAAGCAAATTTCATTTACTGTTCACTGATGTCGTCCAATTTAGACGTGCTGGGACGGTAGGTGGGGTCATCATCTGAACCGAGGGATGGGGCTTCAGAGTCCTGAGAAGGCAGCAAGTCTAAGTGTTGTTGCTTTGCTGCTGGGCTATTAGCTGGCTCTACAGCTTTTCTCTTCAGAGGAGATGTGCCTGGAAGCAACAGAGACGGGGTGCCCACAGCAACACTCTTAGTGGCTACCGTGGCTTGAGAACCTGGAACACATATAAGAATAGGAGTGTTATATATACTGTACACACAGTACAGTAGGACTTGTATTGATAGCAATAGTCAACCAAAATAATAATGTTATGAGCAATGAAAATACAACAAATTATTCAGCCAATACACTACAGCAGGAGTCTTCAACGTTCTTCAGCCCAGGGACCCCTTCCCCTTACCGAGAGAAAGATGAAGCAGGGACCCCCACTACATATTGTATAAAATGTCCACGCGCACCCCCCTTATTCTTTTTTATCTAGTCTGGACTTTATACATCCATAGGACCTCTAATATAAAGATTTTGATGATCCAAAGACGTTTTTTTCAATGCTTTATTACCCCTATGAGACCTGCAGGTATTGCTGGCTGGAATGCCGGCAAGGCACGCTCAACCTCAGGTTTCCAGTGGGACCAACCGTGTCATGCTACCTTGTCAGGAAGGGGGCTAAATACCTAATGATTCAAAGTAAGACAACATTTTGGCAAGGGAAAAAGGCCATCACCATTTTCCAAATGGTCCCTTGAGCTGTCACCTCAATAAAGTATATGTCAATGGAAATGGGTTACATGGATACCTACAAGCCTCCCCTGTACAGTCATGCCACATTTATGCCAATCTCCAGCAGTTTTGGGCAAGAACCATGCAGTTTTTTGCATGTAGTACAAATATGTAATTTCTGCCTAGGTATTTAGCCCCCTTCCTGACAAGGTAGCATGACACAGACTAGAAAAAAAAAAAGAAAAATCAGTGCGTGGACCGCCTCTACTAGTGTGTTGCAGATTAAACCTTTTCATTGATTTCATAGATAGTTTCATAGACTTGTTTGACAGCACTATCGTCAGTGTATGTTTTCAGACATTTAACCACTAACCACTTCGCTCTGTACATGATCTGTTCCTTTTTTCCCTCAACACCAGACCTCTTTGATGCTGTGAGGCGTTGTGAGCTTGTAGATCTGTAATTTTTGGCTAAAATGCTCCTCAGCATAGGGATGCTATGGTTCATGTAAAAAAAAAAATCCTATCACCAATTTGGCACCCCCCCTGTAGTAACTTTGAGGACCCCCTAGGGGTCCCGGAACCCCTGTTGAAAACTACTGCACTACAGGAATAAACAAGATCAGATGTAACAGGAATCATGGCCATTGCAATCCAACTGGTGCTACAGTCACATAAATGCAACCAGCGCTATAAATCACAAGCCAATTACAATTATAAAATGTTCTACAGGATGGGATGTATATCATATATTGTAACCCTTCTATGAACGATTATTGTCTCTAAGCCAATAAGGAAGTAGTAACGTCAGTAAACTATAGGATCATAGAATACAGAGAGACAGTGTAGTGTCTCGGTAAACAATAGGATCATAGATTGTAGAGAGACAGTGTAGTGTCTCAGTAAACTATAGGATCATTGTCACGATTTTTCAAAAATAGCAGATCTACAAGCTTGTGGCGCACAAGCTTGTAGAATAGAACCAAATGGACCCTTACAGGTCTGTAACTCTGAGAGTGTAACTAATGGAACCAAATGGACCCTTACAGGTCTGTAACTCTGAGAGTGTAACAAACAAACAAACCAACACTTGTATGTATATCAGTGGTTCTCTAAACATGTCAAGATCCCCCTAATTACACATTTACAATGTAGGCATTAGCCCTTTATCCAGAGTGACTTACAGCAAACAAGGTCAAAACATTCATAGAATGCAGAGAGACAGTGTAGTGTCTCAGTAAAATATAGGATCATAGAATACAGAGAGACTGTGTAGTCTCAGTAAACTATAGGATCATAGAATACAGAGATGACATAATATTTAATTTAGTGAGTTTACCATGCTTACACTGTACTGTATGTGTCCAATGACAAATGAATAGATTATAAGTTTTTGTGACAGCAGTAACATCAGTATGTAGCATATTGTACTGTCTGTGTCCAAAGACTAAATGGATAGGTTCTGTCATATTTTATTCCATTCCATAAGTGACAGGAGTCTTCTCCTTCAACAATTATTGTGTTCATCAATAGAACCTGTCAGACATTTACAAAGACAATCTAATAACTTGACCAACCTTCACTCTTGCTGCTAGTCAGGGTTCTTTTAGCCAGTTGCGTTCCAACCGTTCTTCTCCCCACAGAGCGGTCCGTCTGAACCCCAATTTCTCTGGTGGTGACTTGGTCACACTGTGTCTCTGTCTCTCTCGTGGATGGAAGGGACTGCTTTGTGAAAACAGATAACAGTTGAAATTACTTTTTCAAACATACTGATGCTTATGAAAACAAGAAACATACTGATGCTTATGAAAACAAGAAACATACTGATGCTTATGAAAATAAGAGTGCAGGCTATCTCCTGACCAATAACACCCTCTTAAAACTGTATGTAACAGAAATAAATAATGTGATTCCACCTGTACTCTCAGCCTTGGGACCGCCCCTTATGCCCCTGTAAAGTTGGGGGGTAAACCCTTACCTACCTAACAACCTGAAATGCACACACATAGTGTTTTGTGACCACGTGAAGATGCACAGGTCCTATTGTGTTCTGTTTATTAGCACCAAAATGAAGGTTTTAGGAGACTTTATTTCAGTGCACATTCTGCACAACACAACACAGCCATAACTTTACCAAAGAGCGGACCGCGAGATTCCAAATGACTCCTATCCTACTATATCTCCCCTTTCCCTAGAAACAACACACAGTGCAACCAGACTACTACCATCACTTTTCGGTGCGATTATTTCTTTCCTCCAAAGGAAAGAAAGTTCTATATTTGGTCGATGGTCACGTCAGGGTTGCACGGTGTTAGTGTATGATATACACTACAAACGTTACGTAACATTTACAATGGTGTCATTTAGCAGAAATGATTGAGCCCAAACTACTATACAGATACACCTTGTCATATCTATATCGATGCACATAAAAGCACTATAATTATAACATAATCACTGTTGGAAACTTACATGGGAAGCTGTAGTACTGCCGACGACGGTAGATGCAGCCGGCACGGGAGTTGGAGGGAGGAGGGGAGGCGATACAGTCGGCTCGGCACCGTGCACCAGCAGCAGTGGGTTCTCCGTGAAACCAAGCAGTCTCCTTTGCAGGTTAGAAAAATTATCCGGCGTGAAGTGTTGACTGCAGAGGAAGGCAGTGGAGGTGGTGATTCTCAGCTCTCCTTGACAATGGCGCTTCACAAAATCAATCCACTTCTTTTTCATTTCCTCGTTCTTTGGAAACGCGAACAGTGAAATTGCACTGCTCTGACGCGCCTGGCATCCAGGCAAAACGCATTTGCGCCAAGGAGCCATGATAATGGACTAAAATTCACTAAATTAGCAAAAGCTAAACTAACAAAACTTTCAGAAAAGTGCTGCAGGCTACTACTACTACAACTAGCTGTAGGGACTGAAGAGTGTGGGGGAGGGGAGGAGCAGTAGCAACAACACAGCAGCTGACTGCAGTCTGGGGCTGAGGGGCGGAGCTTCTGCAACGGATAACTGATGTACAGTATGATAGTACAGTAGGCTCATTACATATTACAGTATCACCGTGGTGCGTACACAGTTGATATTTTAGTCCCGCCCACAATATACTACCCCAGATTTTATTCAAAAAACATAAAGTGGTCTTATTCCATAACGCTGTAAAATAAAGTTCCAATTTTTTTCCCAGGGTTTCAGCAATGACTATATTACATGTATAATATGTCTTTAAACAAATAGCTTAATTCACTTTACGTGCTCTTTAAGCCTTATTGTCTCCGCCAGGCCGAAAGGCATGGTGAGAGACTATGTTTTGCCCCTGTCCGTCCGTCCGTGTGTCCGTCCGTCCTTCTGTCTGTGACCAGCTAATCTCCGCCACCGTTGGCCCAGTCGCTGTGAAACTGCGCACACACACTCCCTGGATGCCACGTCAGAACCTCTGCCCCACATTTTTCAGATCAACCTGTCATAGCGCCACCATGAGGCCGACTTTTACAAAACATTTTTTTTTAGATTACTCCTACAGATTTTGTCCCCAAAACACGCGAATCGGTACACAGTATCTCCACAGCCATGTGATCAACACTGATCTGTCCGATTTTCCATATTCCATCCTGATTGCCTAAGATTGGCTTCCAAAGTTTGCAGGATTGGTTCATTTGGAACAAAATGCCTCAAATCATGAACGCAGCATGCCATTTCCGTGACATTTTCCACGTAGATTCCCACTTGGCCCAGGAAGAAATGCCACTTGAAAACTTTCAAATCAGCCTCATGGTGGCGCTATAACAGGCCGATTCACGCTTTTAGCTATAACTGCACCGATCTGTGTGAAACTTTGCAGCACACTCCCTAGAGGCCAAGGAAACACCTTTGCCCTGCATTTTTCACATATGCCTTTTAGAGCGCCACCAGGAGGCTGAGTTTTGTAAAAAAAAAAGAAATTGCTCTTACTCCTTCAGATTCTGTCCAAAAATCACGCAAATCGGTACACAGTATCTCTATAGTCATGTGATCAAGAAGGATGTGTCCGATATTTCCTATTCCATCCTACTTGGCTAACATTGGCTTCCAAAGTTTGCAGGATAGGTCCGTTTTGAACAAAATTCCTCAAATCATGAACGCAGTGTGTGATTTCCGTGAAATCTTGCACGCACATTCCCACTAGGCCGAGGAAGAAATGCCACCCTTTTCACATTGGCCTGTTATAGCGCCACCAGCAGGTCTAATTTAGCAAACCACATTTTTGGAACAAAATGCCTCAAATCATGAATGCAGTGTCCGATTGCCGTGCAAGGCCTAAGAAGAAATGGCACCCTTTTCACGTTGTTTTATTTGTGTCAGCATGTTGACACTGGAAAATGTGTTTAATGTGTCTGAATAATCCCGTAAGGGATGAGTTGTGAAAATGTATATAGGGTTGAAGTGGTTACTGTATGTTTTGTAATAATAATCAAAATCTACAAAGTAACTAGTAACTAAAGTTTTCAAAAAAATGTAGTGTGTAGGGAAATACTCCAGTAAAGTAAAAAATCCTCAAGTGTATTTAAGTACAGTACTTGAGTAAATGTACTTAGTTACTTTACACCACTGGTAGCAACATACGTTTGTTCAGAAAACTGGTGGAACGCTGTGGTGTCACGTGAAGCGCCCAGTGCACCCCTGATCACCACCTCAGGTGTGTGTTTATGACAAGGAGCACCCACAGTATCGGCGCCTATGACCTCAGGTGTGTGTTGTACCTTGTGATATTAACTATGTACAGTTTGTACACTTCTCTGGGATCTGTTTACTGTATGGGTTGTACGTATACTTGTCTAAAAAGCCCGTAGCACTTGCCCATTGACGACCTTGCAGGATTATGCAACGGCTAAAATGTAATTTAGATGTTAGGTAGACAGATGCCATGTTTTCATAATACCATAGTATAGCATTATTTTAGGAGTCCTGTTGTGACTGTTGTCTAGAGGGAAACCTTTTGTTGACATGATGGTATGTTGTATGTACGGAATAGAAAAGCACTGGACTGGATGTAGAACTTTTGTGTGACTGTTGGTATATAGAATAATGATTTTCGGTGATTACTTTGCCAATGTGAAAAGGAATCAATAATGCTTTAACTGTTGAATTCATATGGATTGCTCCTGTGACATACTGTACAGTAGAAGTGAGTGTTGTAGTGACTACAACTGTAGGCCTACAGTGTGTGGTATATGTTTATATTTTTTGTTTTTTTGAAAAGTTCATACGTGTAGCTTAAGTTATATATCAGATTTAGTTTTCTGTCTCTAAGCCAAATGAAGCGTAGTATACCTGTGAGATGTTAGTGGGATTTAAATAATATTTAAAAGACTATGGTATCCCCGCTGCGTGGGGAAGAGGGTGTTAGGACCGTGTGGAGCCCCGAGGGGAGACAGTGGCCAATGATAACGCAGGAAAAAAGGTAAATTTGACCAAAAGTCCATCTGTGTGGTAGGTGGACTTTATGCCGTCACACAAGTTAAGGTCTTCATCAGGGAGTGATCGGGTTCAGTTCTCGCGCTTTATATAATAATCTGTGTATTAACTCTATTTTTTGAGTGCTCCTGTTCTTTTTAGATGTACTGTACAACCCAGTAAACAGATCATGTCAAGCCCCAGAGAAGTGTGCATAGCTAAATATCCCAAGGCACAACACACACACATGATGTCGTAGACACCGATCCCGTGGGTGCTCCTCGTCATAAACACACACCTGCCAAAGTTTGCAGGATTGGTTCGTTTTGAACAAAATGCCTCAAATCCTGAACGCAGCATGCCATTTCCATTAAATCTTCCGCGTAGATTCCCACTTTGCCAAGGAAGAGATGCCCTCCTTTTCACATTGGCCTGTTATAGCGCCACCAGCCGGTCTAATTTAGCAAACAACAAAATGCCTCAAATCATGAATGCAGTGTCCGATTGCCGTGAAAGGCCTAAGAAGAAATGGCTTTGTGAGCTTGTGAGCTTGTGCGTCGGCTATTTTTGAAAGTCAATACTGTTATTGATTATTCATTATTTTATAATCGCTGATATTGATTAGTTAAATCAACTGTTGCACCCTTTAAGGAGGACACATGGGGCCACAGTAGCAGTTTGACAGGTTCTCACTTCTCACTCATGTGAAACAAGTCATTTGTACAGACAGACCACCACCAAAGGAGGTGGGCTGCATGGATGATGAAATTCCTCTTGGAATTGCATCCAAGATGGCCGCTGGACTGACAATAATAAAACCTTAGAATTCCGTGTGTGGAACCAAGTGGCTTTAGTGCTGCTCCTGTCCCTTTAAATTGAATTAAAAGGCCATGAGGTTCTCACGAGACCGAGAGTCCCCCCCCCCCCCCATCTCCTTTTCACATTGGTTGGCTATTCAAAAATAGCAGATCTACAAGCTCATAGTGCGTAACTTCGTGCAACACTATGAGCTTGTAGATCTGCTATTTTTTTCTAAATCATGAACATTTGTGCAAATCTTTGTATATATATTTTATTTTAACTCAAACCTTACATTACATTTTTAACTCAAATCTTTGTTTCTGGGGGTCAGGTCTTAATAAATAATAATAATAATAAATGTTATTTGTATTGCACTTTACATTTGAAACAAACCTCAAAGTGCTACAGTACATAATAAACAGATAAAAAATGGGTTAATAAATAATTATTGTGCAGTAATTAGTTATTATTATGAAACGCCAGTTTTATAATGCTGTAGTATTAATGGAAAGTGACACATTATGGCAGAAGAATGAACTTTGGCCTCTGCAGACGGCCTTTGATCTATGACCCCCCAGCACCTACCCCCCTCTCTAAGCCAATCAAACACGACCTGCGTGGCTACACATTAGCTAATACACTTTAAAGCTGCAATCTGTAATCTGAATTTACCGAATATGTATTTTTATTTGAACCAAGCTGTATGGTAAAGCATGATAATGCAATTCTAGCTACATCTGCAGTGATTGGGGGTGGCTTCATAGGGTGTCGGGTAGGACACCTATACCCAGGCCTACTGGTTGGTTGACAAGTAGACCTACCTACTGCTGCCTGGAGCTCATATACCCAATATTCCCCAACAGGGGCTTCATGAAGTGGTAGATGTTTTTTTATTCCCGATTTTACTTCTCCGTCCTTAAGCGACATGATAAAACTTACGGATTGCACCTTTAACCCGCTGGCTTCATCATAGCAACTCATTTCATTAATTTAATCAATTACGCAGCGTGTTAAACTTTCACATTAAGGTGACGGGCAGTGATAAAGCAGGCGCCGCTTGACTGACCGACACCATTTAATGTATAGATCAGTTATTTGTGTTTCTCCCCAAGCGACACAGTCTTGTCAGACCGCGGAGTAAAGCTATACATTCTAGGCTTTTAATGGTCTAGCCCTGATACGTGACTGTCATGGATGAACATCAATCTGATGTTTACACTTTCTCCATTTACGGCCCATACATCTACATAAACGTTCATATTTCAAATATAAAGTGCTTAACCCATGGCCACGGATGTTACAACTATGTTCGGGCCCTCAAAAGTACCCGTATCTTCCGTATTGTTCAATAAAAAGCATTTTTAATCCGATCGGTGGCCATTTTCTCCGTATTTTCGACATATGCTTTCAACTACGCGACCCTATCGGTTGGTAGGTGTACTGCACTCTGATACATTATAACTCTATCAGAAAATGGCCACCGATCGGATTCAAATGCTTTTCATTGAATGATACAGAAAATACGGGTACTTCTGAGGAACCGTATATAGTCTTAGCATCCGTGGCCATGGGGTAAGCACTTTATATTTGAAATATGAACGTTTATGTTGATGTACGGGCCAACAAGGTAGAAAGTGCAAACACCAGGTTGAAGGTTCATCAATGACGGTCGTGACAGACGACCATCGTGATCCATGGCTATACATTCTAGGCTTTTTAATGGTCCAGTCCGACACAGACCAGCCAGATCTGGACCAAATCACAGCAGCATGTCGATATGTTTCAGCATCGACCGGAACGATTCAGCCCCGTTATCACACAGTTATCACACAGTCGTTATTAAACAGACTAATATCCATCTATTATCTATTATTATTTGTCATTATACAATCCACACGCAGCATCGTGTTCAGTGGTGTTGTGTGTGATGATAACTAGTCTCATCCAGCTGCCACATCCACACATCATCCTCCTCCAGACCTCCACTTAAAACATCCATCCATCCATCCAGATGTGTGACAGTCCACTGATGTAAACATCTGGCTTTGCAAGATAAAACACAATTAATGCATGATTCATATCAATGTCACTTACTGCACTGTGGGTTTCTGCGTGTCTGTCACCAGATCAGTCAGTCAGTCACCACGGTCCTCCTGGATGTCCCCAAAACGAAGCTACTTTGACACGCAGCAGCGTCAAGGTGGCGGTAGTGAGCACACGGAGAGACATCCGCCCCCAGTGGGAGGAATCTCCCTTTCAAATTAAAAGCTTTTCCATAGTACACTTTCACTTTTCCCCATTAAGACCTGAGGCCAATTCTACAAATCTTCCGAACCCTAACAGTTTTCTGAAACACTTATGTTGCTGTAATATCAGTGGTTCTCAAACCTCTGATCAAGGGCACCCAAAATGATATGCATTTGGCCGCGGACCCCCATCTCAAAATATTTTGTTCCAGGAAAATATATAGCCTATTCAAAGATTTTCAAAAATGTTCATGATTTTTCAAAAATAGCAGATCTACAAGCTCATAGCACGGTGCTATCTGCTCTGAGCTTGTATATCTTCTATTTTTGAATATCCAAAGTATAAAACAATGGCTAAAGTGATTAAAATCTAAAATTACGCAGATGTTTTCCCGGTCTTAATGGGTTAACTTTCTTTCTTTCTTTACAAAATTTGTCAGATTTTTTTTTAATAGCTGAAGTATAAAATATAGGGCTTATGTGGTTGTTAACAGAAACAAATATACTATATAGAAAATATTACAGGAACAACAGGACATAAACATATTACAAAATTACTCGAGGGTATAACATAATTATGGAACTACAAATTTAATCACACAATCTTTTGGTCTTAATGGCTTTTAACATTCATACAATGTTGTAGGCCTACGCTCTCCAAATATAACAAAGTAGGCCAATGCTTTAAATACTAAAAGATCTGGTCTCTGATTAGCTAATTTACTGGAATGAATATGATATTTAGCTAAAATGAAGAGAATATTGATAATGTAGTCCTACATCCTTTTGTTCAGACATACAGTTCTATCATTTGTTCAGTTTTCAATCGGAAAACAAATCTACCATTTTTTTAATTGACATATTTTCATTGACAAACTACATTATTCTATAGAAATGTATGTTTTGCTTGGCAGTTAAACGTAGAAGTGACTGGTGACTACAAGCTTTATGTGTGCTTTTATTTGACACTTGTGTGTCACATCCGTTACTCCAATGACCTTTTCAATGACTTTACTATCAAGTACAGTAGGTCTACTGTAGTCAATTATTAATAATTGACTGATGACGAAACTTAACTTGCATTTTGACTTCCTTTCAAAGCAGGCTGGCAATACTAATTGTTATGTTCGTTGTAAGATTTTGTAGAAAAAAAGTCAACATGCCCCTATAAGGAAGAGAAACACCAGTTGTGGAAGAAGTTACCAACTCAGATTTTGTTTTAAAAAAAGTGTATTCAACATTTAAGTAAAAGTATCCATTATGCAGAATGCTCCATTTCACAATTATATTATTGGATAGCCCCATCTGTGACCTTTACATCTGTTGGTCTGACCTGACACACAAACACACACACACACACACACACACACACACACACACACACACACACACACACACACACACACACACACACACAATTGTGAGAAACTAAGTATAATCGGAACACTTGCATGCACATGGATTTAATGTACTACAGAGCCTGCCCAGGCATAAACCAGGCACCAGAGGGTCGTTCAACCCAGATTTGGCACAAACACAGGGTTGAATTCGCTCTACATTTATGTCTTTAAATATCTTGATCAATTGAATAGATCACAATAGGACCACAATATGGAAACTCAGGGCATCATCAGGGCTTTTTGTGTTATCCTTTTAGCATCATTATATAATTGTACCACTTTTTTGCAAACTGTTAATAGAGTATTTAATCAATCAAACCGAGGCATACCTACCCATGTGTAATACAGTACATCTGATAAACATCATGAAACTACTATTGTTTAAGCAGATTAATGATACGTGTGCGTGTGCACATACATATCATGTAGTATCACTGGTCTGGAGGGCACACGTTGGAATGCCTTGCACGGGATGAGGAGGGTGTGGAAATCTGGAGACCAGACATGGAAGATGACCTCAAGAGGCGTCTGATGGTCTGATCGTGGCTACAGTGGAGTCAGTACTGTTGTACGAAGGCTGAGACATGGACGTGTTCGAGGCCTCCCGCTGGTCACGGACAAGGTCAGAGAGAAGGACGAGCTCGTCTTCTTCTGCCAACTGCATCAGTGCGTCAGGCACCTGGAACTGGCGGCGAGCAAACTGACACTGTGGTAGCCAACCGAAGGCTCAGTTAGGAGGGGAAAGAGGCCAGTGGTGGAAAAAGTCCTCACATTTTTTACTTAAGTAAAAGTATCAAAAGTACAAAATTATTGGTATCAAAATGTACTTAAAGTAACCATTAGTACTCATTTGCAGAATGTCCCATTTCCCAACTTAGCATAAAGTGTAGATCGGCTATTTTCAAATGGCCGAAATGTATATAGGGCTGAAGTGGTTAATGGTGGTTAATGTATTTTTTGTAATAATAATCTAAATGTACCAAGTAACTAGTAACTAAGTTTTCAAATAATTGCAGTGGTGTAAAAGTATAATATGTGCCTCTGAGGTGTAGTGGAGTAGAAGTAAAAGTACTGAAAATTGGAAATGAAAATTTTACTCAAGTTCAGTACTTGAGTAAATGTACTTAGTTACTTTCCACCACTGAAAGAGGCGCACCACCAATGTAGACACACTGCGGCACCGGCGCGACTGCAGAGCTAACAACACCACAGAGCTCAAGACCCTGATGCTGGACAGGAGGGTGTGTGGAGGGCAGCGATTCAGGAGTCCTGAGTTAGTGTCAGCTAGTACACACTCCCATCGCAGTGTCACTGCTAATGTTACAAAAGCATGTGTAAAGAAGTCATGGGAAATCAGTTAAACTATTAACAATACAGGGTTAATTCAGAATAACTGTTATCCTGGTTGATGTAGCTACAGTATGACTGACTGTATAAATGTTGGTAATCCAGAGCTAATAAGATAAGAGCTGATAAGAGCTTTTAGTTTATAGGCTGAGGGCTCTTATCAACAAGGGCTTTACTTATTTATAATCTCACTTCACCTTTAACAACTTGACTATGTCAAATAGCCATGTGTCATACAATTCATGCTATTGTTACCTTAATCATTTCTGCACACTTCACTTGTATGGTAGAAGCACAATCATGGTATGACTAATAAGAGACATTTTTGACATTATACCTCCACCTAGTGGTGATCTATGGGATCCTTCTAGAAAGCTGTGAGGCAAATACACCAAACGTACATAAATGAAGGAGTAACTTCAATCTTTATTTCATATAGCTGGGGCTGCAAAACATTAAGTTATTGTACAGTGGATTTATTTTGTACCAATATTTCCTACTGAAATTAAATACAATAATGCCTAATTCATGCTCCGTCGCACGACAGTGTCACATGTTGAAAATAGCAGATATACAAACTCAATGCGCCGCATCTGTGGTATGTTGTGAGCTTGTATATTGGCTATTTTCGGCGAATGACACCGTCGTACGACAAAGTATAAATCAAGCTTAACTCTCATGAGAGACAGCAGAGCAGAGAGGGCTACTTAACACTAAAATGGGGTATAAAAACAATGCAGTTGGTCAGTGCCATGTGATAAAAATCAAATACAAAAGTGCAAAGAGAACATATTAATTTTAAACATCTAATTCAATCATCTCACTTCACAAAAAATCATTGCGCTCAGTTACAAAAACAAACAAAAAAAGAAACTTCACATCATATTTACTGCAACTTTTAATTTGAGGCCATGCCAAGTGAAAGATGCAGCTTTTATACTGTATATGGTGACACACCTGTCATCTTTAACATCCTAACACAAAAAGTTACATTTAGGCATTTATATCTCAGTATTATTTTATTCATTGCAAATATATTTTCCTGACAAAACCAGCAGGTAATGTGACTGTTCTGTTTATAATGACAATCGTTCCTAGAAATAAAAACGTCATGCACAGAGAGGAGAAGGTTGCCAGGATGGATGTGGTCTTGACTACATGTGGCATATTTTCCATTTTATTGTAATTATGGCACACATTTTTGGTCCATGGGGTAATGAATGCTTTTTCCTCAAACCTCTGTGTGACCAGTTGCCCTTTTCTTGACTTCCTCGACGGTAACGAAGACGTTCAAAGGAAGTAGTCTGGCGTGCGTCGTGTCACGTGGGGTTCTCCTCGACGCGGTGCCGGGTCAAATTGTAAGCTGAAACATGCAAACGACATGTAAACAACGAAGCCCTCACAATCAATCAACAACGATAATCAGTTACATTGTCCCAAATGTAACTGATTATTTTATTATTATAAATTATTTTTGATATGTGCCCAGCAGGATCCTTGTAGTTGGATCCTCCGACACTGGTCTCTTAACTGGCTAGAACAAAAGGCACGGAGAAGCAGCTTTTTAGCTATTATGGTCCTAGACTTTGAAACAGTCGCCTCTGTGTGCACAAATCTTAAGACAAAACTTTTTATTTCTTTTAATGCAATTGTATGTATTTTATTCTTCCTTTGTCAAAATGTTTCATTTGTTTAAATCTTTTTTTTTCTTCTGTGAAGCACATTGAGTTGCAGCTGATTTGTGAAATGTGCTATATAAATAAAGTTTGATTGGTTGAAATGTGTACACCAAAACTACTCGCTACACATGTGTTACTAACGTGCACCTACAGTGTATCTATACTTACAAGGAGTACTTCAGTGTGTCGTCCAGCTCCATGATTGCTGCCTGGTTGCCACAACGATAACAATAGTTCGGCGCGCTGAAGATTGTTACCACGTTACGATCGTGGCACCAGTTATAACCCTATTTAAAGACATAAAAGGACAATTTCCACTTTTTAGATACACAATAATTTCAGAGGAATACTGTTTTAGAGACACCATCACGGTAACGATACATTCACAGTGAGTGAGTGGGGACACCATCACGGTAATGATACATTCACAGTGAGTGGGGCCACTTAACATTTTAAAGTACCAGGGACCCCCAGGGCTCCATACTAGGCCCCGTCCTTATTCCCCTCCACACCAAATCTCTTCACAGAGCAAGCTTGTAGATCGTCTATTTTCCCGAATGTTTCACCATGAGACGTCCCAGTATTCTTTTTTTTTTCTTCTTTTGTTTTCGTTTTTTTTTTTAAATAGGGAAGCTAGAGGTTAAAGAAGATCAACCTACCTCCATCACCAGCTGGTGGGCTCTAGAGACCAGTGTTAGGCCATTTGCATGGTTGAAGGTCTCTGAGATATCCTGCCCGAAAGTGTAGCCCGCACCACGGGGAGAAATACCCCAACCACCGCGGTCATCCGGATCTGACCACAATAAGTCACACATAGGACCCTAAACGATGGTCAAAAATATAATTATGTTAGATCATACTTAGATCAAAGGGGTCATAATGTGAGAAAATACATATACTGTATGGTAATGGTTGGATGGCAATTAAAACATTTTCAACTTTAGGTTCTTCAAAATCTTCCTGGCTCTATTCAAGAGACATGATCAAAGCGACAGTCTGTAACTTTCATGTCTTACCCGGGATTCGAATCGGGGTAAGCAGTGAAATTTCAACTGCTGAGCTAATACAGAAAGCCAGTTTTGAGCCACCACAATTGTGTTAGTTATATTAACATACTCTATCGTAGAGATTGGTTAATGGCTAATGTTCCCCCCAGAATATGGATGCTGGGGTTCGAAGAGGTTAAGCTTTAACAGTTCAACCAGAAAATAAAACCTTTTTGTTTTAACATTATACAATCATCACTTACAGCACCTACAGAGGAAAGAATGTGGAGCACATATTACCTCATGTGGAACCTCCTGTAGACGATCCAGCGCTCTGATGTGGTCCAACGTGTCTATTGATGGAGACAGTCCTCCATGGAGACAGAAGATCTGAAAGAGAAGGTCAGAGACACTGAAATAATAGAGCTATGACTTCTGAAACCTCAGGTTCATGCTATCTATGGGTGCAACAGTTTAATCAAAAGAATCTACAACCTCACAATGGCCCTCATTTATCAACGGAGCGTATAAACCGGCGTATATTTTTCCATATATTCGGCCGTACACCAACGTCGAAGTCACATTTATCAACGAATCCTACACAGCCGATCCGAGCGTACATTTGGTCCCAGCCTTGATAAATCTCACGTCTGAAAACGAGCGTCATTTAAATAACACTCCCTTAAATATTCTGCAAACACCCCGATTTTACGACATGAAGAACCAAAAAGAAGTTTCGCCGGCTCGCCTCGCCTCACTGCCTGTCAAGTCACACACACGCACACGCCTCTCTCTCTCTCTCTCTCTCTCTCACGCACGCACGCACGCTGCACCGCGTTGATAAATGAGGGCCTGTGTTGAATTGTAACGCATTGTGAGGTTATAGATCGGCTATTTTTGCAAAAAAATCTTTAAATCTATTCGACTTTTTTCACATTGATTTGTTGATACTGTATATAAAAAAAAACACTATTCCATTGATCGAAAAAGCAATGGATAGAATAATCGCTAAAAAGGTAATCGATAGTAGCCTTCTATTGTGTATGTATTACACGGTGAGTCACATCATCATCATCATCATCACCACCATCATTATCTCACCTGGTTGTCTACCAGCGCAGTGAGTGGCAGATAGTCAAACAGATCTGTGAAGTACTTCCACACGTTGGCGTTCCCGTATTTCCTCAAGCATTCGTCGTAGAAGCCATACACCTGTGTGATCTGTCTGCTCTCATGGTTCCCTCGAAGGATTGTGATTCGTTCACGGTACCGTACCTGAAAATATGATCTGTGTTCGTTAGAAAGACATGCATGTAGATTGTAGAGTATAATAACAATTACAATAATCATACAGAGTAGGGCTGGGTAATTAACTCTCTCAGTGCCAAGCCACGAGTTATCCCAAGTTTTTTCTGAATGCCCTCAGTGCCAGAACGAAAAACCCGAGTTTTTTTTTTTTTAAAGAATGTTCAGAACCCAAGATATCGTGATCCGAAGATTTGCTGCTCCATTCACTCCTTGTTTAACTTATAACTGAAAAAGGCTGTATCTCGCTTCCTAAGCACTTAAAAAAAAAAAAATGTTGGCACAGTATGAACATATTTTTTTATTTCATTGGCACTGAGAGAGTTAACCAAAAATATATCAAAACCCATATTTAGAACCAATAACCAACTTAATTTTGCTCATGTAGGTAGGTTCATGACAAGCTTGTAGATTTTTATTTTCGCTACTTTATTTTTTAGTAATCGCTCAATAATCGTAATCGAGGCAAATGTTTGAAATATTCAGAGACATTTTCATTAACTTTGTTGCGATGACCCCTGCTGTCAAGGTTGTCAAAACACATTTACTAGTATTTTAACCAGTTGTGTAAACCATGTAAACAGCGTTAATGTTTTTATCTTTTGTTCAGTCGATCCCGGTATATTTCTATGTCTTATTCACATGTCGTACAGCACTGGTCAAATCTGGTTGTTTTTTAATGTGCTTTATAAATAAAATTTACTTGTTGACTTGTCATCTGGGGTTGCTGTGTCTCCCTGCTTCCTTTGCAGGTTGTTGCAGTGTTTTTTTTTTCCTCGGAGCCCACCCTTCTTACATCTGACAAAAGCTGAGACCCCTCCACAGATGTACGCACAAACACACACACTCACGCGCATGTACACACGTGTGTTTTATATGACATGTATAAGCCCTATATACTGTACTGTAGGGAAAAAAATCTGTCATTGTGACAGGTAGACAGCGGATTAAAGCAAGTCATGATTTTGTATGATTGTGTTTTGGTACTCGGTTTAGACCGATACACAGTCTATATGTGTGTTTGACAAATCTAGGGATAAATAATTCCTTTAAGTGCAGCCAAAATGTAGTAAAACAAGACATTTAAATAGTGCAAAACGATATTCAAAATAAAAAACAGAATGGTTTAGCAAAAGTGAGCTATCATCACATGATAAATTATATTATATTGGATCAGTGCATAGACTTGCGTACTCACTGATCACTCACTGAATACCAGCATTTTAGGCAGAATCGGAGGCATTGCCGATACTGGTATCGGAAGAACTCTAGTTATTATTATACCTTGTTTCCATTATGCTCTGTGTGATGTCCGTAATTTAGTCCATTAATTCCTATGGGAACCTCCGTGATCTCTGGTGTGTTTGCGAGAGAAAGCAAAATTCCTTCTGTTTTTAGCTGCACCGAATTTGCCTCAAACACGTTGAAATATTGCTAGTGCGGATTTCAGAGAGCCTGTATGCATTGTGTGCCAGTAAACAGCAGAATGCGCCATTTCATTCAATTCAGTTGCTTGACTATGTTAAGATATCTATTGATTGCTTTTTCATTTCGATGAATCCATAAAATGAATGCATGTCCTTGTGTTGAACACTAGAGGGAATATTTCATACATTAAACAAAGATTACAGACATCACAGAGTTTAGTGGAAACAAGGTGTTATACAACATTGTTCTTCAACACTTTTAGCTTTTGAGGCTGTACTTTGTTGTCATTACCTTCAGCGACACCAGCAGTGTGACCGTCTCCACAGAGTAGTAGCCCCTGTCCACGTAATCTCCCATGAAGAGGTAGTTGGTGTCGGGAGACTTCCCGCCGATCTGGAACAACTCCATCAGGTCGTGGAACTGACCATGCACGTCTCCGCAGACTGTCACCGGACATCTCACCTCCTGCACGTTGGACTCCTTGGTCAAGATCTCCTTAGCCTGTGAAGGAGGAGGACCAGGAGTTTAGGAGGTGAGCTGAGTGGGTAGAGTGGCCGACTGGGAAACGGAAGGTCTTTGGTTCACGCCCCAGCCTTGATCTATATGTTGAAGTGTCCTTGAGCATGTTGAAGTGTCCCTGAGCAAAACAGTGAACTGGTCCCTGGGCACTGTAATTATCAATAATCAAGATGATGGGAATCAAATGGAACCAAAGGGGTCGGTGAGAGTCCATTTGTACACTCTCTGAGTTAAATTAACACTCAAGGATTTTACTGTGTAAATTGGGGTCCCAGAGATGATTTGAAAATCATATCAAATCTATGGCCTGGGGGTCCTTCAGGGGATTCCAGCAAGTTATTTCTAATACGTAGCCTATCAATTTGGTGGTCCTTGACTCCTTGACATGACCATGTTTGAGAACTAATGCATATCAAAGTATAACTGTTAGGTCCTTGAAATGAAAAGGGTTGAGATAGTCACTGAAGGGTGAAGGCTATTAGGGATGGACGGTGTTAGTGGTGACACAACGACAATGTGAATGAATGAAAGTGGGCGTAGCAGCAGGTGAAAACAGACTCTCCTCCCTCCAACCTCCGTCTTCTTGGCATGTGGCCTAAAACAACGTCCCTGCATGTGATGGGGAGGAGAGGAGAGGAGAGATGCTGTGGGGGCACATAGATGCTACCAGCATTAACATTACAGGCAACCGATTCTTATGTGCGATGAGACCAGCAACAGTGGCATTACAAAACATTACCTTCTCACACAGGACTTTGACCTGGTCTTCTGAGAGCTGCTTGCATTCGTTGAGCTGTTCGATCCACCCGTCCAGCTCCTTGGTGAATGACTTGTCGTCCATGCTTGCTTTGCTGCTGCTCAATAGCAAAAAGCCAGCTAAGAAATGTAACCAGCAAAACAAACAACAATATCACCTGCTATATCTTTTCAAACCTATAGCTAATGGGCTAAAGTGTTAGCTGTCTATCTGTGCGGTGTGGAGGATGCGTCAGCTGCCTGGACGGACGGACGGACGGACGGACAGACAGACTGATTGCGGCCCTGGCTGCAAATTCGTACGTCCGGGACGTTTTGATCGTCTGACTCACATGATAATATAGAAGCTACCGGACACTTAACGGTATATAATGTGCATGCAGGTTGTTGGATTTGTCCAGCAGCCTGTAATAAACAGTCAATAAAACGCAGCAGTGTGTGAGAGAGAGAGATCCATCCAGCAGAGAGGACCCACACCCTGCTGTCTGCAGTGTTGCCAGGTTGAGTTAGACAAACAAGCAACCGTGATTAGGAAAACAAGCACAAAAGAAGCGACGTACATTGAGCACTTCAAACCTACTATGCCTCTGCTATTTGAAAATAGCAGATCTGCAAGCTCACAACGCGTCGCATCGCTATTTTCAAAGAAAAGAACAATCAAACATTTTGGAATATTATCAAATCCACACAATCTTGTATGGGGGTCTCTGGCACAAAATATGTTCAGAAGGTTGGGTCTACAAATATATATTAATTTGGGGTTCTTGACATGAAAATGTTTGAGCACCACTGGTTTAAACAACATTAGGAAGCAAGCCCAAATAAACAACTACACTTAAGAAGACTGCGGTCACGCTGGCCGTTCTTCAGAGAGAGTCAGTCGCGCTAGCCGGGCTTCAAAAATTATTGCGCAGCTACTGGCTTTTTACGGTTGGGCGGACTGATGGTGCGTTCAATGAAATCGTAAATCCCAGTTACTTCAATATATACATGTAAAAATGTAATAAAACAAACTAAAAACATTGTTTGTGTCTAATGTTCTCGTCTGTGATTATTACCAAAATGTTTTACTGCACAAATTATTAATAATAAAATATTGTAATATTACAAAATCCCATACAGTTTAATGTAATTCTTTGGAAAATCATAAAAAAAATCTAAAAATAGAGTTATCACCCAGCAACTAAATGTTATTGTGCCCATGTGTGTCCTTTACAATATGTGATTATTACCAATATATTTTACTGTACCGATTATTAATAATAGAATATTGAAATATTACAGAATCCCATCCATTTCAATGTAATTTTTCAGAAATTCAGTCAAAAAACATAGTTATCACCCAACAACTATATATTAATGTGTCCCATGGTCTCTTGTAAAGCTGTGATGATTATCAATATGTTTTACAGCAGCAATTATTAATAATACATTATTGAAATATTACAGAATCCCATGCATTTCAATGTAATCTTTAAAAAAATCATAAAAAACCCAAAAAACATAGTTATCACCCAACAACTATATATTAATGTGCCCCATGGTCTCTTGTACACCTGTAATGATTATCAATATGTTTTACAGCAGCAATTATTAATAGTGAATTATTGAAATATTACAGAATCCCATCCATTTCAATGTAATCTTTAGAAAAATCATAAGAAATCCAAAAAACAGAGTTATTGCCCAACAACTATATATTAATGTGCCCCATGGTCACTTGTACACCTGTGATGATTATCAATATGTTTTACAGCAGCAATTATTAATAATACATTATTGAAATATTACAGAATCCCATCCATTTCAATGTAATCTTTAGAATAATCATAATAAATCCCAAAAACATAGTTATCACCCAACAACTATATATTAATGTGCCCCATGGTCTCTTGTACACCTGTGATGATTATCAATATGTTTTACAGCAGCATTTATTAATAATAAATTATTGAAATATTACAGAATCCCATCAATTTCAATGTAATCTTTAGAAAAATCATAATAAATCCCAAAAACATAGTTATCACCCAACAACTATATATTAATGTGCCCCATGGTCTCTTGTGCACCTGTGATGATTACCAATATGTTTTACAGCAGCATTTATTAATAATAAATTATTGAAATATTACAGAATCCCATCCATTTCAATGTAATCTTTAAAAAAATCATAACAAATCCAAAAAACATAGTTATCGCCCAACAACTATATATTAATGTGTCCCATGGTCTCTTGTACACCTGTGATGATTATCAATATGTTTTACAGCAGCATTTATTAATAATAAAGTATTGAAATATTACAGAATCCCATCCTTTACAATGTAATCTTTAGAAAAATCATAAGAAATCCAAAAAACATAGTTGTCGCCCAACAACTATATATTAATGTGCCCCATGGTCTCTTGTACACCTGTGATGATTATCAATATATTTTACAGCAGCAATTATTAATAATAAATTATTGAAATATTACAGAATCCCATCCATTTCAATGTAATCTTTAGAAAAATGCTGCTGAAAAATCATAACAAATCCAAAAAACATAGTTATCGCCCAACAACTATATATTAATGTGCCCCATGGTCTCTTGTACACCTGTGATGATTACCAATATGTTTTACAGCAGCAATTATTAATAATAAATTATTGAAATATTATAGAATCCCATGCATTTCAATATAATCTTTAAAAAAATCATAAAAAATCCAAAAAACATAGTTATCACCCAACAACTATATATTAATGTGCCCCATGGTCTCTTGTGCACCTGTGATAATTATCAATATGTTTTACAGCAGCAATTATTAATAATAAATTATTGAAATATTACAGAATCCCATCCATTTCAATGTAATCTTTAGAAAAATCATAATAAATCCCAAAGACATAGTTATCACCCAACAACTATATATTAATGTGCCCCATGGTCTCTTGTGCACCTGTGATGATTACCAATATGTTTTACAGCAGCATTTATTAATAATAAATTATTGAAATATTACAGAATCCCATCCATTTCAATGTAATCTTTAGAAAAATCATAATAAATCCCAAAGACATAGTTATCACCCAACAACTATATATTAATGTGCCCCATGGTCTCTTGTGCACCTGTGATGATTACCAATATGTTTTACAGCAGCATTTATTAATAATAAATTATTGAAATATTACAGAATCCCATCCATTTCAATGTAATCTTTAAAAAAATCATAACAAATCCAAAAAACATAGTTATCGCCCAACAACTATATATTAATGTGTCCCATGGTCTCTTGTACACCTGTGATGATTATCAATATGTTTTACAGCAGCATTTATTAATAATAAAGTATTGAAATATTACAGAATCCCATCCATTACAATGTAATCTTTAGAAAAATCATAAGAAATCCAAAAAACATAGTTATCGCCCAACAACTATATATTAATGTGCCCCATGGTCTCTTGTACACCTGTGATGATTATCAATATATTTTACAGCAGCAATTATTAATAATAAATTATTGAAATATTACAGAATCCCATCCATTTCAATGTAATCTTTAGAAAAATGCTGCTGAAAAATCATAACAAATCCAAAAAACATAGTTATCGCCCAACAACTATATATTAATGTGCCCCATGGTCTCTTGTACACCTGTGATGATTACCAATATGTTTTACAGCAGCAATTATTAATAATAAATTATTGAAATATTATAGAATCCAATGCATTTCAATGTAATCTTTAAAAAAATCATAGAAAATCCAAAAAACATAGTTATCACCCAACAACTATATATTAATGTGCCCCATGGTCTCTTGTGCACCTGTGATAATTATCAATATGTTTTACAGCAGCAATTATTAATAGTGAATTATTGAAATATTACAGAATCCCATGCATTTCAATGTAATCTTTAAAAAAATCATAAAAAACCCAAAAAACATAGTTATCGCCCAACAACTATATATTAATGTGCCCCATGGTCTCTTGTTCACCTGTGATGATTATCAATATGTTTTACAGCAGCAATTATTAATAATAAATTATTGAAATATTACAGAATCCCATCCATTTCAATGTAATCTTTAGAAAAATCATAAGAAATCCAAAAAACATAGTTATCGCCCAACAAGTATATATTAATGTGCCCCATGGTCTCTTGTTCACCTGTGATGATTATCAATATTTTTACAGCAGCAATTATTAATAATAAATTATTGAAATATTACAGAATCCCATCCATTTCAATGTAATCTTTAGAAAAATCATAATAAATCCCCAAAACATAGTTATCACCCAACAACTATATATTAATGTGCCCCATGGTCTCTTTTGCACCTGTGATGATTATCAATATGTTTTACAGCAGCAATTATTAATAGTGAATTATTGAAATATTACAGAATCCCATGCATTTCAATGTAATCTTCAAAAAAATCAAAAAACCCCAAAAACATAGTTATCGCCCAACAACTATATATTAATGTGCCCCATGGTCTCTTGTTCACATGTGATGATTATCAATATGTTTTACAGCAGCAATTATTAATAATAAATTATTGAAATATTACAGAATCCCATCCATTTCAATGTAATCTTTAGAAAAATCATAATAAATCCCAAAAACATACTTATCACCCAACAACTATATATTAATGTGCCCCATGGTCTCTTGTGCACCTGTGATGATTATCAATATGTTTTACAGCAGCAATTATTAATAGTGAATTATTGAAATATTACAGAATCCCATGCAATTTCAATGTAATCTTTTAAAAAATCATAAAAAAACCCAAAAACATAGTTATCACCCAACAACTATATATTAATGTGCCCCATGGTCTCTTGTACACCTGTAATGATTATCAATATGTTTTACAGCAGCAATTATTAATAATAAATTATTGAAATATTACAGAATCCCATCCATTTCAATGTAATCTTTAGAAAAATCATAAGAAATCCAAAAAACATAGTTATCACCCAACAACTATATATTAATGTGCCCCATGGTCTCTTGTACACCTGTGATGATTACCAAAATGTTTTACAGCAGCATTTATTAATAATAAATTATTGAAATATTACAGAATCCCATCCATTTCAATGTAATCTTTAGAAAAATCATAATAAATCCCAAAAACATAGTTATCACCCAACAACTATATATTAATGTGCCCCATGGTCTCTTGTGCACCTGTGATGATTATCAATATGTTTTACAGCAGCATTTATTAATAATAAAGTATTGAAATATTACAGAATCCCATCCATTACAATGTAATCTTTAGAAAAATCATAAGAAATCAAAAAAACATAGTTATCGCCCAACAGCTATATATTAATGTGCCCCATGGTCTATTGTACACCTGTGATGATTACCAATATGTTTTACAGCAGCAATTATTAATAATAAATTATTGAAATATTATAGAATCCCATGCATTTCAATGTAATCTTTAAAAAAATCATAAAAAATCCAAAAAACATAGTTATCACCCAACAACTATATATTAATGTGCCCCATGGTCTCTTGTACACCTGTGATGATTACCAATATGTTTTACAGCAGCAATTATTAATAATAAATTATTGAAATATTACAGAATCCCATCCATTTCAATGTAATCTTTAGAAAAATCATAAGAAATCCAAAAAACATAGTTATCGCCCAACAGCTATATATTAATGTGCCCCATGGTCTCTTGTACACCTGTGATGATTACCAATATGTTTTACAGCAGCAATTATTAATAATAAATTATTGAAATATTACAGAATCCCATCCATTTCAATGTAATCTTTAGAAAAATCATAAGAAATCCAAAAAACATAGTTATCGCCCAACAGCTATATATTAATGTGCCCCATGGTCTCTTGTACACCTGTGATGATTACCAATATGTTTTACAGCAGCATTTATTAATAATAAATTATTGAAATATTATAGAATCCCATGCATTTCAATGTAATCTTTTAAAAAATCATAAAAAATCCAAAAAACATAGTTATCACCCAACAACTATATATTAATGTGCCCCATGGTCTCTTGTACACCTGTGATGATTACCAATATGTTTTACAGCAGCATTTATTAATAATAAAGTATTGAAACTTTACAGAATCCCATCCATTTCAATGTAATCTTTAGAAAAATCATAATAAATCCAAAAAACATAGTTATCGCCCAACAGCTATATATTAATGTGCCCCATGGTCTCTTGTACACCTGTGATGATTACCAATATGTTTTACAGCAGCAATTATTAATAATAAATTATTGAAATATTATAGAATCCCATGCATTTCAATGTAATCTTTAAAAAATTCATAAAAAAATCCAAAAAACATAGTTATCACCCAACAACTATATATTAATGTGCCCCATGGTCTCTTGTGCACCTGTGATAATTATCAATATGTTTTACAGCAGCAATTATTAATAATAAATTATTGAAATATTACAGAATCCCATCCATTTCAATGTAATCTTTAGAAAAATCATAATAAATCCCAAAGACATAGTTATCACCCAACAACTATATATTAATGTGCCCCATGGTCTCTTGTGCACCTGTGATGATTACCAATATGTTTTACAGCAGCATTTATTAATAATAAATTATTGAAATATTACAGAATCCCATCCATTTCAATGTAATCTTTAAAAAAATCATAACAAATCCAAAAAACATAGTTATCGCCCAACAGCTATATATTAATGTGCCCCATGGTCTCTTGTACACCTGTGATGATTACCAATATGTTTTACAGCAGCATTTATTAATGATAAATTATTGAAATATTACAGAATCCCATCCTATTCAATGTAATCTTTAGAAAAATCATAAAAAATCCCCAAAACATAGTTGTCGCCCAACAACTATATATTAATGTGCCCCATGGTCTCTTGTGCACCTGTGATTATTACCAATATGTTTTACAGCAGCATTTATTAATAATAAATTATTGAAATATTACAGAATCCCATCCTATTCAATGTAATCTTTAGAAAAATCATAACAAATCCAAAAAACATAGTTATCGCCCAACAACTATATATTAATGTGCCCCACGGTCTCTTGTACACCTGTGATGATTACCAATATGTTTTACAGCAGCAATTATTAATAATAAATTATTTAAATATTATAGAATCCCATGCATTTCAATGTAATCTTTAAAAAAATCATAAAAAATCCCCAAAACATAGTTATCACCCAACAACTATATATTAATGTGCCCCATGGTCTCTTGTACACCTGTGATGATTACCAATATGTTTTACAGCAGCAATTATTAATAATAAATTATTGAAATATTACAGAATCCCATCCATTTCAATGTAATCTTTAGAAAAATCATAAGAAATCCAAAAAACATAGTTATCGCCCAACAGCTATATATGAATGTGCCCCATGGTCTATTGTACACCTGTGATGATTACCAATATGTTTTACAGCAGCAATTATTAATAATAAATTATTGAAATATTATAGAATCCCATGCATTTCAATGTAATCTTTAAAAAAATCATAAAAAATCCAAAAAACATAGTTATCACCCAACAACTATATATTAATGTGCCCCATGGTCTCTTGTACACCTGTGATGATTACCAATATGTTTTACAGCAGCAATTATTAATAATAAATTATTGAAATATTACAGAATCCCATCCATTTCAATGTAATCTTTAGAAAAATCATAAGAAATCCAAAAAACATAGTTATCGCCCAACAGCAATATATTAATGTGCCCCATGGTCTCTTGTACACCTGTGATGATTACCAATATGTTTTACAGCAGCAATTATTAATAATAAATTATTGAAATATTACAGAATCCCATCCATTTCAATGTAATCTTTAGAAAAATCATAAGAAATCCAAAAAACATAGTTATCGCCCAACAGCTATATATTAATGTGCCCCATGGTCTCTTGTACACCTGTGATGATTACCAATATGTTTTACAGCAGCAATTATTAATAATAAATTATTGAAATATTATAGAATCCCATGCATTTCAATGTAATCTTTTAAAAAATCATAAAAAATCCAAAAAACATAGTTATCACCCAACAACTATATATTAATGTGCCCCATGGTCTCTTGTACACCTGTGATGATTACCAATATGTTTTACAGCAGCATTTATTAATAATAAATTATTGAAATTTTACAGAATCCCATCCATTTCAATGTAATCTTTAGAAAAATCATAAGAAATCCAAAAAACATAGTTATCGCCCAACAGCTATATATTAATGTGCCCCATGGTCTCTTGTACACCTGTGATGATTACCAATATGTTTTACAGCAGCAATTATTAATAATAAATTATTGAAATATTATAGAATCCCATGCATTTCAATGTAATCTTTAAAAAAATCATAAGAAATCCCAAAAACATAGTTATCACCCAACAACTATATATTAATGTGCCCCATGGTCTCTTGTACACCTGTGATGATTACCAATATGTTTTACAGCAGCAATTATTAATAATAAATTATTGAAATATTACAGAATCCCATCCATTTCAATGTAATCTTTAGAAAAATCATAAAAAATCAAAAAAACATAGTTATCACCCAACAACTATATATTAATGTGCCCCATGGTCTCTTGTAAAGCTTTGATGATTATCAATATGTTTTACAGCAGCAATTATTAATAATAAATTATTGAAATATTACAGAATCCCATCCATTTCAATGTAATCTTTAGAAAAATCATAAAAAATCCAAAAAACATAGTTATCACCCAACAACTATATATTAATGTGCCCCATGGTCTCTTGTACACCTGTGATTATTACCAATATGTTTTACAGTAGCAATTATTAATAAAAAAATATTGAAATATTACAGAATCCCATCCATTTCAATGTAATTTTTCAAAAAAATCATAAAAGATTCAAAAAACATAGTTATTATAGCGTAGCTTTAAGCAACTTCTTACAATGGGATATCATCGCCCCCTGGCGATCGCACAGAGCAACAACAGGACTCCCGGAACTCCAATGTCTATTGGATAAGGGTCAACCGGTAGTGGTATTTTTTATACCACTACCGGTTTCCGGTTTGCGTCACATGAGCTCCAGCTTAAGCAATTGCTTACTATGGGACACATACACGTCCCCCAGGGGAGCCCCCAGTTGTGACAACCCTTACCCACACGCTTGCCCAAGGCCTCAGGACCTGCCCCCGGCAGGACCCTGACCTACAGGCACCCCAGACCCCTCGGGTCGGGACGCGCAGGACATAAATCCTGTCCCTGTCACCAATACTGGATAAAACCTAGATTATCCAACCAGTGACAGAAAAACCAAGGCCTCCTCCTCCCTGGACCATGCCTAGCCGGTCCCAGGAGGGCAAGGAAGGCCAGCCAGGTAGGAAGAGAAGCATGCCCCCGGGCACCCCTCGCATTCCCTACCATGAAACTGGCCACTGCACACTTACAGGGAGAAGAAACATGCCCCAAGGCAAGTTTACACTCCCCCACCAGTAAGAAAGGTGCAAAAAGGTTTAGAAACAACCAATTAAACCGTGACGGGGAGAGAGAGAGCACGCCTCGCAGACCCCGTCGGAACCCGGCTGCTGCACTCACACAGGGAGAAAAGACATGCCCCAAGGCATGTCCAGACTCTTCTACCCGGAGTCAGCTCCCACACCCAAGACTGTACGCGCCATCGTAGATGCCGCCACGTCAAGGCTGTAAGTAGATGCAAAGGTCGAGGTAGACGACCAGTCAGCCGCGGAGCAGATCACCTGCATCGACACCCCTTTGTAAAGGGCCCAAGATGCAGCTACCTTCCGAGCAGAGAGGGCCCTCAGTCCCAGTGGAATAGGGACCCCTCTACTCTCGTACGCCAACCGAATCGCCTCCACGATCCATCTGGACAGGGTCGGTTTAGCCATCGCCTACCTCTGACTTCGGCCAAAGGCGACGAAAGGCTGAGACGACCTACGGCCCATAGCTGCCCTCTAACAGTAGAGCTTCAGAGCCCTCACTGGACAGAGACAAAGTAACCGTTCATCCTTTGCCGAAAAGAACGGCGGAGGATGAAAAGCCCCCAGTCCCCGCAACTGCGCCGGTGTGGGACACAAAGGCCAAGTTGGGTTTCAACAAAACCCTCCTGCCGTCGTCCGAAAACCACATGCAGCCCCACTCACCGAGAGCGCCTGCATGTCACAGACGCGTCATGCCGTAAAAAGGGCCACCAGGAGCACCGTTTTGAGGCTTACGATCGTCAGATCTAAGTCTCAAAAGGTTCAAAAGGGGGGCCGGCATAGTGCTTCCAGCACCACGGTCAGGTCCCATCTGACCGTGGTGCGTCTACTCCCAAGACTGGCATCTACTCCCAAGACTGGACCAGGTGATCGATCGAGAAGAACCGCGAGCACTCCGCGTTCTTCTTGGAGCCACCAGGCCGACTTGGGCCCAACGTCCTCGGGCATAGTGGCCAGTCCCCGTACCGGAGCCCTTGTTTTGGACAACCGGTCTGCACCCATGTCTCAGGAGGCCCGGTACATGAGTGGCGCGTAGTGAAGCCGAATGTTGTACGCTCCAAGGCGTAAGCATGCGCGCTAATCTGACCAAAACAAGAGACCCTAAGCCTCCTTGTTTGTAGGCAGAACACATCGTTGTGACATTTTCCGTTCTGACCAGGACATGGAACCCCACGATGTGGCTCTTGAAACCCTCGAGAGCGAGGAAGACTCCCAGCAACTCCAGGTATCCTAACCTGAGAAGCTGGCGTCCATGGTAATCACCTTCCAGGACACTACTGTGCCTACCCGTATCCTGACCCCTCTGGATAGGAAGGCCGTGTGTGTTCATGGTTCGAGTGACGACACAAACTGTGATGTCACTACCACTTTCCGTGAGCCCATGGTCTGCGGTATCCTCAGAGACCGCATCCATTGCTGGAAAGGTCTCTCGTGGAATCTGCCCAACCGGGTCAGGCGTATGGCCGAAGCCATGAGACCCGCGGCTTGCATGCATGTCCTGCACGTGACCCGGCGCCCCAGGCGCAGGGAGCGCACACATGTCAAAGAGCTCGCCGTCCTGTCCTGAGACAGGCGCGCAACCATCGTGGTGGAATCCAAAATTCCCACGAAGGTGGCTAGCTGGGAAGAATCAGAGCGCACTCCTGAGCGTCGATTGTGAAGCCCAGGGACTGCAGGTGCGTAATGGCCACCTCCGTGTGCCGTACCACCTCCACCCTGGAGTCCGCTGCCAGCAGCCAGTTGTCTACATATGTCGCCAGACGCAGACCCTGCTGCCGCAGCGGGGCTATCGCCGCCTCCGTGCACAGTCACGAAAAAACCCTGTGGCTTAGTGACATGCCGGACGGGAGTACCGCATGCTTGCACGTCTCGCCTTCGTAACCGAAGCGCAGGGACTTTGCAGTGCGGCGGTTAGATTGGGACGTAAAGATAGGTATCCTTGATATCTATACCCGTCCACCAATCGCTTTTTCGTATGGTCTTCAACAGCGTCGCTGTTGTGAGCATACGAAGTTTAATTGAAAAACCTGCAGAATTCTGTTCAAACCCTTCAGGTTCAGAATAGGTCTTACGCCCCCCCCCCCTTCTTTTCACCAGGAAAAGCTCTGAATAATAACCCAGTCGGTTCTGATCCGGAGATAAATCACTGATTGCGCCCTTGCTCAGGAGAGCTGAAACCTCTTCCCTCAGCGTTATGGCCACTTGGCCCGACGTGTGGGAGAACACTATCTTGCCCGATAGTGGAGGTTTGCTCGAAAATTGCAACCTGTATCCTGTTAACATGGTACGCAGAACTCAAGGATTCGGTTTGCATGCTTTCCATTCGGAAAAGCATCGAGCGAGAGGGTTCGTGGGGATGGTGGGGGCTGCTGAAATCACCTGCCCCGTCGGGCTCTGACCGATCGACGGTGGGGAAAGCCCGTGACGTAGACGGGGAATCCCACACACCGTAGACATCCGCCCTGTAGCATTGCTCGGTAGCGCTAGCTGGGCTAATGTCGGTCTCGTCACAGAGCGCGCGCCCGTTCCCATGGGGATACGAGACGCTGTCGGCTCTCCAGACGTAGTCTCGGACATTCGCCGGTGTAACACCGGGGTTCTGTGAGACGTAAACTTCCGCCTCACCTCCGCCATTTTGGCGAGGTGTTGGGAGGTGGCCATTTTGTGGCTCCTCCGTCCTGCAGAGGCGTTTTGCCGCCCTCTGCCGGACGGAAGAAGCAACTGCTGTGTCGCAGTTGTAAACAAAGTTTTGTTTACACAGAACCCCCCTTTCACATAGCATATTAGAGACATTTGATTCAAAATTAAAGGTTTCACTACCTGTATTTGATTCACAATGATTACAGCATGCACAGGATCTGTCCCTACAGTGTTTGGGATGTCGCCCCGTTCTGTCGGGGGCGTTTCGGATGCTGGCCCCGCATGACGCCGGCCGAGGGGCCGTGACGGGAAAATCAGCTGGTGCTCGCCCAGTAGAACCGGGAAATTAATGTAATTTACCCTCCCAACCCCCGCGCCGGGGCCCACTGTCCTTGCATCGGGTACGAGGTGAGGGGGGGGTTGGGGAGCTTTCTTGTCGTCCTTACGCCTTACGTCCTGGAAACCAAGAGAGCTATCGGGTCGCTCCCAGGAACTAGCTCTGGTGGAGGACGCCCTGGATGCACCACGCTGACGTCCAGAGGTGCGTCTGCCGCCCCCAGGCCTTGCTGTTTAGGCCTGGCCACAGCGGGGGTTGAGAGGAGGCCTGTGGTTGTGTCCTTGAGCTGCTTCTCCGCCGCCTTGGTCTTGATGATCCAGTCGGCAGCGGTGTCGAAGAGGTTGTCCGGTTTGAGCGGGAGGCTTTTCAGACCCGAGGTCAAGATGGCCTTGCAACCAGAGGCGAGCTCGAGCCACTGTAGTCTCTCTAAGTCGGCTGTGAGAGCCATGGTTCGGCCCGTCCACATCAGGGCGGTACAGGAGCAGAGTATTGCGAGCTGGACCAGCCTCGCTAGCTCCACTGCGTCTGCAATGAAAGTTTCGTGTACCTGAGCCGCTGATGCCGTGTCCTCCAGGGGCCGGGCATGCATCTCCGCAAGCTTCGCCGCGGCGGAACCCTGGAAAAGCGATTCCACGTTAGTACCTTGGCTGCCGTTGCCGAGGCCTTGTAGAGTGTGGCGTGCGTCGTGGTCTTGGACCTCCTGGTGTGGTCGGTCCCCGCGATGGGGACCCCGATGGACGTCTTCACCTGCTCCATCGGCTGCTCAAGCACTGAGCACTTAAGCACTGCGGACACGGGCTCCAGCGGTTCCGATGCCTGGCTGGCAACCGCAGGAGCCACCGTTGGGTCCGGAGCAGGCTCCGATGCAGGCTCAGGACGGTCCGGGCTGGACAACGGTACCTTCTGAGACTGCTGGTAGGATGTTGGGCCTATATCCTCCTCCTCGTCCACCACCACGATGAATTCCTCGTCCTCGCCGTCCGAGTCGCTGCATTCCGTGGCAGTGTCTCCCCATGCGGCGATGGAGGTGGTGGGGGAGAAGGCTGGGAGGCCCGACAGCCTCGGCAGCGACCTCTCGGTCAGGGGATGAGGGAGCGGCCCTAGAGGCCTGCTCATCCCGGACCTTGCTGATGGCTCCACTGGCGCGTGGGGCCGAGTGGAGCGGAGGGCCCAAGGCCCCTGGGCTAGTGCTAGCTTCCTCGGTGCCTTTGATGGGGGAGCTTCGGGGCTAGCACCGCCGCTTGTCGAGGCCGCTAGGTCCATGGCCCTTTGCAGGCGCCGGTCTAGCTGGGCCTCGGAGAACATCCCGCATGGCCCGCAGCCGCCTTTGTCCTGGCCCCGCTCGCAAGCAAGCCAGCCATGGCTCGGGCCAAGGCAGGAGATGCAGAGGCAGTGGTCGTCGTCCGCAGCGACCAGGAAACCGCATCCTCGGAACGCGCAGTGACGAGGTGCCTCCATCTTTTCCCTCTTCCGTCGAAACACGAGGCGAAAAAAAGGCTAGGCTGCTAGCCTAGCCATTAGCTTTAGCTTTAGCGTTAGCCTTAGCTCAGTCGCGGTGCCTTGTGGCAATGAAAACGGAGAGGACAGGAAAAGAAAGTAAAACTAGAAAATGTGCTCCTCGGAGCACAGGTCTCCGCCAGTACTGTTCATGATTAATCCTGTCTTACCTCACTTCAAAAAATATAAATGATCTTTTGAAGTGACACACCTATTTATAGGACTCTATTTCATCATGCGTCTCGCTAGCCAATCAAAGCACACCCTTTCAACATATTGTCACGTGTCACGTGAAGCTTGACCAATGTTAGCTTGGTGGACACACGGAAGGACGAGAACGAAAACATAGTCTCCTGGCGGAGACAAATACGTCGAAATTCGAGAACGGGAGAGTTATAATAAACTGAAACTGTTTTTAAACGAAAGCGCCCGTAGAGAAGCACGGTAGTGCCCTCGCTATGGGTATTGTTGGATTTTGTCAGTTTCCCCTTAGTTATGCTTCGTTGGCTCCGTGTGCTTCGCGTTGGCAGAGTGGAAGAAGAGCTCATGTGACGCAATGGTATTTATACCACTACCGGTTTCCGATGATATCCCATAGTAGGCAGTTACGCTTGGGATTCTGTAATATTTCAATATTTTTTTAGTAATAAATGCTGCTGTAAAACATATTGATAATCATCACAGGTGTACAAGAGACCGGGGGAACATTAATATATAGTTGTTGGGCGATAACTATGTTTTTTGGATTTCTTATGATTTTTCTAAAGATTACATTGAAATGGATGGGATTCTGTAATATTTCAATAATTCATTATTAATAATTGCTGCTGTAAAACATATTGATAATCATCACAGGTGTAAAAGAGACCATGGGGCACATTGATATATAGTTGTTGGGCGATAACTATGTTTTTTGGATTTCTTATGATTTCTCTAAAGATTACATTGTAATGGATGGGATTCTGTAATATTTCAATAATTTATTATTAATAATTGCTGCTGTAAAACATATTGATAATCATCACAGCTTTACAAGAGACCATGGGGCACATTAATATATAGTTGTTGGGTGATAACTATGTTTTTTGGATTTTCTATGATTTTTCTAAAGATTACATTGAAATGGATGGGATTCTGTAATATTTCAATAATTTATTATTAATACTTGCTGCTGTAAAACATATTGATAATCATCACAGGTGTACAAGAGACCATGGGGCACATTAATATATAGTTGTTGGGCGATAACTATGTTTTTTGGATTTCTTATGATTTCTCTAAAGATTACATTGTAATGGATGGGATTCTGTAATATTTCAATACTTTATTATTAATAATTGCTGCTGTAAAACATATTGATAATCATCACAGCTTTACAAGAGACCATGGGGCACATTAATACATAGTTGTTGGGTGATAACTATGTTTTGGGGATTTTTTATGATTTTTCTAAAGATTACATTGAATTGGATGGGATTCTGTAATATTTCAATAATTTATTATTAATAAATGCTGCTGTAAAACATATTGATAATCATCACAGGTGTACAAGAGACCATGGGGAACATTAATAAATAGTTGTTGGGTGATAACTATGTTTTTTGGATTTTTTAAATTATTTTTCTAAAGATTATATTGAAATGGAAGGGATCCTGTAATATTTCAATAATTTATTATTAATAAATGCTGCTGTAAAACATATTGGTAATCATGACATGTGTACAAGAGACCATGGGGCACATTAATACATAGTTGTTGGGTGATAACTATGTTTTTTGGATTTTTTTATGATTTTTCTAAAGATTACATTGAAATGCATGGGATTCTATAATATTTCAATAATTTATTATTAATAATTGCTGCTGTAAAACATATTGGTAATCATCACAGGTGCACAAGAGACCATGGGGCACATTAATATATAGTTGTTGGGTGATAACTATGTCTTTGGGATTTATTATGATTTTTCTAAAGATTACATTGAAATGGATGGGATTCTGTAATATTTCAATAATTTATTATTAATAATTGCTGCTGTAAAACATATTGATAATTATCACAGGTGCACAAGAGACCATGGGGCACATTAATATATAGTTGTTGGGTGATAACTATGTTTTTTGGATTTTTTTATGAATTTTTTAAAGATTACATTGAAATGCATGGGATTCTATAATATTTCAATAATTTATTATTAATAATTGCTGCTGTAAAACATATTGGTAATCATCACAGGTGTACAAGAGACCATGGGGCACATTAATATATAGTTGTTGGGCGATAACAATGTTTTTTGGATTTTTTATGATTTTTTTAAAGATTACATTGAAATGCATGGGATTCTATAATATTTCAATAATTTATTATTAATAAATGCTGCTGTAAAACATATTGGTAATCATGACATGTGTACAAGAGACCATGGGGCACATTAATACATAGTTGTTGGGTGATAACTATGTTTTTTGGATTTTTTTATGATTTTTCTAAAGATTACATTGAAATGCATGGGATTCTATAATATTTCAATAATTTATTATTAATAATTGCTGCTGTAAAACATATTGGTAATCATCACAGGTGCACAAGAGACCATGGGGCACATTAATATATAGTTGTTGGGTGATAACTATGTCTTTGGGATTTATTATGATTTTTCTAAAGATTACATTGAAATGGATGGGATTCTGTAATATTTCAATAATTTATTATTAATAATTGCTGCTGTAAAACATATTGATAATTATCACAGGTGCACAAGAGACCATGGGGCACATTAATATATAGTTGTTGGGTGATAACTATGTTTTTTGGATTTTTTTATGAATTTTTTAAAGATTACATTGAAATGCATGGGATTCTATAATATTTCAATAATTTATTATTAATAATTGCTGCTGTAAAACATATTGGTAATCATCACAGGTGTACAAGAGACCATGGGGCACATTAATATATAGTTGTTGGGCGATAACAATGTTTTTTGGATTTTTTATGATTTTTTTAAAGATTACATTGAAATGCATGGGATTCTATAATATTTCAATAATTTATTATTAATAAATGCTGCTGTAAAACATATTGGTAATCATGACATGTGTACAAGAGACCATGGGGCACATTAATACATAGTTGTTGGGTGATAACTATGTTTTTTGGATTTTTTTATGATTTTTCTAAAGATTACATTGAAATGCATGGGATTCTATAATATTTCAATAATTTATTATTAATAATTGCTGCTGTAAAACATATTGGTAATCATCACAGGTGCACAAGAGACCATGGGGCACATTAATATATAGTTGTTGGGTGATAACTATGTCTTTGGGATTTATTATGATTTTTCTAAAGATTACATTGAAATGGATGGGATTCTGTAATATTTCAATAATTTATTATTAATAATTGCTGCTGTAAAACATATTGATAATTATCACAGGTGCACAAGAGACCATGGGGCACATTAATATATAGTTGTTGGGTGATAACTATGTTTTTTGGATTTTTTTATGAATTTTTTAAAGATTACATTGAAATGCATGGGATTCTATAATATTTCAATAATTTATTATTAATAATTGCTGCTGTAAAACATATTGGTAATCATCACAGGTGTACAAGAGACCATGGGGCACATTAATATATAGTTGTTGGGCGATAACAATGTTTTTTGGATTTTTTATGATTTTTTTAAAGATTACATTGAAATGCATGGGATTCTATAATATTTCAATAATTTATTATTAATAATTGCTGCTGTAAAACATATTGGTAATCATCACAGGTGTACAAGAGACCATGGGGCACATTAATATATAGTTGTTGGCAATAACTATGTTTTTTGGATTTTTTATGATTTTTTTAAAGATTACATTGAAATGCATGGGATTCTATAATATTTCAATAATTTATTATTAATAATTGCTGCTGTAAAACATATTGGTAATCATCACAGGTGTACAAGAGACCATGGGGCACATTAATATATAGTTGTTGGGTGATAACTATGTTTTTGGGATTTTTAAAGATTATTTGAAAAATTACATTGAAATGCATGGGATTCTATAATATTTCAATAATTTATTATTAATAATTGCTGCTGTAAAACATATTGGTAATCATCACAGGTGTACAAGAGACCATGGGGCACATTAATATATAGCTGTTGGGCGATAACTATGTTTTTTGGATTTTTTATGATTTTTTTAAAGATTACATTGAAATGCATGGGATTCTATAATATTTCAATAATTTATTATTAATAATTGCTGCTGTAAAACATATTGGTAATCATCACAGGTGTACAAGAGACCATGGGGCACATTAATATATAGTTGTTGGGCGATAACAATGTTTTTTGGATTTTTTATGATTTTTTTAAAGATTACATTGAAATGCATGGGATTCTATAATATTTCAATAATTTATTATTAATAATTGCTGCTGTAAAACATATTGGTAATCATCACAGGTGTACAAGAGACCATGGGGCACATTAATATATAGTTGTTGGGCGATAACTATGTTTTTTGGATTTTTTTATGATTTTTTTACAGATTACATTGAAATGCAGGGGATTCTATAATATTTCAATAATTTATTATTAATAATTGCTGCTGTAAAACATATTGGTAATCATCACAGGTGTACAAGAGACCATGGGGCACATTAATATATAGTTGTTGGGTGATAACTATGTTTTTTGGATTTTTAAAGATTATTTGAAAAATTACATTGAAATGCATGGGATTCTATAATATTTCAATAATTTATTATTAATAATTGCTGCTGTAAAACATATTGGTAATCATCACAGGTGTACAAGAGACCATGGGGCACATTAATATATAGCTGTTGGGTGATAACTATGTTTTTTGGATTTTTTATGATTTTTTTAAAGATTACATTGAAATGCATGGGATTCTATAATATTTCAATAATTTATTATTAATAATTGCTGCTGTAAAACATATTGGTAATCATCACAGGTGTACAAGAGACCATGGGGCACATTAATATATAGTTGTTGGGTGATAACTATGTTTTTTGGATTTTTAAAGATTATTTGAAAAATTACATTGAAATGCATGGGATTCTATAATATTTCAATAATTTATTATTAATAATTGCTGCTGTAAAACATATTGGTAATCATCACAGGTGTACAAGAGACCATGGGGCACATTAATATATAGTTGTTGGGTGATAACTATGTTTTTTGGATTTTGTATGATTTTTTTAAAGATTACATTGAATTGGATGGGATTCTGTAATATTTCAATAATTTATTATTAATAAATGCTGCTGTAAAACATATTGATAATCATCACAGGTGTACAAGAGACCATGGGGAACATTAATAAATAGTTGTTGGGTGATAACTATGTTTTTTGGATTTTTTTATGATTTTTTTAAAGATTACATTGAAATGCAGGGGATTCTATAATATTTCAATAATTTATTATTAATAATTGCTGCTGTAAAACATATTGGTAATCATCACAGGTGTACAAGAGACCATGGGGCACATTAATATATAGTTGTTGGGTGATAACTATGTTTTTTGGATTTTTAAAGATTATTTGAAAAATTACATTGAAATGCATGGGATTCTATAATATTTCAATAATTTATTATTAATAATTGCTGCTGTAAAACATATTGGTAATCATCACAGGTGTACAAGAGACCTTGGGGCACATTAATATATAGTTGTTGGGCAATAACTATGTTTTTGGGATTTTTTGTGATTTTTTTAAAGATTACATTGAATAAGATGGGATTCTATAATATTTCAATAATTTATTTTTAATAATTGCTGCTGTAAAACATATTGGTAATCATCACAGCTGTACAAGAGACCATGGGGCACATTAATATATAGTTGTTGGGTGATAACTATGTTTTTTGGATTTTTTATGATTTTTTTAAAGATTACATTGAAATGCATGGGATTCTATAATATTTCAATAATTTATTATTAATAATTGCTGCTGTAAAACATATCGGTAATCATCACAGGTGTACAAGAGACCATGGGGCACATTAATATATAGTTGTTGGGCGATAACTATGTTTTTTGGATTTTTTATGATTTTTCTAAAGATTACATTGAAATGCATGGGATTCTATAATATTTCAATAATTTATTATTAATAATTGCTGCTGTAAAACATATTGATAATCATCACAGCTTTAAAAGAGACCATGGGGCACATTAATATATAGTTGTTGAGTGATAACTATGTTTTTTGGATTTTTAAATATTTTTAAAAAATTACATTGAAATGGATGGGATCCTGTAATATTTCAATAATTTATTATTAATAATTGCTGCTGTAAAACATATTGGTAATCATCACAGGTACACAAGAGACCATGGGGCACATTAATATATAGTTGTTGGGCAATAACTATGTTTTTTGGATTTTTTTATGATTTTTTTAAAGATTACATCGAAATGCATGGGATTCTATAATATTTCAATAATTTATTATTAATAATTGCTGCTGTAAAACATATTGGTAATCATCACAGGTGTACAAGAGACCATGGGGCACATTAATATATAGTTGTTGGGCGATAACTATGTTTTTTGGATTTTTTATGATTTTTTTAAAGATTACATTGAAATGCATGGGATTCTATAATATTTCAATAATTTATTATTAATAATTGCTGCTGTAAAACATATTGATAATCATCACAGCTTTAAAAGAGACCATGGGGCACATTAATATATAGTTGTTGAGTGATAACTATGTTTTTTGGATTTTTAAAGATTTTTTGAAAAATTACATTGAAATGGATGGGATCCTGTAATATTTCAATAATTTATTATTAATAATTGCTGCTGTAAAACATATTGATAATCATCACAGGTGTACAAGAGACCATGGGGCACATTAATATATAGTTGTTGGGCGATAACTATGTTTTTGGGATTTTTAATGATTTTTTTAAAGAATACATTGAAATGCATGGGATTCTATAATATTTCAATAAAAGAAATATTATAAAACATATTGATAATCATCACAGCTTTAAAAGAGACCATGGGGCACATTAATATATAGTTGTTGGGTGATACTATGTTTTCTCATTTTTTTATGATTTTTCTAAAGATTACATTGAAATGGATGGGATTCTGTAATATTTCAATAATTTATTATTAATAATTGCTGCTGTAAAACATATTGATAATCATCACAGGTGTACAAGAGACCATGGGGCACATTAATATATAGTTGTTGGGCGAAAACTATGTTTTTTGGATTTCTTATGATTTTTCTAAAGATTACATTGAATAGGATGGGATTCTGTAATATTTCAATAATTTATTATTAATAAATGCTGCTGTAAAACATATTGGTAATCATCACAGGTACACAAGAGACCATGGGGCACATTAATATATAGTTGTTGGGCGATAACTATGTTTTTTGGATTTTTTATGATTTTTCTAAAGATTACATTGAAATGGATGGAATTCTGTAATATTTCAATAATTTATTATTAATAATTGCTGCTGTAAAACATATTGGTAATCATCACAGGTGCACAAGAGACCACGGGGCACATTCATATATAGTTGTTGGGTGATAACTATGTTTTCTGATTTTTTTTCGATTTTTCTAAAGATTACATTGAAATGGATGGGATTCTGTAATATTTCAATAATTTATTATTAATAATTGCTGCTGTAAAACATATTGATAATCATCACAGGTGTACAAGAGACCATGGGGCACATTAATATATAGTTGTTGGGCGATAACTATGTTTTTTGGATTTCTTATGATTTTTCTAAAGATTACATTGAATAGGATGGGATTCTGTAATATTTCAATAATTTATTATTAATAAATGCTGCTGTAAAACATATTGGTAATCATCACAGGTACACAAGAGACCATGGGGCACATTAATATATAGTTGTTGGGTGATAACTATTTTTTTGGGATTTTTTATGATTTTTTTAAAGATTACATTGAAATGCATGGGATTCTATAATATTTCAATAATTTATTATTAATAATTGCTGCTGTAAAACATATTGGTAATCATCACAGGTGTACAAGAGACCATGGGGCACATTAATATATAGTTGTTGGGCGATAACTATGTTTTTGGGATTTGTTATGATTTTTCTAAAGATTACATTGAATAGGATGGGATTCTGTAATATTTCAATAATTTATTATTATTAATAATTGCTGCTGTAAAACATATTGATAATCATCACAGGTGTACAAGAGACCATGGGGCACATTAATATATAGTTGTTGGGCGATAACTATGTTTTTTGGATTTCTTATGATTTTTCTAAAGATTACATTGAATAGGATGGGATTCTGTAATATTTCAATAATTTATTATTAATAAATGCTGCTGTAAAACATATTGGTAATCATCACAGGTGCACAAGAGACCATGGGGCACATTAATATATAGTTGTTGGGCAAAAACTATGTTTTTTGGATTTGTTATGATTTTTCTAAAGATTACATTGAATAGGATGGGATTCTGTAATATTTCAATAATTTATTATTAATAAATGCTGCTGTAAAACATATTGGTAATCATCACAGGTGCACAAGAGACCATGGGGCACATTATATATAGTTGTTGGGTTGATAACTATGTTTTGGGGATTTTTTAATGATTTTTCTAAAGATTACATTGAAATGGATGGGATTCTGTAATATTTCAATAATTTATTATTAATAAGTGCTGCTGTAAAACATATTGATAATCATTACAGCTTTACAAGAGACCATGGGGCACATTAATATATAGTTGTTGAGTGATAACTATGTTCTTTGAAGTTTTTATGTTTTTTTTAAAAATGACATTGAAATGGATGGGAATTCTGTAATATTTCAATATTTTATTATTAATAATTGCTACTCTAAAACATATTGGTAATCATCAGAGGTGTACAGGAGACCATGGGGCACATTAATATATAGTTGTTGGGTGATAACTATGTTCTTTGAAGTTTTTATGATTTTTTGAAAAATTACATTGAAATGGATGGGATTCTGTAATATCTCAATAATTTATTATTAATAATTGCTGCTGTAAAACATATTGATAATCATCACAGGTGTACAGGAGACCATGGGGCACATTAATATATAGTTGGTGGGTGATAACTATGTTTCTTGATTTTTTAAATGATTTTTTTTTAAATTACATTGAAATGGATGGGATTCTGTAATATTTCAATATTTTATTAGTAATAATTGCTACAGTAAAACATATTTATAATCATCCATGGTATGCAGGAGACCATGGGGCACATTAACATTTAGTCGTTGTGTGATAACTATGTTTTTCTGAATGATTTTCCTAAAATGTACATTGAAATAGATGGGATTCTGTAATATTTAAATATTTTATTATTAATAATCGGTGCAGTAAAACATATTGGTAACAATTACATATTGTAAAGGAGACACTTGGGCACAATAATATTTAGTTGCTGGTTGATAACTCTGTTTTTAGAATTTTCTATGATTTTCCAAAAATTACATTGAATTTGATGGGATTCTGTAATATTTCAATATTTTATTATTAATAATCGGTACAGTAAAATATATTGGTAATATTCTCATATTGTAAAGGACACACATGGGCACAATAACATTTAGTTGCTGGGTGATAACTATGTTTTTAGATTTTTTTATGATTTTCCAAAAAATGACATTGAACTGTACTGGATTCTGTAATATTTCAATATTTTATTATTAATAATTTGTGCAGTAAAACATTTCGGTAATAATTATAGACGAGAACATTAGACACAAACAATGTTTTTAGATTGTTTTATTACATTTTTACATGTATATATTGAAGTAACTGGGATTTACGATTTCATTGAACGCACCATCAGTTCGCCTAACCGTAAAAAGCCACGTTGCTGCGCAATCATTTTTGAAGCACGGCTAGTGCGACTGACTCTTTCTGAAGAGCGGCCAGCGTGACTGCAGTCTTAAGAAGCAAGCCCAAAAAAGACGCAACCCGCAACTACCAATAATTACAAGCAACTTTACAGAAAAATAAGTCCAAAGTCGCTTATAATACGCAGACATGGCAACACCGCCTGCTGTCTGTCTTCTTCTCTCCCAGGCAACACTGTGCTGACGTCACCGCATCTCTCCCCTGGCCAGAGTGCAGTGGTTTTCAAACTGGGGTCCAACTCCAAGGACCCCCCAGGAGTCCTCAAGGGGCTCCAGAGGGGGTCTCTTCAGTTAGATGAGGAGGAGGAGGAGGAGGAGGAGGAGGAGGAGCTTTTTACAGCATTGTTCTGCCTGCCAAGTGCCAAGACCAGGTGTGCTTGGCAGAACACTGGTGTACAAAAGAATAATGTGAGGAGGACGAGGGCCATACATTTAAATAGTATTAGCCAAAGGCAACGTGTAGACCTTTAGATTATCACATATAGCCTATACTTAAAGGTAGGGTAAGTGATATTTTTTGGTATTTTTAGTTTTTTTGTTAAAATGTTAAAGTACTACAGAGCGTTTGTTTGGTCACAGGGGTCTCACCAGCTCTTTAGTAAACAGAATATAGTACATTTTCAGGTAGGTGACAACATTTAAGCCAATCGGGAGAGAGCACTGAAAATGTATTTTCTTTTTAATAAAGAGCTGGAGAGACATGGGAGACTCCTTGTACTGAACAAACACTATAGCAATGAGTACTATCAGAATATAGAGCTATTTAACACTTGTTTTAACCAAAGTAAATCACTTACCCTACCTTTTAAAGGTAGCTTATATTATTATTAATTTATATTTTTTTGTTAAAACAAGTGTTTTGATAACAGGTTAAAGCACTATATTCTGATAATAATCATTATACGTCTTTCCAGCTCTTTAATAAACAAAACATAATTTTCAGGTGGGTTTGCCAAATGTGTATCCATTGACCCCTTCAGTTGCGCCCCATATAGCCTAAATAAATGCATTTATTCTAATAGCTTGTTATTGGGTCTCAGATGCACCAATATCAATATGTATATCATTAAACACATGAGCAATGAACTATCACACAGTGTGATGAATGAATGAATGAATGAATGTTTTATTTCCGTGTCCGGACAATTTCTTGACCCATCCCACATGGGATTATCAGACACATCAATTTTAAAACACAAAACAAAATTACAAACATTCCAGTGTACACCCAACCAGCAACTCATAGTACAGCCTGATTTGAAACAAGCCACATACAGTACATACATGTATATACCTGCACATAGAATTAGTCAGGGGATATTAAAAAAGTCTTGGAATAAATTCCTTAGGCTACCAAAAAAAATCAGTATCCCTAGGAGAATTTTTGACAGCTCCTTAAAGTTGGGGTACCCACCATAACCTTGGTTAAAACCCCCCCCCCCCCCCAAAAAAAAAATCAAAATTTAATTCTGTTTTAAGTAGCATGTGAGGTGTCAAACTAGGGTGTTTTTATGATTCTGAATCCATTGCAATCATTTGTTTTGCACCAAAACCACTCCTTGGGCTAAAAACGGCCCAATCCCAATGGTTTTTTTTACACAAAAAGTATACATGGCTATGGCCGTTTTTAGCCCAAGGAGTGGTTTTGGTGCAAAACAAATGATTGCAATGGTTTCATAATCATAAAAACAAGAAGTTTTTTTTGGTAAGGAATTTATTCCAAGATTGGAAAATATTCTACTAATATCCCCTGACTAAATACATACACATTTATAAAGAAATTCATCTATTATAAGTCACCCTTCTCCTTCTATCCCACGCTTTATAAAGATATTCTGAAAATGCAAAAATATGAAGAAAAAGAAATGTAATTAGTGCACCATTCTCATAATCTATCTGGTTTAGATCAGGGGTGTGGACTTCAAACAGTATATCTCTCAGGTAATTAATGGTCTATTTGGACCAAGGAATGAAAGGTCCCTCAACCCACTTTGAGGACCACAGCACGTATACATTTAGGGCTAGCTCTGTCTCTGGTAATATTTGTATGTCCATGGCAAACATTGCATTTTGACTAAAATGTCCACCACAAGCCGGCATGGCAATGAACCCTGCTTCAGGCTTTTTGTTTAGTGACCAGGCGTTCACTGTGGCTGTTGTACGCATCTGAACCACAAGAGGGCAAACTTATACAACAGGAGTAGAAGTAAAAGTATTGAAATTTGGAAATACTCCAGTAAAGTAAAGATACCTCAAAATTTAACTTAAGTACAGTAGGCCTACTTGAGTAAATGTACTTAGTTACTTTACATAACTGCATATTTGTGGTTGAAGTGGGAGGTGGCAAGACCACTGTTGGGAAAGTTTTCACTCACCATCAAAATTCTAAAAGGTTAAGAATGTTGTTCTCACTTCCTTACTCCATGCCAGTGTGGCTCAATCGATAAACTGAGAGGTTTATAGACCGATGGATGGTCATAGGTTAAAACTCAAGCAGGGCTCATTACAAAAAAAATAAAACAACCATCAAAGTAAAGGTGTCAAACAAAAAAGAAAAACATTTGACCATAACTCAATAGAATAAAACTAACTGCTAAAAATAACATCTTGGAGATTTAGGTTATTGTTTAAAACTATTTGTTGGAATATTTTTACTCTTTCATTGAGAGGAAAACAGAGAGAGGTTTTGTTTTAGCCTTAATAATGGCGTTACATGTCATACCTGTTTTGTCATTTGTTAGGCATTTCTCATTTTAGACGATCAAAACTAGGGTCGAGAGCAGTAGGCAGCTTCCATGCTCTTCGCCTTAAAAATGACTTAAATGTGTAGAATATCTACAACCTAGGTTCAAACCCACAAACTTCAGATTGTGAAATCTCACATTTCCTTTGAGCTACCAAGCCATCAACACTAAGGACATGTTTTGGGTCATATTTGAGGTTGATGGGGGAGGTGGCAAGACCACTGTTGGGAAAGTTTTAACTCACTATCTAAACTTGATTTTCCTATGCCAGCGTGGCTCAAGCGATAAATCTGGGGTTTGTTAAACTAAAGATCATAGATTCAAAACTCACACAAGAGTCAATATCAAAAATCTAACAAAGCAAAGATTGCAACCAAAGTGATGTAATTAATATGCACCAAAGTCAATATAAACATATCTAAATTAAAAAAGATACTTTGCTTTATGTAAAAATGTGTTAAGCTCCTCCCTTTGGGGGTGGGTCCCCTCCATGCTCCTCCCTCTACTAGATGGTATGGTACATAGATATATATAAAGGCTAGATGACTCACCCGCGCTGCTGGCCAATGGAGTACGACTTTGCCACATGGCGGCCATCTTGCAACAGACATTATGTCTATGGCCATATATTATTGAAATAACCATAGCGTGCTCAATTTTCATCCGATTTTCAAACGGTTTGGTGTTTTGTAAACACCAAAGATGTAGTTATGATACTGCATACTTAATGTTATTTAAAAAAAAAAAAACATGATTATAATTATGAGTATGGAGTATCATAACTACGTCTTTGGTGTTTACAAAACACCAAACCGTTTGAAAATCGGATGAAAATTGAGCACGCTATGGTTATTTCAAAGTATATGCACCATAGACATAATGTTATGAATGACTGTTGCAAGATGGCCGCGGTTGAGCTACGCTTGCGCCGCCCCCTTGAGCCATCTAGCCTTTATATATATCTATGGTATGGTATGGGCTTGCAAACAGAATGTTCTTGGTTTGAAACCAGCAAGGCATTTTTCCAAGTCGTACCTGGCTCTTGTATCTTTATCAAATCTTTCAGTGAAGAGTGTGCAAGAGAACAAATAATTGTTAATCATGATAGTGAAATGGTTAAGACCTTTACCTTACTATCAAGAGGTCCTACTTTCGAAACCAGCAAGCAATTTTTCTTCAACTTTTACCTGGCTCTTTTACCTTTATCTAATCTTTCAAAGCTGCTTAAGCAGCTTTGAAAGATTGTTGAAGAAAAATTGTTAACTTTTCTTCAAACATCAAAGATAACTGTCCAGATGAAGATTTGGACCTATAGGTTTCTCATAGCACTGGCAGCTGCACTAACCAGTTGACTAAAGCACCAGGTTCACTAGGGCATTGGTTCTCAAAGTGGAGTCTGGGGACCCCCAGGGGTCCTTGATGGAGTTCAAGGGGGAACGATGATGGATGATGGATAGTTAGGAACCAAATGGACCCTGTAACTCTGAGAGTGTACAAATGGAACCAAATGGACCCGTTATTGATTTTACAATATAAATTGGGGTCCCAGAGATAGAAATGTTATTAAATGGGGGTCCGGACTCCGTAGCCTAATGCATGTCAAACTGGGGGTCCTTGAAATTAAAATGGTTGAGCATCACTGCTAGAAATATTCTCTTATGGGTGTCCCTGACATATATTTTCAAATGGGGGTTCGCGGGCTAATAAGAATCAATTTGGGGGTCCTTGACATGAAAAAGATTGAGAACCACTAGGGAGCAGACATGCAGCTACATGATATATGTTACATTTATACAAAGCTCAAGGAAGTGATGTCATTGGGCATCCAGGTGTCAATCAACTCTAGTCAACCTAGCAGGTTTTGAGAGGAGGTGGGACAAAACAAAAAAGCAGGAAGGAGAACAGAAGGAAAACAAAGATGTTTCTAAATTCAATAATCTGGTAAATGTTGTCACCAAATTAAGAGCCAGGGATAAATATCAGTGTGGACATATCAGCATGATTGTGTGTTTGGAGAATTTCTACCATAACCAGCTGACATTAATAACTACAAGATGGGCTGTGGCTGGTCAACTAACACACTAGCCTGGAGGAGGAGTGTGAGATATACTTATACTCCGTTTCTGAGTGAGTATGGACGCTTTCTGAGAACTGTAATGACATGGACATTTAGTTCTAGAAGGATGTGATACATTTCACTGACACAGGAGGGCATAGGAGTGATCTATGGCTTTGTATATGGAATATCACAGCCATTCTAGGGCTAGGACCTTTAATAGTGTTGTGGTGTTTTGGATAGTGTGCTACAATGCTTCAGGACCTGCTACCAAAGCTGTTGCAGTAGAGTCACTGCATTATACCAGAGAATCCAGGTGCACATAGCAGACAGGTGGGGTATTGGGTTATCCAGCACACAGACAGACAGGTGGGGTATTGGGTTATTATCCAGCACACAGACAAACAGGTGGGGTCTGGGTTCTTCATCACACAGGCAGGTGGAATCTTGTTGGGAAACTGTTTGTAGCAGTTCAAAGGGACTGAGAGACAATACTTTCATTGAGGATTTCAAGTCAACTCCAACAAGCCTTCAGGACAAAAATAAATGTGGTTTGTGAAGTTAACTGTTTAAAATGTTCCTTTGGACTGGATGGGTCCTTCATGTTAGAATCATTTAGAAATGAAAGCAGAGTGATCCACTGCTTCTTTCTCTTTTTCATCTGTGATTGAAATGTCACTGATAGGCCTGTCACAATTATGATATAATTGCCGTCATAATTGAAATGTTACTATATTTTCAAACGTTTTCCAAAGTAGTGGAAGTAGCTCACAACGCATCGCAATGCGACACGTTGTGAGCTTGTAGATCGGCTATTTCCACTACTTGTTAAAAAACATAATAATGTTAAAGATAAAATGATTAAATATGGCTTATTTTGGCCATAGTATATTATTTATTTTAATTATTGGTATCATTCATTTATTTGTATATTTATTTGTAGTTTTGATCTGAAATGAAAATCTGAATACAATCACACCCTCCATGGCACATAATTAAAAGCCACCAACAGAGTAAACACAGGGTGTGCAGTGAAAAAGGATTGTATGCATTAAGAGCAAATTGTATCAGCCTGTAATACTTTTTGTGTATTTGTATTGAATTGTACCAGGTATATGGAGTACTTCCCTCTGCCCTCCAACACCAGTTCAGACTACTACTGTGAGAAGAGTGCCAACTACTTTGACTCTGAGGTCGCTGCAGAGCGGGCCGCAGCTCTTCTGCCCAAAGCCAAGATTGTCACCACCCTGATCAATCCAGCAGACAGGGCCTATTCCTGGTACCAGGTGTGTCTCAAATAGGGCCTGACCCACATATCACTTTAAAGCTGGCGTCTTTAAAGTGGGAATGCCATTCAAGGGACAAAATACAAATAAATCCAAAAAATAAATAAATATGCAGCTCGCAATGCGCTGCGTTGTGACATGTTGTGAGCTTGTAGATCGGCGATGTTTTGAAATGTGTGAATAGGGCTTATGGGGTTAAATGAAATAAAGTTCAGTTTGTATTTATTTTTTATCTCTCAAAATGTTTTTGGTTTATCGCTTTATTTGCTTACAAGTTCAATGTTCTCAAATAGAAACTTGAATCAAATCAAAGTTTTCCAAATTGATTAGAACATTTTGGTCAACCACCAGTGCCGTTCCCAAAATCGGGAACGGCATTGGACCCATCATTTAGAAATCTGACATTGGTTGGGCTCTCATCTCAAGCATCATAATGTTTATTATTATAATCAGGGATTATAGAGTTGGTCCGTATGACAACATCAAATTGCTGATAAAGAAAATATGAAAACACTGCATCTCACAGAGCCATAAACTAGCAGGCAAAATAGTCAGAAATGAAATGAGGCATGGATTACTGACAAGTATTACATCTATTCGATCCAAGGTTATCCAGGGTTATTGTGGATGAAAGCGCCTCTCTAATTAATTCATCCTGCCTTATTGTGTACCTCAGAACATCAGTTAAAGGCTCACAATCATTGATCTTTATCTTGGATCTTATTGAGCTCAAGAATACCACCGCAGTAGGAATTACTGATGGACTGCTGAGATATTGCTAAGTCTTATTTAAACACTGTCTGGTGGCGGCACTGTAATATGGAGCGACTTGGAGGCTGGTCAGCTGCTTAATCTACAGAATAGTTTGACAACTAATGCATGAGCACTTGAAAACAAGGCAGGCACGCCAACAGAAGCAGGCCTAAAGTCTGTCGACTGAGCGCCATCCAAGTTGCATGCCACTAGGGTGGGAATATAAATTATAATCTATCTAATGTTTAACCTATCTAGGGAGATATAATCTACCGTGAAATTGCGCATAGTACTTGACAATGTAAGTAAATTAGTCTATGTAGTTTCGACAACGTCCGAATCAAGAAATGTTGATATGAAATGATTTCTGCACAGCATATTGTTGATAAAAGAAGAGGCTGCATAACTCTTATTTGCCAATGCCATATGCAATTTTTGTTTGCAAAGCCTAAAAGCTAAACATAAATGGAATTTATATATTCCAATGTTCACAGAAAAAAAGACAATTAAATTGTTAATCTTGTATGACAATTAATCTTCGAGTGGAATTTCATGATGGTGACAGCCCTAGTCACTGACCTAGGATCTCATCCTTATACTCCTTATTGGTTGATTGTAATTGTGTTTAACTGTAAACACTGAACTGTTTTTCTTTCTCCACCCCCGTCTTGTCTTCTCACCACCTCAAGCTGAATCCAGACAAGATCAAGCTTCTCTTCTTCCCAGGTAAGTCACTCCCCACGCAGGATCTCACTGTTTCCATAGACAACTCCCTGGTGGTTTCTGTTCAAACGGCCAAGAACCTTGGTGTTGTCCTGGACAGTCAGCTCTCATTCTAGGCACACATTGCAGCGGTCACTCGATCCTGTAGGTTTACACTCTACATCAGTGAAACGTATGTTTACATGAAACCTTTTCATGTCAAGGACCCCCCAAAATGATACTGTATGTATTTGGCCACAGACCCCCATCTCAAAATACGTTGTTCCACAGACCCCCCCCCCCCCCCCCATATATTCAAAGATTTGCACAAATTTCACGATTTTTCACAAATATTTTTGAATATCCAAAGTATAAAATAATGGTTAAAGTGGTTACACAGATGTGTTCCTGGTCGTAATGGATTAATGTTAGTTGTTTACTTCTTCGAACACAGTTGTACATTAGAGGTGCAATCTGAATCACCCACAAAGGGCCGTAGTTGACCCAACATACCACAGTTGGGCGCTAAACTATAATAATCTTCCCCACCACCCCACAGGCCCCAGTGTGACCGCTCTGGCTGCTCTGTCTATGGCTGTAGGTCAGGATCTGATCATTATTCTACTGTTGTAAAAGAGCAACAGTGAAATGAATGGATTGTATATCACTGTGTGCATCGGTTTGTGACCTACTGTATGACCTTTGTGTTTGACCTCAGTGTGGATCCATTGTTGAGGGAGTGGATCATGATCCTGATGCAGGGAACTCCACCTTCTATAGACCATGCACACCCTGGTTGAATGCTACCAGAGGGTAAGAATTTAACCCTAGCACCACAAGAATATACCCTGACACCACCCTATATAACACTATACCCTGCCAGAATGTTACCAGAGGGTAAGACACCACAAAACAACACTATTTGAGATTAAAAACAGGTTCTATACACCCATATTGTTAAATGTAGGGTATGTGAGTTACTTGGGTTAAAATAAGTGTTAAATAGCTCTATATTGTGATAGTACTCATTCCTATAGAGTGTTTGTTCAGTAAAAGGAGTCTCTCCCATGTCTCTCCAGCTCTTTGTTAAACAGAAAATGCCTGTTCAGTGCTCTCCCCTGATTGGCTTACATTTTGTCACCAACCTGAAAATGTGCTATATTCTGTTATATATATATATATTCTATAAGCTCACAACACATCGCAATGCGACAAGTTGTGAGCTTGTAGATCGGCTATTTCCACTACTAGAGAGAAAATGATTAAATATGGCCTATTTTGGCCATTGTATATTATTTATTTTGATTATTGGTATCATTCATTTCTTTGTATATTTAAGTTATATGCCATATGCAATTTCTGTTTGCAAAGCCTAAAAGCTAAACATAAATTAACGTAATTTATATATTCCAATGTTCACAGAAAAAAGACAATTAAATTGTTAATCACAATTATTTGTAAGACAATTAATCGTCAAGTGGAATTTCATGATAGTCACTGATCTAGGATCTGATCCTTAGGCCTATACTCCTTACTATTGGTTGATTGTAACAGTTGTAAATACTCTGTTTCTCTCTCCACCCCCTGCCACTCAGGTTGAAGAGTGCATCGCTGCATGTCTGGCTGACATCTCACAGTGGATGTCTTCTCTTCTCACCACCTTAAGCTGAACCCAGAGAAGACCAAGGTTCTCTTCTTCCCAGGTAAGTCCTGCCCCATGTAGGATCTCACTATTTCCATAGACAAACTCCCTGGTGGCGTTGTCCTGGACAGTCTCATTCAAGGCACACATGCAGCGGCCACTTGATCCTGTAGGTTTACACTCTATAACATTCGAAGGATCAGACCCTTCCCTACCCAGGAATCAGCCCAGCTCCTTATCCTGGCTTCAGTCATATCAAAACTTGTAACTCGCTCCTTACTGGCCTCCCGGTATGTGCACTTAAGCCCCATCAAATAAAGCATGCCTGGTCTTCAACTAGCCAAAGTTTTCAGGTCTCCCCCCTTTTCAGCTCCCTCCATTGGCTCCCAGTTGTTGCCTGCACCGAGTACAAAACACTGATGCTGGCCTACAAAGCAACCAAAGTCATAGCCCCTCCCCCCATACCTTCACAAAGCCTGATCCAACCAAGCCCCCAGAGTTGCTGAGAAACATTGAAGCTGCCACCCCAGTGGCCAAAGCTGGAACTGCAGGTGGGGAGAAATACATGCGCGAGCAAAACATACTGAGAGATATTTATATATATAGATATAAATATGTAAACATATTATACGTAAATACATATGCATTTACATATACATAGGCATCTCGAGAGTATTTAATAAATATCTCGCGTTCAATCCTTGACACACGGGCTGCCGTAGAACGCAAAAAGGACACTAGTGCGCATGCTCATAATTCTACGTGTGGTCAAAATCGAACCAATAATTCTACTTCCGGCAGGCTTCCGGGTGCTTCAAAACGCCAGTGAGCACATTCATTGAAATGATAGCTGGGGGCGGGGCAATCCGCCCTCTAGTTATATTATACCTCTATGGATCCAACCCTGCAACCCCTCCCGCTCACTCAGATTAGCTAACACAGGGAAGCTGTCAGAACCTTCCCTAAAACATCCGGGACAACGCTCCACACGTCCCAGACTCTTCTCCCTTCTGGCTCCCAAACTGTGGAATGAACTCCCCATTGCAGTTAGAACTGCAGACTCACTTCCAATATTCCGTCGTAATCTGAAGATTCACCTCTTCAGACTGAACCTCAGCCCTTAGCACTTCACTCTGTGGGGACCCCCCCCCCCCCCCCCCCCACATGATTTTGGGGGGGTCCTCAGCTAGTTTAATACCTAATAAAAAGTAAAGAAAGAAAAAGACCCTTACTCCATCAAAATTGGCAAATAATATAAGAAAGAAGCAAACATTTTGAAAATAGCCGATCTACAAGCTCACAACGCCTCAAGTTGCGAGTGTGAGGCGTTGTGAGCTTGTAAATCTGCTATTTTCACAATAATTATCTGTGGAACAGAGTCAAACTAAATGTCATGCCTCAACTCCTACAATTCCAAATGCTTAGGGTGGTGGGGTCCCCAGTTCAAATATAATTATTTTGGGCGGTCACGGCCTGAAAAGGTTGAAGTTCCTATCACACAAAGATTTGGTGGCCCCCCTGTAGTAACTCTGAGGACCCCTTTGGGTCCAGGACCCCCTGTTGAAGACCCATGGTTTAGACTGATGCTAGGTTCTTGGTTTACCTGTGATCCTAGTGTACTGAAGCACTACACTGTCTCACTGCATTCTATGTACTGTATGTGTTTATCTTGCTTAATGTGAGTCGCTCTGGATAAGAGAGTCTGTCACTGATCTAGGATTTGATCCTTACTCCTTCCTATTGGATGATTGTCATCAGTGGAGTGTTCTACCGTGTTACGCTGTATACGTCATATACCGTGCAGATTTTGGGGGAAAAAAGTGTATATTGTCTAGTTTCTACTAACCATTTCATCCATTGAAAACGCGCTAGTGTATACCCACGACCATGCGCATGTGGTCGTGGGTATATGCATTAAATAATTATCGTATACCCCCCTCAGTGCAGGCTGTGTGTGTGTGTGTGTGTGTGTGTGTGTGTGCGCGCGCAAACACTTAATGTTACTTGTTAACTTCTTTGAACACAGTTGTACATTAGAGGTGAATTCTGAGTCACTCACAAACATAGCAGCAGACCAGAAAAGGTTTGTATATCTTTTATATCTACATAGCGAAGTCACATTGTCTGTGTTACGTTAGTTAACAGTACCTATAACATCAAGAAGTCTATATTTCCCCTATTTGATCGAGCGCAGAGTTAGTTGGTTTGGCTCAATGGCTAATGTGGCTAACTATTATGGGGTGCATTTCGCCTTTCCGACATGTCGCCTTTCCGACGTTAACGAACCCTATACCTAACCCTAACCCTAACCCTAACCGCACGCGGAAGCCACTAGTCGGAGTGGCGAGATGTCGGAATGGAAGGAGAACCCCACTATGATGCTAACATGGACCTAACGTATTGGCTTAGCGTTCGTTTTAAAGACAAGATAATTCTGATATTCTGACGTTTCTGGTTGCATATAAAACGTAGCAACTGGTGCTTTTCAACTCCATGTTCCATGTCTCCCAAAAAATAATGTTGGTTAGGTAACTTGTGAGTAGTGGAGTGGTGTAAATACTCAAATGTTTTACTTGAGTAAATGCATCAATACTGCAATGTAGAAATTACAAGTAATTACAAGTAAAAGTCCAGAATTCACTTGAGAATTTACTGGAGTAAAGGTACAAAAGTATTGGCATCAAAAAGTACTTAAATTATCAAAAGTAAAAGTACTCAAATGTTTACATGCCTGCTGCAAATAAATTATGAAAAATACATACAGTACAACCCAGAATGTTGTACCCCTCCTCCTCCTAATAAAGGATAATTCCTTTTAACAGGTCGTTCATGAAAGTCCTTGCGGTCTTGTTTCCAATGAGAACCTGTGAGCAATTAGGGGTTAAGAGTCTTGCTCAGGGACAAATTTCATTTAATCGACACATATGTTGACCTGGCCTGGAATTGAACCTGGGGCAACCAGGGCCTCTGGCTCCCTAGGCGGGTTCACTAACCATTCATCTATGGCCGCCCCTAGTTCCCTCAGTCAAAATAGTGCATTGAATGCAACTAGGGCTGCAACTATCGATAATTGTTATAGTGATTATTCTAATGATTACTTTTTCGATTAACCAAATTTGTTTTATTTTTTATATATTATCAAATGGATCTTTTGTAATCAATTCAACCGATAGTTCTTAATTAACTGTTGCACCCCTAAAAGCAACCAATAGATGCATGTCATGTACTGTATAGCATGTTCCACTGTTCTTCTGTATCTTGTACACATTATTATGTCCATCCATTTATCTGTGCCAGATCTATGGAACGCCAACCCCTATGAGTGCCTGCCTGCCACTGTCATGTTTACAACCATGAACAAGATGGCCACTGCCATGCAAGAGGGAGAGTATGACTCAGAGAAGCCTCAGAACCAAGTAAAACAACATTTAATGTATATTCACTATATATTCAACAGGGTACTATTGAGGTAGAAGATGTTTAAAGTGGTAGTATTGAAAATGGAAGCAAGACATAGACTATGTTTTTTCTCTTTTACAGTATGTTTTAGGCATTCGTTAAGTCACTAATCCATGGTAACTACCAAAGAATATGGATTTAAGTTTAAAGCAAACAGTGCCGTGACTACACGTGTACATGTTCTAACACACACTGGCCCTCATTTATCAACGGAGCGTATAAACCGGTGCATATTTTTCCATATATTCGGCCGTACACCAACGTCGAAGTCACATTTATCAACGCATCCTACACAGCTGATCCCAGCGTACATTTGGTCCCAGCCTTGATAAATCTGACGTCTGAAAACGAGCGTCATTTAAATAACACGCCCTTAAATATTCTCGAAACACCCCGATTTTACGACATGAAGAACCAGAATACGACCAAAGAAAGAGCTTAGCCGGCTCGCCTCGCCTCGCTGCCTGTCAAGTCACATAAACACACCCCACACACACACACACAGGCACGCACGCACACATGCACACGCCCCCCTCTCTCTCTCGCTCTCTCACACACAGACATGCGCCCAACTGCGTCTTTCATAATCCGTTACGGTGCAATCTTTGTCGGTCAGTAGGCTTGTAGCCTACATGAATGACATATTATGATAGGCCTACCAATCACATCGCCATGAATGGAATACGTTTGTATATTTATTTACCCCATACCGAGCAGTGCGCGTTCGATAGTTACACTAAAGCAGTTATGTATTCCCCATGAGACTCGGGCGGTCTGCAGACTGCAGTGATCCCGTGCCGCCACCCACGTTATAAGAGATTGGATCGTCAGGTTTATATCCTTAACCCAGCAAGGTTGTAGCCTATATAACTCTCTATGACATAACTCCATACCATAGGACAAGCTACTGTAAGTTTGTAGACCTCACTGTCCCGACCGCGTGACTCCCGACGCAGAAGCGCTCGTTATTTTGAAAATAGCAGATCTACAAGCTCACAACGCGTCGCGATGCGATGCGACGCTGGCTTGTGAGCTTGTAGATTTGCTATTTTCAATGCAGCCAGATCTACAATCTTATCTGAATGACTGCTAAAGCAGTTTGTTTAAATTAATTTATAATGTTATATTTTCACAGGGATTATTTATTAGTGTAGATATACATTTTGGAGTGGATATATGTGTCCAGATGCCTGTCAGACCGTCAGACAATGCTGCTCAGCAGGTCTAGAATGGATAAACGGGCGCAGCCAACGTCAACAACTGGTCTCGACCAGACGTGAGATCTCAGCGTAAAGTAGGATGAAGCCCACGTCAGGATATATTGATAAATGCCGAAAGGTGCGGTGATCACGTCGTACGCTCATTATTCGGGCTGCACCGCGTTGATAAATGAGGGCCACTGTGTTCAACATGGCTTCTCCTTCAGTTTTACATCATCAAATTACTCTAACTGAAGCAGGGCCTTGTTTTTCAACCCAGTTTTATATGTTGCCTTTGTCATTTCCCAGAACTCTCCACCGGCGGAGCTGCACGCAGCAGCTCTGAGAGCAGACATCACTGATGCAGAGGGTCTTGATATGAAGCTGGAGGACAGAGAGACCGTCATTAAGGAGCTTAAGAAGTCACTTAAGATCAAGGTAGGGACAGTCTGTAGTTAGAAATGGTGTTTCAATGTAAATTTGTGTTTTAATTAGTTTAATCACCTGACCATTAGCTTAAGTTCTCAAGTGGTACGTAAGTGCTATCAAGTGAAGTAACGTCCTAAAGTGTTCAGTCTGTCTTTAGTACAGAACTTTAGATATTAGTACAGAACTTTAGAAGAGTGGTTTAAAAAGGAAGTGTAAATAAATGGAGGTAATTTTGTGTTTTCCAGGAAGAGGAGCAGAGCGAGGCCAGCATGCGCTTGAGTCTGCTGGAGAAGAAGCTGGACAGCTCATCAAGACGCAGATGAACGTGTGGAGAAGATACAGACGCTGACACTGCTCAAGAAGACACTGCTCAAGAAGAAAGAAGTAGGATTGTTTTTCAAAACATGCATGTGAGCAGTAGTAATTGTAACATAATCACATATAGGCTCAAGCCCTATAGTCTCAATATACACACCACTCATAATTGACTGAAGGTGTTGAAGTAGTAACAGATGCAGAGTGGGGCATGAAGCTGGGCATTTATTTTTGCCCTAAATGCTCAAAATAGGGACGCCAGGTTGAAAGTGGACAATGAAGTGGAAACAATGATGTAAATATGACATTTCTGTTAGTTTTAGCCAACTGTTTTTATACAGATGAATAGAAACTATTCTAATGATTTATGCAAAATAATTGCAACTAGCTCAAATACGTAGTTGCTATCAGGTGATTATGCAATAATTGTGACAGGCCTAATACAGTACATAGCCCTGGGTAGGCCACCCAGCCTGCTGCATATATGTGCTCTGTGGTGCACCCCGTTCTAGATTATCCATGTGTAACTCAAAGAGTGTGCAAATTTAACCATCTGGTCACCGTTATATTTAACTGATATTTGTTCCGTATTTCACTGTCCAGAGTAGGGTTTAACATTTTCCGGGAAATAGCCAATTTTAATTCCCGGGAATTTTCAGACCTTTTCCCGGGCTTCCCGGGAATTCCCGTTAAAGGGTAAAAAAAAAAAAAAAGTGCCCACTAAAATGCATTTATATGTAGATACTTAAATAGCCAATTTTACACCGAGGTGCCCAAATGTCCCTATTGTGTCCACCTATGAACTTGCACTAATAATGACTTAAGTTGATTTTTTAAAATCATATAAATATAATATATAAATATAATAGCCTATAGTGCCCTGCCCTGGCGGAGATCTGCCTTGTTGCGCAGCAGCGGGTGAAGACAATTAACTTAACGAGGAGCTGCGCTCAAAACACTCAAACAACGTCAAACTCTAGCTGCTGAAATAAACGTTCCATTTGTATCATTATTGACAAGAGAATTTGCAAAGGATTATTTATTTATTGTCCATCAGAGCGCCGGTGAGGTCACAGCTTATCTCTACTTTTGTAGGATATTGATTTGATAGCCTAAACTTGTCATTTGTTTGCAGTTATTAAGTTATATTAGGCTACTTGCTGGATATTATAAGACTCCATTTTGGGATGTTGGCTGTATGTTGTCTATTAATCTATATTTTGTTGTTGATCAAATGTGGGGTTTTGTAGTGTGATTATCTCTCTCTCTCTTGCTCTCTCTCTCTCCAGCTCTCCGGTCTGTCCTCTCTCTCTATCAAAAAGCATTGCTTGGCTTGCGCGCATTTTAAGCTGGAATATAGGATCGATCATCAAACCTACCCATTGTTAATGCAGCGTTTCACTTGATGATGTTGAATCTGAACTAGTCAACTGGTGTCTACCATATTGACAGCAGAGGAAACAGTGAAATCAGCGTGCGCAGGGCAGGCAGGGGGCATCACGGCCACTTGTGTTTTATTTTGTTCATTACTGTTACATTCAGTGCGTCCCATATTGGTTCACAACGGGACGATGGGACCCTGCCCTGGTCGGCAACGCGGCAAGTAACTTGCCTAATTATAATAGTAATTCCTCCACGCTGTAGATAGGCCTTTCTACTAATTAGTATTCATTTCTAACAAGAAAAAAAAAAAACGGGAAGCCCGGGAACCGAAGTGAATTCCCGGGATGGTAAAAAACCCCGAATTCCCGGGATTCCCGCATCCCGGGAATCCCGGTGTTAAACACTAGTCCAGAGAAGAGCTTCAAGTTGAACATGTTAATCCTTTCCTGTCAGATTTCCATTGGAATCCCTCTGTACCGTATCAAAGACATTAGGATGTTGTATGGGGTCGGTCCAGCCCTGGGGTGATTGTCCCATTGACTTTGAAGGTCTGGTCACGGCCCCCTCCCCTCGCGGCCACGTCATTGCATCCCGTATCACCAGCAAAAACCCTGATGAGGTATGTGCCACTGTCTCTCTCTCGACAACGGACGTAGAATTTATATACAGTAAAACCCTCAGTGCTACTGTCATTTATTTAACTTAAAAAAAGTCCAAATTGAAGGGGCTCTGATTAAGTATTTGTTTGATGTGTTGTTGTAGGGTTTCAAGCTGAGCTCGGGAACGGTCCAAGTGCTGAACCTCGGCAGCAATAAGAACGTTTGGGGTTACTTCAGCGTGGTTGCGGCTGGAGGCCTGCATGAGTTTGGACACTGCTTCTCCTGACACTGCTTATCCTGGGGAGAGAATCACGAGCAAATCAGAGGCCATTTCGTGAGTACACTCACCCTCACTGGATGATACAGTGTCAGTCAGTGAAAAATGATGGAAATGTCAATTCTGCCCTCTGTTCATGGGAGCGTTCCGTATTTGGGGCACTTGCACAATTTTTCCTACATAAAGATGCCATCGATTACTACTTTTGAGAGGAGCTGCTACATGTTTCCATAGCCATTGAATTGAACTCAACTAGGTAATAAGCTCACCATTCAACATAGCTTCAAACTGCATGCAGTGACATTAATAAGTTGTTAATGAGGTTGTTTGACTCTTTAGTCTGGGTAAGTCGGAAAGAATAGTGCAATTCCCCAAAATCCAAACTATCCCTTGAACTCTGTAACCACTTAAACCCTATATTCTTTGTTGACCGGGGTCCTCCAGCGGTCTAATACTTGATCGCTTCTTTTTTTCTTCCCTCTACACTACAAATATCTTCATCTGTAATAATGACATACCCCACATAAGGACGCTAGGGTTGATGGGTTTCTGTTTTGTATGATGTGAACGACACCCAGTGAGATTTTAACAGTTGTCTTTGTCTCTACATACTGTAGTAACATGGTGGTGGCTGTGAAGGAACTGTCTTATCAGGGGGGACTTCAGGACCACTGTAGAGTACCTCATAAAGCTCCTGGAGACTGAGAGCTTCCAGCATAACCGCATTGAGACTGGCTGGCTGGACAGGCTCTTCTCAGAGAAGATGCAGGTACAGCCATATCTCCCATTTGGGGGCGACCTATGAGGAACATGTAGCATGTAGGACCACATTTCTTATGGCAGCGGTGCTCAAACGTTTTATTTTTTCAAAGACTCCCATATCTTCAGAGTTACAGACCTGTTAAGGGTCCATTCGGAACCCCCCCAAGGAACCCTGAGGGTCCCTGGACCTCACTTTGAGAACCACTGTCTTATGGCATTAAGAAATCACTGTAACCTCAAGTAATTGTTGTGCTATGTGATGATGATTGTACGACATGGATCTAAAAATGTTATTTTGCCATTATGTCCCCATGCTGTGTTCTAGTCAAACCGAGTGTACGCAGTCAAGTGCGTGATTAGACTATGGTAGATGGAAGCTTGATCTTACTGGCATTGTTCTCATTGTTCTCAACACATTGAAATGGCCACTTTGTTTTAGTTTTATGATAAAAACGAAGACCGTTAGGATGAGTATAGTGCTATGTGTGCAGGGCAGGCAGAGCGTCCGGACACCATGCTGGGGATTGTGAGCGGTGCTCTCCGCGTAGCCGATGTCAACCTGAGGAACAGTGTGTCCAACTTCCTGCACTCACTGGAAAGGTACAAAAAGAATAAACAAAGTACTGTCTTAACCCATTTTGGGCGGGAAGCCCTTTTTGTAACTAGACCTTTCAGGGCGGGGACCCCTTTTGGGGTTGTTGTTGCTATGTACAGTACATAGCAACATACATGTTTTGTAATTATTGAAGAAATATGTTTTTCAGAAACTTAGGTCTGGATTTAGAAGGCGTTTTTAGAATCGGCCTCAGGTCTAAATGGGTGTCTGTCGACTTAGTCTCGCGTAGCCAGACCCCACAGAAAATGAAAAACAGCGACCTCTGCTTTTCTGATATTCTGTGGAGTCTGGCAGGAGTATAATGTTAGACTAGAGCGCAGGGAAACACCGGTTTCATGTCTGCCTATAGCGCATCACTTCCGGTTGGTGCGACCATGTTTTCATTCCCACTAACAATATTTCTACACGGAACACTAACACCACTTCTCCCAGAGAACATGGATGGTTTTGGTTATAAGCCCACTTGTTTCTATGATGAAAGAGTAATTTAAAATGTGAATATCTTTCCGTGGTTTTGTCCGCTCCGAGGACGCTATTGTTAAATTAGTTTCGGCTAGTTTCGAGGGGGGGAGGGTGGATCATGGTGGATGGACACGTGAATCCCGCCCACTACATTTGATTGGGTAAAGCGCGGCCCACTTCCTGATCTGAAGGCACGCCCACTTGTATCCAATGCGCACTGGTTAGGACGAACCGCTCCGACAGATTCCACCGCAGGTCGGAATCTGTTCTTGAGAGATTACTGTCGACTAGAATATGAACCTACCCCCAGATCTGCTGATGTCAGGATAGAAAACACCCAAGCCTCACAGCTAGAAGGTCCTCGGTTCGATTCCCGCCGGGGACGCTGTGGGCATCAGTGCCCATACCCAAGGTGGGGTTGTTGAAAGGGCCTTTCTGTGTGGAGTTTGCATGTTCTCCCTGTGTCCCTTAGGGTAGGTAGGTACCCTCACAAAAACATGCAGTAATCCTGGTCTCTATACTGCCTCCCCCTGGTGATGGAGGGGAAAGGAACTGGTTGGAATAACGTGTTCCTTCCACGCACTACGTCCAACCGTGGAATTTCCCCCCTGTCAGGTGATAAGAAGCGGCTTGCTAGCTCCTCATGCATTGAAGGAGGCATGAGCTCAGTTCTGGGCTCTCCCTAGGCTGGGAGAGTAGCGGCCAGGATTACATAGGCAATTGGCACTGGTAGAAAAAATGGGTTACAAAATTGTGGGATTAAAAAAAAGAAAAAAGGATAGAAAACACATCCACTGAGCATCAGGGTGGCAAAGCGGTGAAGTTCCTGCCCACCACTGCAGAGACTAGGGGTTTGAATCCTCCACGGTGCATCCGGCTTGGCCAGGCTCTCCAGCAAACCCAATTTCTATCGCTACACTAGTGACTCCTACAGGTTGGCCGGAGCCTGTTCAGCCGGATGTGAAACCGAGAGGAATGGCATGTTCCACCACATGCGTTACGTACACCCCCCTGGTGAAACTCCTCACTGTCTGGTGAAAATAAATGGCTGGCGACTCCATGTGTATTGAATTAGGCACATGGTTGTCTGCAGCCTCCCACATGACCAAATGTAGGGGTTGGCAGTGACAGGGACTACACAAGAGGGGAAAAACGTTGAATCGGCATAATGACGAAATTGGGAAAAGGGGTAATATAAATAACCGCACCCACTAACACACACATCTCCCACTGTCTTTGCCAGAGGTCAGGTGTTACCTGCACACACGCTCCTCAACACGGTGGATGTGGAGCTGATCTATGAAGGCCGTGGCGTGACATGACAGTCTCCCAACTCCTACGTGCTCATCATGAACCATGCATCTGCCGAGATGTATGTCCATCGCCTCAGCCTTCTGCTCTCATATGACGGCAGCAGCTGTACCACCTACTGTACATGAAAGAGGAGGTGGACAGGTACATTGCTGTTTAATGTTTAGAACCTCAATTAACCTTCATCGTATGACGCTGTGGCATGCTGACAATAGCCGATCTGCAAGCTCACAACACGTCGACTCGCACCCCGGCGCGTTGGGAGCTTGCAGATTGCCTATTTTTGGGGGGTGACCAATGCCTATTCTTGGGGGGTGACCAATTCCTGTTGACTTTTTTGGGCATTTTGTGCACAATCCTCCCTGCCATTCTGATTTGTATATACAATATTCAATGGTTAAACTTGGTTAGAACTGTTTGTTTTGTATTTTGCAGGTATCCCATCACTATCGGAAACACGACTTGTGTTTTTGAGAAGGAGAATGACCCGTCGCTGCTGCGCTCGCCCTCTGCAGGAAAACTCATCCAGTACACTGTAGAGGACGGTGGGCACGTGTTCTCTGGCCAGTGCTATACTGAGATGGAGGTGTGATATCCAAATGAAAGAGAATTAACGGCATATTCGCCCTAATTTCATGGACATGAATTTATAGATGTAAACTGCATTAACATGTGTGTTTTCCAGGTGATGAAGATGGTGATGACTCTGACCGCTTCAGAGTCTGGTTGTATTCATTATGTGAGAGGGCCGGGGCTGCACTAGAGCCTGGCTGCGTCATTGCCAAGCTCCAACTGGATGACCCCAGCAGAGTGCAGCAGGTATATTATGTGGACTACGCCTGTTCTTGTGTCATTGCCGATCTACAAGTCTGTGAGCTTGTATGTTCACCTATTTCGGCATCCCCAGAATAGGGACGCTAGGGTTCATATGCTCCTCTAACTATGTGTTTTTGTCCCTAAGGCGGAATTGCACACAGGGGCCCTGCCCACTATCCAGGCTGTAGCATTGAGAGGGGGGAAGCTACACAGAGTGTTCCACAGTACACTGGACCACCTGATCCACATCATGAATGGCTACTGCCTGCCCGAACCGTTCTTCTGCATCAAGGTCCGAGTTCACGCGTGCATAAGAAACAAACACCTACCTAGCTAACAGTACAGTGGTTGATAAACATGCTGTTCTTTCTATCTCCCCAGCTTAGGGAGCGGGTGGAGAGGCTGATGAAGACCATGCGAGATCCCTCCTTGCCAGTGTTGGAGCTGCAGGACATCATGACCAGTGTGTCTGGTCGCATTCTCCCTGCTGTTGAGAAGGCTGTCAAGAAAGACATGACACAGTATGTCAGCAACATAACCTCAGTGCTGTGCCAGTTCCCAAGCCAGCACCCAGCAGGTAATGCACGAGCGCTCGTTTCTAAATGAGGCTATATATTTATCCACATGATTCAGACAGGTTCTTTCTTACTTCAAATCAAGACAAATGGTTTAATTATGAACATGGAATGTTATCCCTCATTTCCAGATCGCCAACATCCTCGACAGCCATGCTGCTACTCTGAACAGGAAGTCAGAGAGAGAGAGGTCTTCTTCATGAACACTCGGAGCATTGTGCAGTTCAGAAGTGAGTATATCCTAGGATATACTAGCGCTCTTTCTGCCCGTCATCCTCCACCCTTCACATATCATCATTTTGAAGCTTAGGCTACTTAGGCGACTAACCAAGGGGCAACTTGAAGACCTGTTGAGTGTTGTTCAAGTGTGTATTTGCACTTCGTGAAGAAAAAAAAGCTGACATGGCCAACGAGCTCAACTACATATTCCCCCACGCCCAAGTTCCCAAAAATAATCTCCTGGTCACTAGTTGGTGTACAAATTGAATGAACACTGGGGATTTGACTGTGTACGTTGTCCTCTTGCGTGTCTAGGACCAGCTGTGTGGGCGAGATCCCACCCTCGTCGATGACCATCCTGACCGAGCTCACCCAGCTCAGCAAGACGACCAACGCCATTCAGCTGAATGAAAATGGTATGTGGCTACAGCACACATACAAAGATGCCCCATGTGAAACCGTTAAGTCACCACTTAATCATTAAGGGGTGACTTAGCAGGATGCATTAAGGTTTAATGCGTCCTGCAGCAGCTATATTAATTCATGACCAACTGAAAATAATTGATGCCCAAATTATTTTACACTCCCCCAGGTACTGATAGCCTCCCACCTGCCCTCCTGTGAGCTCAGGCACAACCAGGTGGCCTATACTTGACGGACAGCACTTCAAACTCAGGGTGGAGCGACAGCACCTGACAGTGGCCATGGTTGGAGCCCATCTCTGCCACTTGTATGAAGAAGAACAAGAGAAGTTTCACTCGATCATCACAGATGCAGAGTGAGGCATCAAGCTGGGCAAATTAGGGGTTTGTATTGTAGATGAAAACCACAGTTTGATATTCACTTGCTTATTTCATATATAGTATTTTAACATGGCTGCACTTTTGGAAATCACAAGCAGCAAGCTGTCTTTCTCAAATGTTAAAACAGGTCAACAGATATTTGGCCTATGTACATGGATTTCAGAACTTGCACTATTTAGTTTGTTTCAATGCCTGGGTAGAATGTGTTGCATGGTCAATTGATAAAAAAGACTGTTTGAATACAACACTGACGATGTTTCCAAGTTTGTGCATCAGTAGATGTTTTTGTTTACTGTAAACTGAGAGTGGGAGTACCGATGACATTCAGGAACAGACTGGGTGATGACATCTGGAGAGATGGAGGACAGATGAAGGAGGAGCCAGGCCCGGAGGCAACCCACAGTGCCTAGAGCCTCCTAGTGTCGCCAACACCTCCTGCTAATATGTCATCAGCCACCTTAACCCCCAATTAGCTCTGTCTCTAAACCTCCCCTCTAAGAGACCGTGGGGGCAGTAGCATGCCACTTGACACAGGCCGGGGTCTGATTAGCCTCGGTCGGGTCACCTGGAGTGTTGCAAGACCCGAAACACCCAGTGAGTCCAGGAAAGAACACTGATGATGTGTCCAAGTTTGTGCATCATAGATGTTTTTGTTTACTGAATGTGTGTCAATTGTCTATAAAAGTGCATTTGAACGGTCAGCTGAGATAACTTAAAGGTTTATTAGAAGGGATAATTGAGCCGGTCACTGAAATCACTTCACTGAAATCTGTCATGCACGTCCCAGCAGAGTGATTCAAATTCAACAGCTAAGAAGTATCACAGTAGCTCTCACTCTCGATAAAGCATATGTTGATTCCAAATATTAACACCTCAGTCTACAGTCTTTCTATGCTTATGTGTTCAATAATGCTTATTTGTCCTAGTGTCTATATGCTGACCTGGTCTTGGCTAGACACCTGTCACTCCCCTTCTCAGCTCGTGTGTGATTAGAGCCTGACACTATAAAGAGGAGCTGTAGCCAGCTCTCGGCTATTCCCCCCCAGCACCCCAGCAGAGCACAAGAGTTTATTGGTTCCCTTGACTATTTGTACTTTCTTTATTTCAGTTACGATGGGCTGATTGTAAGTGTTTTTAATGTTTGGTATGATTTTCGTTATTGGTTACTTTGTACTTTGTGTTTTGGTAGTTCATGGGAGTCTGGTGAAAGGACACAATAACGTTTGCCACCTTCACCTTCTCGACGATGACAGGGAGTACTGCTTCTGCTTCGACAAAAGGACCCGCAGATTAGATGTATTTGTCCACAGACCCCCATCTGATAAGATTTGGTTTTAAATATTCTTATTTTCAGGTTTGTGTGTGATTGTGTGCTTACAATGTGTGTTAACATAATTTATACACTAGTCTTGACTTTCTGTTCTGATTCAGATTACACAAACTAGGTATACCACCTGTTTGATGAATGTAACCGATATAGGGTGATGAGTTAAACAAAGGGGCTTTGAGGAATGTTCAGGATGATCTTATACAAGACCATAGATGTAATATAGTTGGATGATTACATTATATGATAAGATGGCGGACAAGTTTCAAATAACTTGATCATTGAGAGACAAATCCTTTAAGGTGTGCATCTTTTTTGGAAGCATATATTCATTCTGTAGATTTATTATTCACTGTAACACCTAATACAAGGGCACAGAAATGTGGCAGTCATAGGGGTCTTAAACGTTTTCAGGCCAGGGACCCCCGTTGGGGGTGGTACAGCATATATTGTATAATGCAGGGGTCTTCAACGTTTTCAGGCCAAGGACCCCCTAGCTGAGAGAGAGAGAGATGAAGCAGGGACCCCCTCTATATTGTATAGAATGGTGTTTCAGATATACTTTTGCTGCTCTTTTCTCCCTCTACACCTATAACTCTTAGTGCGAGGCGTTGTCAGCTTGTAGATCGGCTATTTTTGGCTAAAGTTCTCCTCAGAAAAGGGATGCTAGGGTTCAAGTGGTTAATATAAAAAAAGAAAAATCATATCACACGAAGATTTGGCGGACCCCTGTAGTAACTCTGAGGACCCCCTAGGGGTCCCGGACCCCCTGTTGAAGATCCCTGGTATAATGTATAACATTGTGTTTCATATGTATAGACATACGTACCATGTTGTGCATTCAAGCTATTCAAATAATAGATTAATATATTCATTCATATCCACTGCCATTAGTAAACATACTTTACTAACTGAGAAGAATGTACTATCAACAATCTACCACACTTTAAGTATATTTTGATGCCGATACTTTTTACTTTTACTCAAGTACATTTTCATTACCAGACTTGTACTTGTAACAGAGTGTTTCTACAATTGCAGTATTGATATAATTGATTCATTGATATTCATAGTTAAATAAATATTACAGTGTATGTCTATTATTATTATTATTACCCTTATTATTATTGCTGTTATATATTTCGCTAACTTCTTCTCTTTAACTTTTAAATTAGTGAAATGACGTTTGCAAAGTGGGTGAAAATGTTATCACAAGAAAGGAGGAAATTACCTACCTGGGTTCCATCTTGGAGGCAAACCTCTCAGGTGACAAAAACGCTGAAAAGACGATCAAAAAGGTCCACAAAATAACACGGAGGATGTGGAGGCTTGTTCGTAAAGTCAGTAAGAATACTCTGAAGATTCTTGTAGGGGCCCTCATACAAGGTCATTATGATTATGCATGCACCTCGTGGTATCACAACACCTCCAAGGCCCTAAAAACAAGGCTCCAAACATCCCAAAACAAACTTGTAAGGCTACTTCTTGGCCTCAATTACAAAGCCCATCTAACCCATGCCCATTTTGCTAGGCTTGGATGGCTTAGGGTTGAGGACAGAGTACAGCAACTTGCTATGGGCCTGGTCTTTAAGATACACCACAACATTGGGATCCCCCTGTATTTGTCAAAATACTTCCAAAATGTTAATCAAGTCCATGATCATAACACCAGAGGCAGCTCCACAAACCATGTTCAACCCAGATTTGGCACAACAAAGGGAATGAACTCTTTCTCATGCTATTCATCTAAAATGTGGAATGCCCTACCAAAAGGAGTAAAGGAGTGTAAAACCCTACTTACTTTCAAAAATGCCCTAAAGATACACCTTCAGGAGGCTGCAATTCAAAAATGGCCCCTGTCCAAGTCCTAACCTACCCCATGTCCTAACCTAACCTACCCCCCCCCCCCCTCTCTTTCTTTTTTGTACATATTTTTCACCCTTCATACTTCATACCAGTAACCTGTAAACTGATTGTATGACATTCTGTATAGTAGTGTGTATATCTGTCTGTCTCTTATATGTCAACATGATTTGTGTGCATGGGGATCTCATCTTAAACAAGCTACGTGCTTAACTGAGCTATCCAGTTTAGTAGACCTTGTATTGCGAATTTGTACTTCCATGTACTGTTATGTACTGCCATGTACTGTTCTCATGTCTTACTAAATAAAGTACATCAATCAATCAATCAATGCATTGAAAACAAATGTACCTATTTTTGGTTTGTGCGCATGTGCGTGCTTGTAATTGTGTGTGTGTGTGTGTGTGTGTGTGTGTGTGTGTGTGTGTGTAGGGAAGGGGGCGGGGCTTGTGTCGTGTTCGTGTCGTGTTTGTGTGTGCACGTCATAGAGTTGTTTGGGTGTGTGCGCATGTGCGTGCGTGTAACAGCGTGTGTGTGTGGGCGGGGGGGGGGGGGGGGGGGGGGGGGCTGTGCTTGCGTACACGCGAGAGGGCATTCCCGGGGATGCCCTCTCGCATGTACGCATGTCTGCTTGTCAGACCAATCACAGCCCTTGTTGTTTTGTCCCGCCCCTTAAATCCACCGTTCCCGCAGAGCTCGGCTCACTTCTCAAGGTTTACAGCGGATGCTAGGTCGCTCGATACTAGGTCTCTCCGGTCGATGATAGATTACTATTGGAAACTGTTCTACTTGATTTCGGTTCATATATCACTCATCTACTTTCATTTCGTCGTGTTTTGTCTGAGGTGAGTAATATTACTTGATATATGCTTTTTTCCCGCCTTTATTACTTTATTTTTATTTTTCCCCGCCTTTTTTGGACTACATGAACGTTCAGATTTCAAACACAGTTTTTACCCCATGGCCATGGATGTTATAATTATGTACGGGCCCTCAGAAGTAGCCGTATCTTCCGTATTGTTCAATAAAAACGCATCTTAATCCGAGCGGTGGCCATTTGCTCATAGTTAGGACACTCTATCAGAGTGCAGTACACCTACCAACCGATGGGTAATGCAGTTGAAAGCATGGCGGACATGCTGAGAAAATGGCCACCGATCGGATTAAAATGCTTTTTATTGAACAATACTGAATATACGGTTACTTCTGAGGGCTCGAACAGAATTATCACATCCGTGGCCATGAGTTAAGAACTTTATATTTGAAAATTGAACGTTTATGTACATGTACGGGCCTTAAATTAATTAAGTTCAATCGCCAGGTTGCGTTTGTTTCAGGCTACTGTTACGTGTGTGTGTGTGTGTGTGTGTGTGTTGTGGCTGCTCTCAGCGCAGTCCAGAGTCCAGTGTTGCCAAATCTGTAATTATAAGCGAATGGGCTTCCTTTTTTTCTGTAAAGTAGCTTAAATCTTGGGGGCCCATGGCATAAAGTTTGACTGACCTGCCCCCTATATTTGCTTATTTTGGGCTTCTTTGTATAGACTTGCTGCTTCTTTCTTAAGCTCGATCTGGCAACACCGACTTACGCTAATGTTTAGTGGCTAGCTGGCTCCGTCGTGTTTCTTTGATCATGGTTATAATATATAGTCTGTGATCCATGCTCTGTGGCAGTCCTGTTACAGTAAGATCCATAAACGTACCCAGTGGTGGAAAAAGTACTCAAATGTTTTACTTAAGTAAAAGTATCACTACTCCAATGCAGAAGTACTCTGTTACAAGTAAAAGTTTGGAATTAAAAATGTACTTGAGTAAAAGTACAAAAGTATTGGTATCAGAATGTCCTCCGAGGTGGAAAGACTGGTGACGCGAGGTTAATCAGAATGTACTTAAAGTACCAAAAGTAAAAGTACAAAAATGTTTGAAAATAGCAGATCTACAAGCTCACAACGCGTCGCCAGTTGTGAGCTTGTAGATCGGCTATTTTCAAATAGCCTATGTGTAAAATAGGGCTAAAGTGGTTAATGTGTGTTTCATAATATCATCATTTATATCTGAAAAGTAACTAGTAACTAAAGTTTTCAAATAATTGTAGTGGAGTAAAAGTACAATATTTGCCTCTGAGATGTAGTGGAGTAGAAGTAAAAGTACTGAAAATTGGAAATACTCAAGTAAAGTACAAATATGATTATTTTGGGGGATCCCCGGTTCAAATATGATTATTTTGGGGGGTCGCAGCCTGAAAAGGTTGAGAACCAGTGTATTAGGATATAATGTCCTCTCCTCTTCTCTCCTCCCCTCCTCTCCTCTCCCCTTCTCTCCTTCTCTCCATATCTACAAGCTCACTGTGAGTTTAATGTTTGGAAAATAATAGATCTACAAGCTCACTGTAAACTTGTTGCCTTATTTTAAATAGCCGATCGACAAGCTCACTTGTCAGCTTGTAGATAACTTGTGAGCTTGTAGATCTGCTATTGTCACTATATTTATATAGTGACAAATATATATTTGTGTCTAAAATACAGTATTTTTGCTTGAAATTTTCAGCTGTGGCGTGGCTGTACGCTGGATCTGATATCTTGGCCAACACAGCTGTGGCCTGAGGGGACCGTCCCAGACTGCACTACTGCAAGGTTTGTTTAACATAACATGACACATGTGCAAATCAAAACCTTTTAGATCTAACTATCTAATGTTAGCATATGGACATTTTCTGGGGAGAGACTCAAGCGATTTCATTCAGGTTCTACAAACTATAGAAACTGTAACAAACGACTCACTATTAGTCACACTCGATGTAGAGAGTCTATTGATTTTTTTCTTAACCAGAGGACAGAGTGCATACCGAGTACTACATGTATCAAAGAGCTCACTGAAGTAGTACTCACAAAAAACTTTTTCTTGTTTGAGAACGAGTTTTATTTACACAAATGTGGCACAGCTATGGGAAGTAAAATGGCCCCAAATTATGCCAACCTCTATGTTGGGCTACTTGAAGCCAATCTCATTTTGAATCCGAATTGCAATCCGTTCCTGTCACACATACAGTTATGGAAGCGCTACATTGATGATATTTTTCTGATTTGGACTGGGTCCCCTACTGAGCTGACAGCCTTTCATGTTTTCCTTAACTACAGTAGTCAGTTTTTGAAATGTACCATATCCTCTGATCAGAATAGTATGAATTTCCTTGACATCCTGGTCATCAAAGAAAACAACACTTTAAATATGAATTTGTACAGAAAGCCCACTGATCGTAATGCCCTACTACATGGTGACAGTTATCATCCCACACCCTTAAAAAAAGGTATCCCCATGGGCCAATTCAAAAGAATCCGCAGGATTTGTAGTCAAGATGACTCTTTCCAGGTACATTCTAAAGACCTAAAGTGTCGTTTTAAACAGCGTGGCTATCCAGTACAATGGATTCAACCTGCTGCAGATCAATTCAACAGTTGTACTCAACTGGAATGTTTAAAACCCAAAGAGAGAACAGACAGAACTGAAAAACACATCAAGTGTTTTGTTCAATATTCTCCTCTGGGTCACCATTTTGAAAAACTGATCAGGAGGCATTGGTACATTTTGAACTCTGACCCAATTCTTGGCAAGTCTTTTGCAGTCCCTCCCCGTATTGTGTACAAAAGACCACCAAATTTGAGGAACCTACCGGTTAGGTCACACTTACGTCAGGCAACTCCCACACATTTTCTTAGTAACATTCCAGATGGCAATTACAAATGCGGCAGATGCGCTCAATGCAGTTTTACTTATAAATGTCACACTTTTAATCGCCCTGTTACAGGTAAATGTTTTAAGATCAGAGGCGTCATCAGTTGCACCACACCCAATATCATATACATCAGTGTTTCTCAAACTTTTTTGACTTCTGTACCCCCTTTGCCTGCTTTCTGAATCCAAGTACCCCATTTATAAGACTACTGCATACATAGAAAATATTGACACCAAAAATCAAATGTTGATGTATGTGGTGCAAATAAGTATTACTTTATAGCTACTCAGTAACAGTTGTGCTATAAAGTTTTTGATTTTGTTTGGTTTAAAACTTTACCGATCATTAGGTTCACACAAAGTTTCTTTAGTTAAACATAATCTTTTTTTCGTTCTTTCATTTTCCACTTTATTTCACGTACCCCCTATAGTCCCTCCGAGTACCCCTAGGGGTACATGTACCCCCATTTGAGAAACACTGATCTACATGATCAAATGTGTGTGGGCTTGCTTATATTGGCAAAACATTAAGACCCCTGAAAACAAGGATCTCAGAACACAGGAGTGACATTAAAAATAAGGATTTTAGGAATCCTGTGGCAGCACATTTTCATCAAGCCCAACACTGCATTTCTTCACTGAAATATATAGGCATTGAGCGTGTCACATTGCCACCCAGAGGGGGAGACATTGATTGTTTGCTCCTCAAAAGGGAAGCTTTTTGGATTTCCACTCTGGACACAGTAAAAAGAGGTTTAAATGAATCTTTTGATATTAGGCAATTTCTGTAAACCCCCTTATTAGGCCTATTTAAATATTTTAGGTTCCCCTCTTCTGATTATACTTGGGTCTTTACCCCTTATTACTTTTTAATACTCTTAATGTTGAATTATTTGCCATTGCCTAAAAGGCCTTTATAATATTTGTATGTGTATGTGGTGCAGTGACTTACTTTCTCCTTTCTCTTTTTGTGATCTTCCATAGGGAGCTGGTGACAGGATTTCCTTCCTCCTGGTGCAGCAGTATAGGACATGTTTTTTTATGGATAATTACAGGGACCTTTCAGGTTTTTCTTGAGCCTTGGCCTTCATTAGCAGTTCTCTTGTTCCGTTATACAATCGTCTAGCCTTTTACTTGTCTTCTGTCTATTAGTGTTTTTACACACCTTCAGAACACCTGTAATAGAGTACGCTCTTAGAGCTGACGTTGTTTTGTTTATCTCCCTGAGATTATTATGATACTTTGTTGAGGGATTTAGTGGCGATCCCCCTTATTATTTAGACCCTGTTTAAACAACTATTATCTCATGTCCTATGCTGCAGCATGTCACTGTGTGTCCCCCTTTGTTTTTTGAGAACCTATTCTATATATTTACAACCAAATGTATCAATCTTGGTTAACTTTAAATGTATTGTTGTTTATTGCTATTCTTGGATCTTGGGATGGGTACACACTGTTTATCTCCAGACATTCTTGACTTTATGCATTAGCCAACCTCCTGATTGAGTTGACTGCATGTGACCTCACTTGCCCTATTGGGGTGAGCCTATCATTGCATAGTAGTACCTATATAAACCTCTGTGTATGCCCTTTTCCACTATATATGTCCTGATGAAGGCCTGAACAGGCCGAAACGTTGACCAGCAATACATTCTGGAGCTTTTTTGCAACCACCAGTGTGCAGACTTTATTCTTTTTCATTATTACTTTGTTTGTCTAAGCACCTGGACCTAACGGATGTGCGTGCACTACCTTCTTCATACATTAACCACTTCAGCCCCATTTAAACTTTGGCTATTTGAAAATGGCAGATCTACAAGCTTACAATGCAACATGTTCTGAGCTTGTAGGCTTACAAGCTCACTTGTCAGCTTGTAGGCCACGTGTGAGCTTGTAGATCTGCTATTGTCTATTGATATGCATGTACTTTCATAGCTTTGTGTCTAAAATATTGTATTTATTTTTTTTACAGCTCCTGCTGTGGACCCAGGTGACAGACACACCATCCCAGACCTACTGCAAGGTGCGTAACTATCTACTGTTGGCTTATTGACATTGTCTTGAGGTCAAATACTAGGTCAACTATGTCCTGCTTTTGGAGTGATAACAAAGGTCAGCCTCTGGGCACCCTCTGGTGGCCATCCAGAAATATTGCAGGTTATGTTCTTTGTAAGTCCCTTGTTTTGTCCACTGTCCATTATCTATATGATGCTGATTATTGTGTCGTCAGACATCACTGTGCCACAGAACATAGACTTAGAACATAGAAAAGTACTCAAATGTTTTACTTAAGTAAAAGTATCACTACTCCAATGCAGAAGTACTCTGTTACAAGTAAAAGTTTGGAATTAAAAATGTAGGTTATGGGGGTTTGTGGTCTAACGCTCTCCTCACTGTAAACTTGTTGCCTTAATTTAAATAGCCGATCGACGAGCTCACTTGTCAGCTTTTAGATAACTTGTGAGCTTGTAGATCTGCTATTGTCACTATATTTATATAGTGACATATATATATTTGTGTCTAAAATACAGTATTTTTGCTTGAAATGTTCAGCTGTGGCGTGGCTGTACACCGGATCTGATATCTTGGCCGACACAGCTGTGGCCTGAGGGGACCGTCCCAGACTGCACTACTGCAAGGTTTGTTTAACATAACATGACACATGTGCAAATCAAAACCTTTTAGATCTACCTATCTAATGTTAGCATATGGACATTTTCTTGGGGTCAGTCCATTGTCCATAGTCCAGTCCATTTTTTAACAAAGGGGTCGGTGCAAGATTTTTTTCCCCGTGCACTCCTAAATTGGCTGAAATAGGAGGCGTTTTTTTTGCTTCACCCTGGAAAATATTGAATTTACTTAAAAGTTAGAATATCATTTTGGATAATAACAGTAATACTAGTAATAATAATCATTATAGCATCAACAATATATCTGTCAATAATAAACTGTTTACAGGCATTGTAATAGTTACCATAATATATAATTGTATAATTATCACTAATAACTATAATTAACCTATATATAGAATCATAAAATATAACCATACTATTATTACATATATAATCAAAATAACAACTATAATAACAATAATTGATAGGACATTATACCAAATATATTGATGGTGTTGCTTACAGTAAAGGTACCAATAATACAATTGTGTTAATAAATACTTTAAACTATATCTGCTCTGCTTTGTCTCTACTTATTATACTTTTTACCATGTGTTTGAAAAGTGAATCTATATGTTTGGTAATGTATTTAGTCACATGTATTTAACATTTACAATGAATACAGATGTGCCCAGATTTTCCTGGATGAGCCGAACTAGTTTAATTAAGAGTGCCGGTGGTGTTAGTGGACTTCTGTTTCCTTTCACATTCAACACAACACAACAAAAAATAATGGAAATCAACAAAAGGGCAACGTTTATTTATGGCTTAACTCAAAACGTTTCTTTGAATATTACATGCGAGATAGCAAATATTGAGTGAGTAATAACTGGAATTGTTGATTGTAACCTTAAACAAGTGACCCAAGCAAGGCAGGACACAAAGATTACAAAAGGAAAGACAAACACAAGCCCTTTACTAAGATGTGAACACAGGGTAGGTGGCTGAAAAAAGTACAAATTATTAAAGGGAACTTAAATACAAACCGACACAAGGAATTTGTCACTTTGTGATAGTGAACCTAACAAGACAAAGGTCAACTATGTCCTGCTTTTGGAGTGATAACAAAGGTCAGCCTCTGGGCACCCTCTGGTGGCCATCCAGAAATATTGCAGGTTATGTTCTTTGTAAGTCCCTTGTTTTGTCCACTGTCCATTATCTATGAATATGATGCTGATTATTGTGTCGTCAGACATCACTGTGCCACAGAACATAGACTTCCTAAGTTCCTCCACAGGTTCTGATCCAGCAAGCACAGTTGGATTGGCTGGCCAGCAGTCGGTATCCATCAAGAGGAATGGAGGGCCTTCACTCCATCTGTGTGGCTGAGAAAGCTCAAGGAGGGTTTTGCCCCGTGTTAGGTCATCAGCTGGATTACTCTTTGAGTCGACATATCTCCAGCTCTTTGTGTCAGTCAGTGTCTGAATCTCAGCTACTCTTGTGCCAACAAATACCTTGTAGCGACATGAGTCAGATGTTAGCCATGATACGACAGTTGTGGAGTCTGTCCAAAGTGTCACCGACTGTAGTGGGATAGTGAGTTCAGAACTGAGGAGGTTAGCCAGTTGTGCACCTGATAGGGCTGCACCTGATAGGGACAAGATGGTGTCCCGTCTAATATGTCTCTATCCACAACGTCAGGCCTATGTCAGTGAGTCGTTCATCTCAGAAGAGAAAGTCCAGGAGCTGGGGCCTGCGTCACGCAACGCCACTACTGATGACATCAGCATGTGGAACATCACACAGATTGACACACTGTGTTCTTTAATGGACTCTTCAGATGGGGAGTGGGATTCAGCTCTGGTAAGTATACAAATGATCTTTGATTGATTGATGGTGTTATTGACAAAAATACATGGTTTGTCTGTCTGTCTGTCTGTCTGTCTGTCTGTCTGTCTGTCTGTCTGTCTGTCTGGCTGGCAGGCAGTGTAATCAGTGTAAAAGTGAGAAAACATAATGCGTTGTGATTATATTTACACGTTTTTGCATGCGTGTTCGTAAATGTGTGCAGTACATGTGTATGGCACTAACACATTTTTGTCACCATCAAGGCCAAGGCCATCATTTCCAAGTATCTGACTAAGGCGGGCAACAGTCTTGGCAGTGCAGAGCTCAGTTGTGTCAAGGTACCCAACCTGTGTTCCCTGGATACCAGTGTCCTACAGACCATCTCAGAGGACACCCTCAGGTGAGGGGTGTTGGGGAGGGAGCCAGTAGTATCTTAAATCAAACTCGCGACACTCTGTCAGACTGTATTAGAGCCTATATATGGTATGCGCCTGGACCGCTAGGCCAACGGGCGCCCCACCCAAAACCATTTTTAACCTAATTAACCCTGGCATCCGTATTTTGGGCTGGCAAAAATAAGAATCAATTATTATTTTATAGAAATAAAAGTCATAATAATAATAATTCACGCATTTTCACAAAAGAAAGTAGTAAAATTAGCATACATTTCTACAAGCAACATTGTACAACAAATTATAAAAGAGTGATGTGTGTGATTCCATGACATATTAGCCACAAGGTAAATAAGATATGTAAGGGACTGAATTTTAGAGACTGAATAAATTACATTTGTGGTTGAAAATGTGGTAGCACTCTTTTGAGATGTGTGTCTCCTGGTGTTTCCAGTAATTCCAGTTTGCTGGTAGTGTCCAGCTGTACGCTGGAGAAGAAGAAAGTGCTCTTTAACATCGCAGAAAAAGCCTTCTCTGGACTCAGCCGCACTACAGCTATCAGCACTACCAGCTTCCAGAATACAGAGCCATTTTTGGGTAAGCAAGCATTCATTCACATGTACATGCGTACAAACACATACTGTATATTGCAGTGGTTCTCAAACATTTCCATGTCAAGGACCCCAAGTTCATACACAACTGTCTCTACTGTACTGTATACCAGTGATAATAGCCTAACTCAAACATCCTCACAATGTCTCAAATTTCTCACACACACACACACACACACACACACACACACACACACACACACACACACACACACACACACACACACATTCAGAGATGGATAAATTCAGTACACTCAGTAGGCATTCCTGCATAACTTCAGGGTTTGATAAAACCTGTGATCAGTGTTGCCATGTCTGCTTATTATAAGTGACTTTGGGCTTGTTTGTGGTGGCTTATAAATAGTGGTGGTTGTCGTTTTCTGGGCTTGTTTCTAAACTGTAGTTGCTTATTTGGGCTTCCTTTCTAAATGTTATTTAAACCAGTGGTTCTCAAGCATTTTCATATCAAAGACCCCCAAATTAATATTAATATGTATTTGACCACGGGCCCCAATCTGATAGCAGTATTTGATATCCCTTTGAGATTTATTTTAAAATGGCAGACTTTTTTAAGGTATAAATTGTCACTTTAGAATTAAAACAATGAGCAGATAGTCTGTCTACAGACTTAACACTATATTCAACCTATAAATAAGTCAAGAAGCAAGTCAAGACGCTGGTATGGAACTCCTGGTTTACTAGGACGGGGTTCAATTCCCTGCGATGTCTGCTGATTGCAGGTTGCTGTAGTCTGTTACGTTCCTTATGAAACTACTGTATCAAACTGCCATAACAAACTACCGTATCAAACTACCGTAACAAACTAATGGTCTAAAAAAAAATTTACTTACTCTGGACATGACTACTTCCTGGAACTCAGATTTAACTTTCGTTTCGGTAGTGACAAACTTTCGTTTCGGTAGTGACCCAATGGTGAAAAAAAAACAATCAATCAACTCTAAATTGCCTGAAACGTACTCCTAACAGGTTTTTGGGGGAACATTTTTTTTTGTTGACACAATGGTGTCACTACCGAAACGAAAAAAAAAATTACTAAGTCCAGAGCTCGATGAATGTTAGGGACCAAAAAAAAAGTCACTACCAATCAACTTTAAATTGCCTGAAACGTACTCCTAACAGGTTTTTGGGGAAATATATATGTTTTTGACACAATGGTGTCACTACCGAAACGAAAAAAAAAAAAAAGACTAAGTCCAGAGCTCGATGAATGTTAGGGACCAAAAAAAAGGTCTCTACCAATCAACTTTAAATTGCCTGAAACTTACTCCTAACAGGTTTTTGGGGGAACAATTTTTTTTTGGCCTCCACACTTAGTGTGATTTTTTCGGATTTAACTTCGTTTCGGTAGTGACACAATGGTGTCCCTACCGAAACGAAAAAAAAATTACTAAGTCCAGAGCTCGATGAATGTTAGGGACCCAAAAAAAAGTCACTACCAATCAACTTTAAATTGCCTGAAACGTACTCCTAACAGGTTTTTGGGGGAACAATTTTTTTTTGACACAATGGTGTCACTACCGAAACGAAAAAAAAATGACTAAGTCCAGAGCTCGATGAATGTTAGGGACCAAAAAAAAAGTCTCTACCAATCAACTTTAAATTGCCTGAAACGTACTCCTAACAGGTTTTTGGGGGAACACATTTTTTTTTTGCCTCCACACTTAGTGATTTTTTCGGATTTAACTTTGTTTCGGTAGTGACACAATGGTGTCACTACCGAAACGAAAAAAAAATTACTAAGTCCAGAGCTCGATGAATGTTAGGGACCAAAAAAAAAGTCACTACACAATGGTGTCACTACCGAAACGAAAAAAAAAAAGACTAAGTCCAGAGCTCGATGAATGTTAGGGACAAAAAAAAAAGTCACTACCAATCAACTTTAAATTGCCTGAAACGTACTCCTAACAGGTTTTTGGGGGAACAATTTTTTTTTCGACACAATGGTGTCACTACCGAAACGAAAAAAAAATTACTAAGTCCAGAGCTCGATGAATGTTAGGGACCAAAAAAAAAGTCTCTACCAATCAACTTTAAATTGCCTGAAACGTACTCCTAACAGGTTTTTGGGGGAACAAATGTTTTTTTGGCCTCCACACGATTTTTTCGGATTTAACTTTGTTTCGGTAGTGACACAATGGTGTCACTAACAATTTTTCTCTCTCTTTAACATCGCAGAAAAAGCCTTCTCTGTACTCAGCTGCACTACAGCTATCAGCACTACCAGCTTACAGAATACAGAGCCATTTTTGGGTAAGCAAGCATTCATTCACATGCGTACAAACACATACTGTATATTGCAGTGGTTCTCAAACATTTCCATGTCAAGAACCCCAAGTTCATACACAACTGTCTCTACTGTACTGTATACCAGTGGTAATAGCCTAACTCAAACATCCTCACAATGTCTCAAATTTCTCACGCACGCACGCACGCACGCACACACGCACGCACGCACGCACGCACGCACACACACCCACACACACACCCACACACACACACACACACACACACACACACACTTTAGAGATGGATAAATTCAGTATTTTCTTTATGACCTGTAGGTGGTGCATCCCTTTCCTATGTGAGAAGTGCCGCTGCCTCCAATGTCAACATGGACCTGGATACCTTCGTCAATCTGGACCCGAGTGTTGTACAGGTTAGTGGCGTGTGCGTGCGTACGTGCGTGCGGCCTTGTGGTTGTACATCTGGGAAAGGCAAGTGGTTAATGTATGTTTTTATAATATAATAATTTATATCTACAATAACTAGTAACTAAAGTTTTCAAATAATTGTAGTGGAGCAACAGTACAATATTTGCTTCTGAGATGTAAGTAAAAGTATAGACAATTGGAAATACTCCAGTAAAGTAAAAGTACCGGTAGCACTTTACAATAATGACCCGTTATAAAGCATTTATAAACGTTTATAAGTAGTTTGTAGACTATTAACAAATCATTAACAACCTGTTTGTTGACATTCGTAAATGATTACTAAAACCTTTATAACTACGGTTACAAATCATCTATAAAGGTATTAGTAACTATTCATGAATAAGCCATGTATAATACATCTGTAAATGATTATTAAATCATTCGTAACTGATGTTACATAATATATACAAGCTATTGGTAGCTTGTTCATGTTTAACATATGCTTTGTTAAACATTCCTAAAGTATCTATAAATCCTTAGTACATGTTATTATGTGCCCTATAGTAAAGTGAAGACAGTTCATCATTTACAACTGTCTGTTAATGTGTTTGTTCATGTTTAACATGCTTTGTAAAACATTCCTAAAATATCTATAAATCCTTTGTACATGTTATTATGTGCCCTACAGTAAAGTGAAGACAGTTCATCATTTATGACTGTCTGTTAATGTGGACTTTCTCCTTACCTGTTGAAAACTACCTGGCTTTCATAAATGCAGACACCAAACAATTACTAGAATTATCATTCATGTTAAGCAAATGATGCGTAAGACATTCATAAAGAGTATGTAAACCATTTGTGGTGTTAGGGACCAAAAAAGTCACTACAAAGTACTACCAATCAACTCTAAATTGCCTGAAACGTACTCCTAACAGGTTTTTGGGGGGACGATTTTGGCCTCCACACTTAGTGATTATTTCGGATTTAACTTTGGTTTCGGTGGTGACCAACTTTCGTTTCGGTAGTTTGATTACAAAATGTAAGTTGTGTAAAAAATTATCTGACTATACTAAGTTGTTATTTGTTTGTTTAAGTCAGGCTATACTCTACTCAGAATCATAAGTTTACAAAATGTACTAAAGTACAGTGAACGTCTGTGCGGTTTGTCTTCATCACTGAAAATAACGTACATGTAAACTGATGTCATGTGCAGTTGGGGTGAAGAAACACAACCATTTCACTCCTAATAATACCTATTTGATTTGACATCCTGACTTGCTGCTGTAGCTGAGGCTTGAACCTGTTACATGCGGCTCACTAGTCAGTGACTCTATCCATTCACCTACAGGTGTTTCCTTGGAATCTGTGGTTCTGAAATGTTTTGTTGTCAACCCCCCAAATTGACATGTATTTGGGCAGTGGACCCCAATGTGAAAAGATGTAGTGTCAGGGCCCCCCATGAAAAAGATTTATATTTATGCTGTAACACATTTTTTTAAAGTTATTTGTCTTGTTTGTTGTTCAAGTCAAAGCACCAGGAAGGCTGTACTTGTCAGCCATATGTTAGCTCAATGGGTTGAGACGCAGTATTCATGATCCAGAGGCCATGAGTTCAAATCCCATTGATGTCTTTCCTATGATTCTTTCCTTTGCAGACTGGCTTCCAGAAGATCAACTGAAAAGTACCAGGAAGGCTGTACTTGTCAGCCATCTGTTAGCTCAATGGGTTGAGACGCAGTATTCATGATCCAGAGGCCATGAGTTCAAATCCCATTGATGTCTTTCCTATGATTCTTTCCTTTGCAGACTGGCTTCCAGAAGATCAAGTGAAAACTACCAGGAAGGATGTACTTGTCAGCCATCTGTTAGCTCAATGGGTTGAGACGCAGTATTCATGATCCAGAGGCCATGAGTTCAAATCCCATTGATGTCTTTCCTATGATTCTTTCCTTTGCAGACTGGCTTCCAGAAGATCAACTGAAAACTACCAGGAAGGCTGTACTTGTCAGCCATCTGTTAGCTCAATGGGTTGAGACGCAGTATACATGATCCAGAGGCCATGAGTTCAAATCCCACTGGTGTCTTTACTGTGATGCTTTCCTTTGCAGACTAACTTCTAGAAAAACAAGTTAAAACCACCAGGAAACCTGTAACTCTCAGCCAACAGCTTAGCTCAACTGGTAGAGCGTCTGTCCAATAACATGACTTGACTTGACTTGAGTGGGTTCGATTCCCACTCGAGTCAAGTGTCCCCGGTAACTTGAGGCAACGGATAAATTGACTGATATCCTTAGTGATGCTTCCTTTTGCAGACTAACTTCTAGAAAAACAAGTTAAAACTCCTCCCCCTACTCTGGGCCCTACTCCTACTCCTCCCCTATCCCTACCCCTACTCCTACCGGGGACACTTGCCTCGAGTGGGAATCGAACCCACTCAAGTCAAGTCAAGTCATGTTATTGGACAGACGCTTGGTTTTAACTTGTTTTTCTAGAAGTCAGTCTGCAAAGGGAAGCATCACTAAGGATATCGGTCAATTTATCCGTTGCCCCAAGTTACCGGGGACATTTGACTCGAGTGGGAATCGAACCCACTCAAGTCAAGTCATGTTATTGGACAGACGCTCTACCAGTTGAGCTATGCTGTTGGCTGAGAGTTACAGGTTTTCTGGTGGAATTAACTTGTTTTTCAAGAAGTTAGTCTGCAAAGGGAAGCATCACTAAGGATATCAGTCAATTTATCCGTTGCCCCAAGTTACCGGGGACACTTGACTCGAGTGGGAATCGAACCAAGTCAAGTCATGTTATTGGACAGACGCTCTACCAGTTGAGCTATGCTGTTGGCTGAGAGTTACAGGTTTTCTGGTGGTTTTAACTTGTTTTTCTAGAAGTTAGTCTGCAAAGGGAAGCATCACTAAGGATATCGGTCAATTTATCCGTTGCCCCAAGTTACCGGGGACATTTGACTCAAGTGGGAATCGAACCCACTCAAGTCAAGTCAAGTCATGTTATTGGACAGACGCTCTACCAGTTGAGCTATGCTGTTGGCTGAGAGTTACAGGTTTTCTGGTGGAATTAACTTGTTTTTCTAGAAGTTATTCTGCAAAGGGAAGCATCACGAAGGATATCAGTCAATTTATCCGTTGCCCCAAGTTACCGGGGACACTTGACTCGAGTGGGAATCGAACCCACTCAAGTCAAGTCAAGTCATGTTATTGGACAGACGCTCTACCAGTTGAGCTAAGCTGTTGGCTGAGAGTTACAGGTTTCCTGGTGGTTTTAACTTGTTTTTCTAGAAGTTAGTCTGCAAAGGAAAGCATCACAGTAAAGACACCAGTGGGATTTGAACTCATGGCCTCTGGATCATGTATACTGCGTCTCAACCCATTGAGCTAACAGATGGCTGACAAGTACAGCCTTCCTGGTACTTTTCAGTTGATCTTCTGGAAGCCAGTCTGCAAAGGAAAGAATCATAGGAAAGACATCAATGGGATTTGAACTCATGGCCTCTGGATCATGAATACTGCGTCTCAACCCATTGAGCTAACAGATGGCTGACAAGTACAGCCTTCCTGGTACTTTTCAGTTGATCTTCTGGAAGCCAGTCTGCAAAGGAAAGAATCATAGGAAAGACATCAATGGGATTTGAACTCATGGCCTCTGGATCATGAATACTGCGTCTCAACCCATTGAGCTAACATATGGCTGACAAGTACAGCCTTCCTGGTGCTTTGACTTGAACAACAAACAAGACAAATAACTTTAAAAAAATGTGTTACAGCATAAATATAAATCTTTTTCATGGGGGGCCCTGACACTACATCTTTTCACATTGGGGTCCACTGCCCAAATACATGTCAATTTGGGGGGTTGACAACAAAACATTTCAGAACCACAGATTCCAAGGAAACACCTGTAGGTGAATGTATATAGTCACTGACTAGTGAGCCGCATGTAACAGGTTCAAGCCTCAGCTACAGCAGCAAGTCAGGATGTCAAATCAAATAGGTATTATTAGGAGTGAAATGGTTGTGTTTCTTCACCCCAACTGCACATGACATCAGTTTACATGTACGTTATTTTCAGTGATGAAGACAAACCGCACAGACGTTCACTGTACTTTAGTACATTTTGTAAACTTATGATTCTGAGTAGAGTATAGCCTGACTTAAACAAACAAATAACAACTTAGTATAGTCAGATAATTTTTTACACAACTTACATTTTGTAATCAAACTACCGAAACGAAAGTTGGTCACCACCGAAACCAAAGTTAAATCCGAAATAATCACTAAGTGTGGAGGCCAAAATCGTCCCCCCAAAAACCTGTTAGGAGTACGTTTCAGGCAATTTAGAGTTGATTGGTAGTACTTTGTAGTGACTTTTTTGGTCCCTAACACCACAAATGGTTTACATACTCTTTATGAATGTCTTACGCATCATTTGCTTAACATGAATGATAATTCTAGTAATTGTTTGGTGTCTGCATTTATGAAAGCCAGGTAGTTTTCAACAGGTAAGGAGAAAGTCCACATTAACAGACAGTCATAAATGATGAACTGTCTTCACTTTACTGTAGGGCACATAATAACATGTACAAAGGATTTATAGATATTTTAGGAATGTTTTACAAAGCATGTTAAACATGAACAAACACATTAACAGACAGTTGTAAATGATGAACTGTCTTCACTTTACTATAGGGCACATAATAACATGTACTAAGGATTTATAGATACTTTAGGAATGTTTAACAAAGCATATGTTAAACATGAACAAGCTACCAATAGCTTGTATATATTATGTAACATCAGTTACAAATGATTTAATAATCATTTACAGATGTATTATACATGGCTTATTCATGAATAGTTACTAATACCTTTATAGATGATTTGTAACCGTAGTTATAAAGGTTTTAGTAATCATTTACGAATGTCAACAAACAGGTTGTTAATGATTTGTTAATAGTCTACAAACTACTTATAAACGTTTATAAATGCTTTATAACGGGTCATTATTGTAAAGTGCTACCGGTACTTTTACTTTACTGGAGTATTTCCAATTGTCTATACTTTTACTTACATCTCAGAAGCAAATATTGTACTGTTGCTCCACTACAATTATTTGAAAACTTTAGTTACTAGTTATTGTAGATATAAATTATTATATTATAAAAACATACATTAACCACTTGCCTTTCCCAGATGTACAACCACAAGGCCGCACGCACGTACGCACGCACACGCCACTAACCTGTACAACACTCGGGTCCAGATTGACGAAGGTATCCAGGTCCATGTTGACATTGGAGGCAGCGGCACTTCTCACATAGGAAAGGGATGCACCACCTACAGGTCATAAAGAAAATACTGAATTTATCCATCTCTAAAGTGTGTGTGTGTGTGTGTGTGTGTGTGTGTGTGTGTGTGTGTGTGTGTGTGTGTGTGTGTGTGCGTGCGTGCGTGCGTGCGTGCGTGCGTGCGTGCGTGCGTGCGTGCGTACGTGCGTGCGTACGTGCGTGCGTGCGTGCGTGCGTGAGAAATTTGAGACATTGTGAGGATGTTTGAGTTAGGCTATTACCACTGGTATACAGTACAGTAGAGACAGTTGTGTATGAACTTGGGGTTCTTGACATGGAAATGTTTGAGAACCACTGCAATATACAGTATGTGTTTGTACGCATGTACATGTGAATGAATGCTTGCTTACCCAAAAATGGCTCTGTATTCTGTAAGCTGGTAGTGCTGATAGCTGTAGTGCGGCTGAGTACAGAGAAGGCTTTTTCTGCGATGTTAAAGAGAGAGAAAAATTGTTAGTGACACCATTGTGTCACTACCGAAACAAAGTTAAATCCGAAAAAATCGTGTGGAGGCCAAAAAAACATTTGTTCCCCCAAAAACCTGTTAGGAGTACGTTTCAGGCAATTTAAAGTTGATTGGTAGAGACTTTTTTTTTGGTCCCTAACATTCATCGAGCTCTGGACTTAGTAATTTTTTTTTCGTTTCGGTAGTGACACCATTGTGTCGAAAAAAAAATTGTTCCCCCAAAAACCTGTTAGGAGTACGTTTCAGGCAATTTAAAGTTGATTGGTAGTGACTTTTTTTTTTGTCCCTAACATTCATCGAGCTCTGGACTTAGTCTTTTTTTTTTTCGTTTCGGTAGTGACACCATTGTGTCACTACCGAAACGAAGTTAAATCCGAAAAAATCACTAAGTGTGGAGGCAAAAAAAAAAATTGTTCCCCCAAAAACCTGTTAGGAGTACGTTTCAGGCAATTTAAAGTTGATTGGTAGAGACTTTTTTTTTGGTCCCTAACATTCATCGAGCTCTGGACTTAGTACTTTTTTTTTCGTTTCGGTAGTGACACCATTGTGTCAAAAAAATATATATTCCCCCAAAAACCTGTTAGGAGTACGTTTCAGGCAATTTAAAGTTGATTGGTAGTGACTTTTTTTTTGGTCCCTAACATTCATCGAGCTCTGGACTTAGTAATTTTTTTTTCGTTTCGGTAGTGACACCATTGTGTCACTACCGAAACAAAGTTAAATCCGAAAAAATCACTAAGTGTGGAGGCAAAAAAAAAATGTGTTCCCCCAAAAACCTGTTAGGAGTACGTTTCAGGCAATTTAAAGTTGATTGGTAGAGACTTTTTTTTTGGTCCCTAACATTCATCGAGCTCTGGACTTAGTCATTTTTTTTTCGTTTCGGTAGTGACACCATTGTGTCAAAAAAAAATTGTTCCCCCAAAAACCTGTTAGGAGTACGTTTCAGGCAATTTAAAGTTGATTGGTAGTGACTTTTTTTTGGGTCCCTAACATTCATCGAGCTCTGGACTTAGTAATTTTTTTTTCGTTTCGGTAGGGACACCATTGTGTCACTACCGAAACGAAGTTAAATCCGAAAAAATCACACTAAGTGTGGAGGCCAAAAAAAAATTGTTCCCCCAAAAACCTGTTAGGAGTAAGTTTCAGGCAATTTAAAGTTGATTGGTAGAGACCTTTTTTTTGGTCCCTAACATTCATCGAGCTCTGGACTTAGTAATTTATTTATTTTTCGTTTCGGTAGTGACACCATTGTGTCAAAAAAAAATATATATATATTCCCCCAAAAACCTGTTAGGAGTACGTTTCAGGCAATTTAAAGTTGATTGGTAGTGACTTTTTTTTTGGTCCCTAACATTCATCGAGCTCTGGACTTAGTAATTTTTTTTTTTCGTTTCGGTAGGGACACCATTGTGTCACTACCGAAACGAAGTTAAATCCGAAAAAATCACTAAGTGTGGAGGCCAAAAAAAAATTGTTCCCCCAAAAACCTGTTAGGAGTAAGTTTCAGGCAATTTAAAGTTGATTGGTAGAGACCTTTTTTTTGGTCCCTAACATTCATCGAGCTCTGGACTTAGTCTTTTTTTTTTTTTCGTTTCGGTAGTGACACCATTGTGTCAAAAACATATATATTTCCCCAAAAACCTGTTAGGAGTACGTTTCAGGCAATTTAAAGTTGATTGGTAGTGACTTTTTTTTTGGTCCCTAACATTCATCGAGCTCTGGACTTAGTAATTTTTTTTTTCGTTTCGGTAGTGACACCATTGTGTCAACAAAAAAAAATGTTCCCCCAAAAACCTGTTAGGAGTACGTTTCAGGCAATTTAGAGTTGATTGATTGTTTTTTTTTCACCATTGGGTCACTACCGAAACGAAAGTTTGTCACTACCGAAACGAAAGTTAAATCTGAGTTCCAGGAAGTAGTCATGTCCAGAGTAAGTAAATTTTTTTTTAGACCATTAGTTTGTTACGGTAGTTTGATACGGTAGTTTGTTATGGCAGTTTGATACAGTAGTTTCATAAGGAACGTAACAGACTACAGCAACCTGCAATCAGCAGACATCGCAGGGAATTGAACCCCGTCCTAGTAAACCAGGAGTTCCATACCAGCGTCTTGACTTGCTTCTTGACTTATTTATAGGTTGAATATAGTGTTAAGTCTGTAGACAGACTATCTGCTCATTGTTTTAATTCTAAAGTGACAATTTATACCTTAAAAAAGTCTGCCATTTTAAAAAAAATCTCAAAGGGATATCAAATACTGCTATCAGATTGGGGCCCGTGGTCAAATACATATTAATATTAATTTGGGGGTCTTTGATATGAAAATGCTTGAGAACCACTGGTTTAAATAACATTTAGAAAGGAAGCCCAAATAAGCAACTACAGTTTAGAAACAAGCCCAGAAAACGACAACCACCACTATTTATAAGCCACCACAAACAAGCCCAAAGTCACTTATAATAAGCAAACATGGCAACACTGATCACAGGTTTTATCAAACCCTGAAGTTATGCAGGAATGCCTACTGAGTGTACTGAATTTATCCATCTCTGAATGTGTGTGTGTGTGTGTGTGTGTGTGTGTGTGTGTGTGTGTGAGAAATTTGAGACATTGTGAGGATGTTTGAGTTAGGCTATTATCACTGGTATACAGTACAGTAGAGACAGTTGTGTATGAACTTGGGGTCCTTGACATGGAAATGTTTGAGAACCACTGCAATATACAGTATGTGTTTGTACGCATGTACATGTGAATGAATGCTTGCTTACCCAAAAATGGCTCTGTATTCTGGAAGCTGGTAGTGCTGATAGCTGTAGTGCGGCTGAGTCCAGAGAAGGCTTTTTCTGCGATGTTAAAGAGCACTTTCTTCTTCTCCAGCGTACAGCTGGACACTACCAGCAAACTGGAATTACTGGAAACACCAGGAGACACACAGCACACATCTCAAAAGAGTGCTACCACATTTTCAACCACAAATGTAATTTATTCAGTCTCTAAAATTCAGTCCCTTACATATCTTATTTACCTTGTGGCTAATATGTCATGGAATCACACACATCACTCTTTTATAATTTGTTGTACAATGTTGCTTGTAGAAATGTATGCTAATTTTACTACTTTCTTTTGTGAAAATGCGTGAATTATTATTATTATGACTTTTATTTCTATAAAATAATAATTGATTCTTATTTTTGCCAGCCCAAAATACGGAGGGTTAATTAGGTTAAAAATAGTTTTGGGTGGGGCGCCCGTTGGCCTAGCGGTCCAGGCGCATACCATATATAGGCTCTAATACAGTCTGACAGAGTGTCGCGAGTTTGATTTAAGATACTACTGGCTCCCTCCCCAACACCCCTCACCTGAGGGTGTCCTCTGAGATGGTCTGTAGGACACTGGTATCCAGGGAACACAGGTTGGGTACCTTGACACAACTGAGCTCTGCACTGCCAAGACTGTTGCCCGCCTTAGTCAGATACTTGGAAATGATGGCCTTGGCCTTGATGGTGACAAAAATGTGTTAGTGCCATACACATGTACTGCACACATTTACGAACACGCATGCAAAAACGTGTAAATATAATCACAACGCATTATGTTTTCTCACTTTTACACTGATTACACTGCCTGCCAGCCAGACAGACAGACAGACAGACAGACAGACAGACAGACAGACAGACAGACAGACAGACAGACAGACAGACAGACAAACCATGTATTTTTGTCAATAACACCATCAATCAATCAAAGATCATTTGTATACTTACCAGAGCTGAATCCCACTCCCCATCTGAAGAGTCCATTAAAGAACACAGTGTGTCAATCTGTGTGATGTTCCACATGCTGATGTCATCAGTAGTGGCGTTGCGTGACGCAGGCCCCAGCTCCTGGACTTTCTCTTCTGAGATGAACGACTCACTGACATAGGCCTGACGTTGTGGATAGAGACATATTAGACGGGACACCATCTTGTCCCTATCAGGTGCAGCCCTATCAGGTGCACAACTGGCTAACCTCCTCAGTTCTGAACTCACTATCCCACTACAGTCGGTGACACTTTGGACAGACTCCACAACTGTCGTATCATGGCTAACATCTGACTCATGTCGCTACAAGGTATTTGTTGGCACAAGAGTAGCTGAGATTCAGACACTGACTGACACAAAGAGCTGGAGATATGTCGACTCAAAGAGTAATCCAGCTGATGACCTAACACGGGGCAAAACCCTCCTTGAGCTTTCTCAGCCACACAGATGGAGTGAAGGCCCTCCATTCCTCTTGATGGATACCGACTGCTGGCCAGCCAATCCAACTGTGCTTGCTGGATCAGAACCTGTGGAGGAACTTAGGAAGTCTATGTTCTGTGGCACAGTGATGTCTGACGACACAATAATCAGCATCATATTCATAGATAATGGACAGTGGACAAAACAAGGGACTTACAAAGAACATAACCTGCAATATTTCTGGATGGCCACCAGAGGGTGCCCAGAGGCTGACCTTTGTTATCACTCCAAAAGCAGGACATAGTTGACCTTTGTCTTGTTAGGTTCACTATCACAAAGTGACAAATTCCTTGTGTCGGTTTGTATTTAAGTTCCCTTTAATAATTTGTACTTTTTTCAGCCACCTACCCTGTGTTCACATCTTAGTAAAGGGCTTGTGTTTGTCTTTCCTTTTGTAATCTTTGTGTCCTGCCTTGCTTGGGTCACTTGTTTAAGGTTACAATCAACAATTCCAGTTATTACTCACTCAATATTTGCTATCTCGCATGTAATATTCAAAGAAACGTTTTGAGTTAAGCCATAAATAAACGTTGCCCTTTTGTTGATTTCCATTATTTTTTGTTGTGTTGTGTTGAATGTGAAAGGAAACAGAAGTCCACTAACACCACCGGCACTCTTAATTAAACTAGTTCGGCTCATCCAGGAAAATCTGGGCACATCTGTATTCATTGTAAATGTTAAATACATGTGACTAAATACATTACCAAACATATAGATTCACTTTTCAAACACATGGTAAAAAGTATAATAAGTAGAGACAAAGCAGAGCAGATATAGTTTAAAGTATTTATTAACACAATTGTATTATTGGTACCTTTACTGTAAGCAACACCATCAATATATTTGGTATAATGTCCTATCAATTATTGTTATTATAGTTGTTATTTTGATTATATATGTAATAATAGTATGGTTATATTTTATGATTCTATATATAGGTTAATTATAGTTATTAGTGATAATTATACAATTATATATTATGGTAACTATTACAATGCCTGTAAACAGTTTATTATTGACAGATATATTGTTGATGCTATAATGATTATTATTACTAGTATTACTGTTATTATCCAAAATGATATTCTAACTTTTAAGTAAATTCAATATTTTCCAGGGTGAAGCAAAAAAAACGCCTCCTATTTCAGCCAATTTAGGAGCAGTCTGGGACGGTCCCCTCAGGCCACAGCTGTGTCGGCCAAGATATCAGATCCGGTGTACAGCCACGCCACAGCTGAACATTTCAAGCAAAAATACTGTATTTTAGACACAAATATATATATGTCACTATATAAATATAGTGACAATAGCAGATCTACAAGCTCACAAGTTATCTAAAAGCTGACAAGTGAGCTCGTCGATCGGCTATTTAAATTAAGGCAACAAGTTTACAGTGAGGAGAGCGTTAGACCACAAACCCCCATAACCTACATTTTTAATTCCAAACTTTTACTTGTAACAGAGTACTTCTGCATTGGAGTAGTGATACTTTTACTTAAGTAAAACATTTGAGTACTTTTCTATGTTCTAAGTCTATGTTCTGTGGCACAGTGATGTCTGACGACACAATAATCAGCATCATATAGATAATGGACAGTGGACAAAACAAGGGACTTACAAAGAACATAACCTGCAATATTTCTGGATGGCCACCAGAGGGTGCCCAGAGGCTGACCTTTGTTATCACTCCAAAAGCAGGACATAGTTGACCTAGTATTTGACCTCAAGACAATGTCAATAAGCCAACAGTAGATAGTTACGCACCTTGCAGTAGGTCTGGGATGGTGTGTCTGTCACCTGGGTCCACAGCAGGAGCTGTAAAAAAAATAAATACAATATTTTAGACACAAAGCTATGAAAGTACATGCATATCAATAGACAATAGCAGATCTACAAGCTCACACGTGGCCTACAAGCTGACAAGTGAGCTTGTAAGCCTACAAGCTCAGAACATGTTGCATTGTAAGCTTGTAGATCTGCCATTTTCAAATAGCCAAAGTTTAAATGGGGCTGAAGTGGTTAATGTATGAAGAAGGTAGTGCACGCACATCCGTTAGGTCCAGGTGCTTAGACAAACAAAGTAATAATGAAAAAGAATAAAGTCTGCACACTGGTGGTTGCAAAAAAGCTCCAGAATGTATTGCTGGTCAACGTTTCGGCCTGTTCAGGCCTTCATCAGGACATATATAGTGGAAAAGGGCATACACAGAGGTTTATATAGGTACTACTATGCAATGATAGGCTCACCCCAATAGGGCAAGTGAGGTCACATGCAGTCAACTCAATCAGGAGGTTGGCTAATGCATAAAGTCAAGAATGTCTGGAGATAAACAGTGTGTACCCATCCCAAGATCCAAGAATAGCAATAAACAACAATACATTTAAAGTTAACCAAGATTGATACATTTGGTTGTAAATATATAGAATAGGTTCTCAAAAAACAAAGGGGGACACACAGTGACATGCTGCAGCATAGGACATGAGATAATAGTTGTTTAAACAGGGTCTAAATAATAAGGGGGATCGCCACTAAATCCCTCAACAAAGTATCATAATAATCTCAGGGAGATAAACAAAACAACGTCAGCTCTAAGAGCGTACTCTATTACAGGTGTTCTGAAGGTGTGTAAAAACACTAATAGACAGAAGACAAGTAAAAGGCTAGACGATTGTATAACGGAACAAGAGAACTGCTAATGAAGGCCAAGGCTCAAGAAAAACCTGAAAGGTCCCTGTAATTATCCATAAAAAAACATGTCCTATACTGCTGCACCAGGAGGAAGGAAATCCTGTCACCAGCTCCCTATGGAAGATCACAAAAAGAGAAAGGAGAAAGTAAGTCACTGCACCACATACACATACAAATATTATAAAGGCCTTTTAGGCAATGGCAAATAATTCAACATTAAGAGTATTAAAAAGTAATAAGGGGTAAAGACCCAAGTATAATCAGAAGAGGGGAACCTAAAATATTTAAATAGGCCTAATAAGGGGGTTTACAGAAATTGCCTAATATCAAAAGATTCATTTAAACCTCTTTTTACTGTGTCCAGAGTGGAAATCCAAAAAGCTTCCCTTTTGAGGAGCAAACAATCAATGTCTCCCCCTCTGGGTGGCAATGTGACACGCTCAATGCCTATATATTTCAGTGAAGAAATGCAGTGTTGGGCTTGATGAAAATGTGCTGCCACAGGATTCCTAAAATCCTTATTTTTAATGTCACTCCTGTGTTCTGAGATCCTTGTTTTCAGGGGTCTTAATGTTTTGCCAATATAAGCAAGCCCACACACATTTGATCATGTAGATCAGTGTTTCTCAAATGGGGGTACATGTACCCCTAGGGGTACTCGGAGGGACTATAGGGGGTACGTGAAATAAAGTGGAAAATGAAAGAACGAAAAAAAGATTATGTTTAACTAAAGAAACTTTGTGTGAACCTAATGATCGGTAAAGTTTTAAACCAAACAAAATCAAAAACTTTATAGCACAACTGTTACTGAGTAGCTATAAAGTAATACTTATTTGCACCACATACATCAACATTTGATTTTTGGTGTCAATATTTTCTATGTATGCAGTAGTCTTATAAATGGGGTACTTGGATTCAGAAAGCAGGCAAAGGGGGTACAGAAGTCAAAAAAGTTTGAGAAACACTGATGTATATGATATTGGGTGTGGTGCAACTGATGACGCCTCTGATCTTAAAACATTTACCTGTAACAGGGCGATTAAAAGTGTGACATTTATAAGTAAAACTGCATTGAGCGCATCTGCCGCATTTGTAATTGCCATCTGGAATGTTACTAAGAAAATGTGTGGGAGTTGCCTGACGTAAGTGTGACCTAACCGGTAGGTTCCTCAAATTTGGTGGTCTTTTGTACACAATACGGGGAGGGACTGCAAAAGACTTGCCAAGAATTGGGTCAGAGTTCAAAATGTACCAATGCCTCCTGATCAGTTTTTCAAAATGGTGACCCAGAGGAGAATATTGAACAAAACACTTGATGTGTTTTTCAGTTCTGTCTGTTCTCTCTTTGGGTTTTAAACATTCCAGTTGAGTACAACTGTTGAATTGATCTGCAGCAGGTTGAATCCATTGTACTGGATAGCCACGCTGTTTAAAACGACACTTTAGGTCTTTAGAATGTACCTGGAAAGAGTCATCTTGACTACAAATCCTGCGGATTCTTTTGAATTGGCCCATGGGGATACCTTTTTTTAAGGGTGTGGGATGATAACTGTCACCATGTAGTAGGGCATTACGATCAGTGGGCTTTCTGTACAAATTCATATTTAAAGTGTTGTTTTCTTTGATGACCAGGATGTCAAGGAAATTCATACTATTCTGATCAGAGGATATGGTACATTTCAAAAACTGACTACTGTAGTTAAGGAAAACATGAAAGGCTGTCAGCTCAGTAGGGGACCCAGTCCAAATCAGAAAAATATCATCAATGTAGCGCTTCCATAACTGTATGTGTGACAGGAACGGATTGCAATTCGGATTCAAAATGAGATTGGCTTCAAGTAGCCCAACATAGAGGTTGGCATAATTTGGGGCCATTTTACTTCCCATAGCTGTGCCACATTTGTGTAAATAAAACTCGTTCTCAAACAAGAAAAAGTTTTTTGTGAGTACTACTTCAGTGAGCTCTTTGATACATGTAGTACTCGGTATGCACTCTGTCCTCTGGTTAAGAAAAAAATCAATAGACTCTCTACATCGAGTGTGACTAATAGTGAGTCGTTTGTTACAGTTTCTATAGTTTGTAGAACCTGAATGAAATCGCTTGAGTCTCTCCCCAGAAAATGTCCATATGCTAACATTAGATAGTTAGATCTAAAAGGTTTTGATTTGCACATGTGTCATGTTATGTTAAACAAACCTTGCAGTAGTGCAGTCTGGGACGGTCCCCTCAGGCCACAGCTGTGTTGGCCAAGATATCAGATCCAGTGTACAGCCACGCCACAGCTGAAAATTTCAAGCAAAAATACTGTATTTTAGACACAAATATATATTTGTCACTATATAAATATAGTGACAATAGCAGATCTACAAGCTCACAAGTTATCTACAAGCTGACAAGTGAGCTTGTCGATCGGCTATTTAAAATAAGGCAACAAGTTTACAGTGAGCTTGTAGATCTATTATTTTCCAAACATTAAACTCACAGTGAGCTTGTAGATATGGAGAGAAGGAGAGAAGGGGAGAGGAGAGGAGGGGAGGAGAGAAGAGGAGAGGACATTATATCCTAATACACTGGTTCTCAACCTTTTCAGGCTGCGACCCCCCAAAATAATCATATTTGAACCGGGGATCCCCCAAAATAATCATATTTGTACTTTACTTGAGTATTTCCAATTTTCAGTACTTTTACTTCTACTCCACTACATCTCAGAGGCAAATATTGTACTTTTACTCCACTACAATTATTTGAAAACTTTAGTTACTAGTTACTTTTCAGATATAAATGATGATATTATGAAACACACATTAACCACTTTAGCCCTATTTTACACATAGGCTATTTGAAAATAGCCGATCTACAAGCTCACAACTGGCGACGCGTTGTGAGCTTGTAGATCTGCTATTTTCAAACATTTTTGTACTTTTACTTTTGGTACTTTAAGTACATTCTGATTAACCTCGCGTCACCAGTCTTTCCACCTCGGAGGACATTCTGATACCAATACTTTTGTACTTTTACTCAAGTACATTTTTAATTCCAAACTTTTACTTGTAACAGAGTACTTCTGCATTGGAGTAGTGATACTTTTACTTAAGTAAAACATTTGAGTACTTTTTCCACCACTGGGTACGTTTATGGATCTTACTGTAACAGGACTGCCACAGAGCATGGATCACAGACTATATATTATAACCATGATCAAAGAAACACGACGGAGCCAGCTAGCCACTAAACATTAGCGTAAGTCGGTGTTGCCAGATCGAGCTTAAGAAAGAAGCAGCAAGTCTATACAAAGAAGCCCAAAATAAGCAAATATAGGGGGCAGGTCAGTCAAACTTTATGCCATGGGCCCCCAAGATTTAAGCTACTTTACAGAAAAAAAGGAAGCCCATTCGCTTATAATTACAGATTTGGCAACACTGGACTCTGGACTGCGCTGAGAGCAGCCACAACACACACACACACACACACACACGTAACAGTAGCCTGAAACAAACGCAACCTGGCGATTGAACTTAATTAATTTAAGGCCCGTACATGTACATAAACGTTCAATTTTCAAATATAAAGTTCTTAACTCATGGCCACGGATGTGATAATTCTGTTCGAGCCCTCAGAAGTAACCGTATATTCAGTATTGTTCAATAAAAAGCATTTTAATCCGATCGGTGGCCATTTTCTCAGCATGTCCGCCATGCTTTCAACTGCATTACCCATCGGTTGGTAGGTGTACTGCACTCTGATAGAGTGTCCTAACTATGAGCAAATGGCCACCGCTCGGATTAAGATGCGTTTTTATTGAACAATACGGAAGATACGGCTACTTCTGAGGGCCCGTACATAATTATAACATCCATGGCCATGGGGTAAAAACTGTGTTTGAAATCTGAACGTTCATGTAGTCCAAAAAAGGCGGGGAAAAATAAAAATAAAGTAATAAAGGCGGGAAAAAAGCATATATCAAGTAATATTACTCACCTCAGACAAAACACGACGAAATGAAAGTAGATGAGTGATATATGAACCGAAATCAAGTAGAACAGTTTCCAATAGTAATCTATCATCGACCGGAGAGACCTAGTATCGAGCGACCTAGCATCCGCTGTAAACCTTGAGAAGTGAGCCGAGCTCTGCGGGAACGGTGGATTTAAGGGGCGGGACAAAACAACAAGGGCTGTGATTGGTCTGACAAGCAGACATGCGTACATGCGAGAGGGCATCCCCGGGAATGCCCTCTCGCGTGTACGCAAGCACAGCCCCCCCCCCCCCCCCCCCCCCCCCCCCCCCCGCCCACACACACACGCTGTTACACGCACGCACATGCGCACACACCCAAACAACTCTATGACGTGCACACACAAACACGACACGAACACGACACAAGCCCCGCCCCCTTCCCTACACACACACACACACACACACACACACACACACACAATTACAAGCACGCACATGCGCACAAACCAAAAATAGGTACATTTGTTTTCAATGCATTGATTGATTGATTGATGTACTTTATTTAGTAAGACATGAGAACAGTACATGGCAGTACATAACAGTACATGGAAGTACAAATTCGCAATACAAGGTCTACTAAACTGGATAGCTCAGTTAAGCACGTAGCTTGTTTAAGATGAGATCCCCATGCACACAAATCATGTTGACATATAAGAGACAGACAGATATACACACTACTATACAGAATGTCATACAATCAGTTTACAGGTTACTGGTATGAAGTATGAAGGGTGAAAAATATGTACAAAAAAGAAAGAGAGGGGGGGGGGGGGTAGGTTAGGTTAGGACATGGGGTAGGTTAGGACTTGGACAGGGGCCATTTTTGAATTGCAGCCTCCTGAAGGTGTATCTTTAGGGCATTTTTGAAAGTAAGTAGGGTTTTACACTCCTTTACTCCTTTTGGTAGGGCATTCCACATTTTAGATGAATAGCATGAGAAAGAGTTCATTCCCTTTGTTGTGCCAAATCTGGGTTGAACATGGTTTGTGGAGCTGCCTCTGGTGTTATGATCATGGACTTGATTAACATTTTGGAAGTATTTTGACAAATACAGGGGGATCCCAATGTTGTGGTGTATCTTAAAGACCAGGCCCATAGCAAGTTGCTGTACTCTGTCCTCAACCCTAAGCCATCCAAGCCTAGCAAAATGGGCATGGGTTAGATGGGCTTTGTAATTGAGGCCAAGAAGTAGCCTTACAAGTTTGTTTTGGGATGTTTGGAGCCTTGTTTTTAGGGCCTTGGAGGTGTTGTGATACCACGAGGTGCATGCATAATCATAATGACCTTGTATGAGGGCCCCTACAAGAATCTTCAGAGTATTCTTACTGACTTTACGAACAAGCCTCCACATCCTCCGTGTTATTTTGTGGACCTTTTTGATCGTCTTTTCAGCGTTTTTGTCACCTGAGAGGTTTGCCTCCAAGATGGAACCCAGGTAGGTAATTTCCTCCTTTCTTGTGATAACATTTTCACCCACTTTGCAAACGTCATTTCACTAATTTAAAAGTTAAAGAGAAGAAGTTAGCGAAATATATAACAGCAATAATAATAAGGGTAATAATAATAATAATAGACATACACTGTAATATTTATTTAACTATGAATATCAATGAATCAATTATATCAATACTGCAATTGTAGAAACACTCTGTTACAAGTACAAGTCTGGTAATGAAAATGTACTTGAGTAAAAGTAAAAAGTATCGGCATCAAAATATACTTAAAGTGTGGTAGATTGTTGATAGTACATTCTTCTCAGTTAGTAAAGTATGTTTACTAATGGCAGTGGATATGAATGAATATATTAATCTATTATTTGAATAGCTTGAATGCACAACATGGTACGTATGTCTATACATATGAAACACAATGTTATACATTATACCAGGGATCTTCAACAGGGGGTCCGGGACCCCTAGGGGGTCCTCAGAGTTACTACAGGGGTCCGCCAAATCTTCGTGTGATATGATTTTTCTTTTTTTATATTAACCACTTGAACCCTAGCATCCCTTTTCTGAGGAGAACTTTAGCCAAAAATAGCCGATCTACAAGCTGACAACGCCTCGCACTAAGAGTTATAGGTGTAGAGGGAGAAAAGAGCAGCAAAAGTATATCTGAAACACCATTCTATACAATATAGAGGGGGTCCCTGCTTCATCTCTCTCTCTCTCAGCTAGGGGGTCCTTGGCCTGAAAACGTTGAAGACCCCTGCATTATACAATATATGCTGTACCACCCCCAACGGGGGTCCCTGGCCTGAAAACGTTTAAGACCCCTATGACTGCCACATTTCTGTGCCCTTGTATTAGGTGTTACAGTGAATAATAAATCTACAGAATGAATATATGCTTCCAAAAAAGATGCACACCTTAAAGGATTTGTCTCTCAATGATCAAGTTATTTGAAACTTGTCCGCCATCTTATCATATAATGTAATCATCCAACTATATTACATCTATGGTCTTGTATAAGATCATCCTGAACATTCCTCAAAGCCCCTTTGTTTAACTCATCACCCTATATCGGTTACATTCATCAAACAGGTGGTATACCTAGTTTGTGTAATCTGAATCAGAACAGAAAGTCAAGACTAGTGTATAAATTATGTTAACACACATTGTAAGCACACAATCACACACAAACCTGAAAATAAGAATATTTAAAACCAAATCTTATCAGATGGGGGTCTGTGGACAAATACATGTTAATCTGCGGGTCCTTTTGTCGAAGCAGAAGCAGTACTCCCTGTCATCGTCGAGAAGGTGAAGGTGGCAAACGTTATTGTGTCCTTTCACCAGACTCCCATGAACTACCAAAACACAAAGTACAAAGTAACCAATAACGAAAATCATACCAAACATTAAAAACACTTACAATCAGCCCATCGTAACTGAAATAAAGAAAGTACAAATAGTCAAGGGAACCAATAAACTCTTGTGCTCTGCTGGGGTGCTGGGGGGGAATAGCCGAGAGCTGGCTACAGCTCCTCTTTATAGTGTCAGGCTCTAATCACACACGAGCTGAGAAGGGGAGTGACAGGTGTCTAGCCAAGACCAGGTCAGCATATAGACACTAGGACAAATAAGCATTATTGAACACATAAGCATAGAAAGACTGTAGACTGAGGTGTTAATATTTGGAATCAACATATGCTTTATCGAGAGTGAGAGCTACTGTGATACTTCTTAGCTGTTGAATTTGAATCACTCTGCTGGGACGTGCATGACAGATTTCAGTGAAGTGATTTCAGTGACCGGCTCAATTATCCCTTCTAATAAACCTTTAAGTTATCTCAGCTGACCGTTCAAATGCACTTTTATAGACAATTGACACACATTCAGTAAACAAAAACATCTATGATGCACAAACTTGGACACATCATCAGTGTTCTTTCCTGGACTCACTGGGTGTTTCGGGTCTTGCAACACTCCAGGTGACCCGACCGAGGCTAATCAGACCCCGGCCTGTGTCAAGTGGCAGGCTACTGCCCCCACGGTCTCTTAGAGGGGAGGTTTAGAGACAGAGCTAATTGGGGGTTAAGGTGGCTGATGACATATTAGCAGGAGGTGTTGGCGACACTAGGAGGCTCTAGGCACTGTGGGTTGCCTCCGGGCCTGGCTCCTCCTTCATCTGTCCTCCATCTCTCCAGATGTCATCACCCAGTCTGTTCCTGAATGTCATCGGTACTCCCACTCTCAGTTTACAGTAAACAAAAACATCTACTGATGCACAAACTTGGAAACATCGTCAGTGTTGTATTCAAACAGTCTTTTTTATCAATTGACCATGCAACACATTCTACCCAGGCATTGAAACAAACTAAATAGTGCAAGTTCTGAAATCCATGTACATAGGCCAAATATCTGTTGACCTGTTTTAACATTTGAGAAAGACAGCTTGCTGCTTGTGATTTCCAAAAGTGCAGCCATGTTAAAATACTATATATGAAATAAGCAAGTGAATATCAAACTGTGGTTTTCATCTACAATACAAACCCCTAATTTGCCCAGCTTGATGCCTCACTCTGCATCTGTGATGATCGAGTGAAACTTCTCTTGTTCTTCTTCATACAAGTGGCAGAGATGGGCTCCAACCATGGCCACTGTCAGGTGCTGTCGCTCCACCCTGAGTTTGAAGTGCTGTCCGTCAAGTATAGGCCACCTGGTTGTGCCTGAGCTCACAGGAGGGCAGGTGGGAGGCTATCAGTACCTGGGGGAGTGTAAAATAATTTGGGCATCAATTATTTTCAGTTGGTCATGAATTAATATAGCTGCTGCAGGACGCATTAAACCTTAATGCATCCTGCTAAGTCACCCCTTAATGATTAAGTGGTGACTTAACGGTTTCACATGGGGCATCTTTGTATGTGTGCTGTAGCCACATACCATTTTCATTCAGCTGAATGGCGTTGGTCGTCTTGCTGAGCTGGGTGAGCTCGGTCAGGATGGTCATCGACGAGGGTGGGATCTCGCCCACACAGCTGGTCCTAGACACGCAAGAGGACAACGTACACAGTCAAATCCCCAGTGTTCATTCAATTTGTACACCAACTAGTGACCAGGAGATTATTTTTGGGAACTTGGGCGTGGGGGAATATGTAGTTGAGCTCGTTGGCCATGTCAGCTTTTTTTTCTTCACGAAGTGCAAATACACACTTGAACAACACTCAACAGGTCTTCAAGTTGCCCCTTGGTTAGTCGCCTAAGTAGCCTAAGCTTCAAAATGATGATATGTGAAGGGTGGAGGATGACGGGCAGAAAGAGCGCTAGTATATCCTAGGATATACTCACTTCTGAACTGCACAATGCTCCGAGTGTTCATGAAGAAGACCTCTCTCTCTCTGACTTCCTGTTCAGAGTAGCAGCATGGCTGTCGAGGATGTTGGCGATCTGGAAATGAGGGATAACATTCCATGTTCATAATTAAACCATTTGTCTTGATTTGAAGTAAGAAAGAACCTGTCTGAATCATGTGGATAAATATATAGCCTCATTTAGAAACGAGCGCTCGTGCATTACCTGCTGGGTGCTGGCTTGGGAACTGGCACAGCACTGAGGTTATGTTGCTGACATACTGTGTCATGTCTTTCTTGACAGCCTTCTCAACAGCAGGGAGAATGCGACCAGACACACTGGTCATGATGTCCTGCAGCTCCAACACTGGCAAGGAGGGATCTCGCATGGTCTTCATCAGCCTCTCCACCCGCTCCCTAAGCTGGGGAGATAGAAAGAACAGCATGTTTATCAACCACTGTACTGTTAGCTAGGTAGGTGTTTGTTTCTTATGCACGCGTGAACTCGGACCTTGATGCAGAAGAACGGTTCGGGCAGGCAGTAGCCATTCATGATGTGGATCAGGTGGTCCAGTGTACTGTGGAACACTCTGTGTAGCTTCCCCCCTCTCAATGCTACAGCCTGGATAGTGGGCAGGGCCCCTGTGTGCAATTCCGCCTTAGGGACAAAAACACATAGTTAGAGGAGCATATGAACCCTAGCGTCCCTATTCTGGGGATGCCGAAATAGGTGAACATACAAGCTCACAGACTTGTAGATCGGCAATGACACAAGAACAGGCGTAGTCCACATAATATACCTGCTGCACTCTGCTGGGGTCATCCAGTTGGAGCTTGGCAATGACGCAGCCAGGCTCTAGTGCAGCCCCGGCCCTCTCACATAATGAATACAACCAGACTCTGAAGCGGTCAGAGTCATCACCATCTTCATCACCTGGAAAACACACATGTTAATGCAGTTTACATCTATAAATTCATGTCCATGAAATTAGGGCGAATATGCCGTTAATTCTCTTTCATTTGGATATCACACCTCCATCTCAGTATAGCACTGGCCAGAGAACACGTGCCCACCGTCCTCTACAGTGTACTGGATGAGTTTTCCTGCAGAGGGCGAGCGCAGCAGCGACGGGTCATTCTCCTTCTCAAAAACACAAGTCGTGTTTCCGATAGTGATGGGATACCTGCAAAATACAAAACAAACAGTTCTAACCAAGTTTAACCATTGAATATTGTATATACAAATCAGAATGGCAGGGAGGATTGTGCACAAAATGCCCAAAAAAGTCAACAGGAATTGGTCACCCCCCAAGAATAGGCATTGGTCACCCCCCAAAAATAGGCAATCTGCAAGCTCCCAACGCGCCGGGGTGCGAGTCGACGTGTTGTGAGCTTGCAGATCGGCTATTGTCAGCATGCCACAGCGTCATACGATGAAGGTTAATTGAGGTTCTAAACATTAAACAGCAATGTACCTGTCCACCTCCTCTTTCATGTACAGTAGGTGGTACAGCTGCTGCCGTCATATGAGAGCAGAAGGCTGAGGCGATGGACATACATCTCGGCAGATGCATGGTTCATGATGAGCACGTAGGAGTTGGGAGACTGTCATGTCACGCCACGGCCTTCATAGATCAGCTCCACATCCACCGTGTTGAGGAGCGTGTGTGCAGGTAACACCTGACCTCTGGCAAAGACAGTGGGAGATGTGTGTGTTAGTGGGTGCGGTTATTTATATTACCCCTTTTCCCAATTTCGTCATTATGCCGATTCAACGTTTTTCCCCTCTTGTGTAGTCCCTGTCACTGCCAACCCCTACATTTGGTCATGTGGGAGGCTGCAGACAACCATGTGCCTAATTCAATACACATGGAGTCGCCAGCCATTTATTTTCACCAGACAGTGAGGAGTTTCACCAGGGGGGTGTACGTAACGCATGTGGTGGAACATGCCATTCCTCTCGGTTTCACATCCGGCTGAACAGGCTCCGGCCAACCTGTAGGAGTCACTAGTGTAGCGATAGAAATTGGGTTTGCTGGAGAGCCTGGCCAAGCCGGATGCACCGTGGAGGATTCAAACCCCTAGTCTCTGCAGTGGTGGGCAGGAACTTCACCGCTTTGCCACCCTGATGCTCAGTGGATGTGTTTTCTATCCTTTTTTCTTTTTTTTAATCCCACAATTTTGTAACCCATTTTTTCTACCAGTGCCAATTGCCTATGTAATCCTGGCCGCTACTCTCCCAGCCTAGGGAGAGCCCAGAACTGAGCTCATGCCTCCTTCAATGCATGAGGAGCTAGCAAGCCGCTTCTTATCACCTGACAGGGGGGAAATTCCACGGTTGGACGTAGTGCGTGGAAGGAACACGTTATTCCAACCAGTTCCTTTCCCCTCCATCACCAGGGGGAGGCAGTATAGAGACCAGGATTACTGCATGTTTTTGTGAGGGTACCTACCTACCCTAAGGGACACAGGGAGAACATGCAAACTCCACACAGAAAGGCCCTTTCAACAACCCCACCTTGGGTATGGGCACTGATGCCCACAGCGTCCCCGGCGGGAATCGAACCGAGGACCTTCTAGCTGTGAGGCTTGGGTGTTTTCTATCCTGACATCAGCAGATCTGGGGGTAGGTTCATATTCTAGTCGACAGTAATCTCTCAAGAACAGATTCCGACCTGCGGTGGAATCTGTCGGAGCGGTTCGTCCTAACCAGTGCGCATTGGATACAAGTGGGCGTGCCTTCAGATCAGGAAGTGGGCCGCGCTTTACCCAATCAAATGTAGTGGGCGGGATTCACGTGTCCATCCACCATGATCCACCCTCCCCCCCTCGAAACTAGCCGAAACTAATTTAACAATAGCGTCCTCGGAGCGGACAAAACCACGGAAAGATATTCACATTTTAAATTACTCTTTCATCATAGAAACAAGTGGGCTTATAACCAAAACCATCCATGTTCTCTGGGAGAAGTGGTGTTAGTGTTCCGTGTAGAAATATTGTTAGTGGGAATGAAAACATGGTCGCACCAACCGGAAGTGATGCGCTATAGGCAGACATGAAACCGGTGTTTCCCTGCGCTCTAGTCTAACATTATACTCCTGCCAGACTCCACAGAATATCAGAAAAGCAGAGGTCGCTGTTTTTCATTTTCTGTGGGGTCTGGCTACGCGAGACTAAGTCGACAGACACCCATTTAGACCTGAGGCCGATTCTAAAAACGCCTTCTAAATCCAGACCTAAGTTTCTGAAAAACATATTTCTTCAATAATTACAAAACATGTATGTTGCTATGTACTGTACATAGCAACAACAACCCCAAAAGGGGTCCCCGCCCTGAAAGGTCTAGTTACAAAAAGGGCTTCCCGCCCAAAATGGGTTAAGACAGTACTTTGTTTATTCTTTTTGTACCTTTCCAGTGAGTGCAGGAAGTTGGACACACTGTTCCTCAGGTTGACATCGGCTACGCGGAGAGCACCGCTCACAATCCCCAGCATGGTGTCCGGACGCTCTGCCTGCCCTGCACACATAGCACTATACTCATCCTAACGGTCTTCGTTTTTATCATAAAACTAAAACAAAGTGGCCATTTCAATGTGTTGAGAACAATGAGAACAATGCCAGTAAGATCAAGCTTCCATCTACCATAGTCTAATCACGCACTTGACTGCGTACACTCGGTTTGACTAGAACACAGCATGGGGACATAATGGCAAAATAACATTTTTAGATCCATGTCGTACAATCATCATCACATAGCACAACAATTACTTGAGGTTACAGTGATTTCTTAATGCCATAAGACAGTGGTTCTCAAAGTGAGGTCCAGGGACCCTCAGGGTTCCTTGGGGGGGTTCCGAATGGACCCTTAACAGGTCTGTAACTCTGAAGATATGGGAGTCTTTGAAAAAATAAAACGTTTGAGCACCGCTGCCATAAGAAATGTGGTCCTACATGCTACATGTTCCTCATAGGTCGCCCCCAAATGGGAGATATGGCTGTACCTGCATCTTCTCTGAGAAGAGCCTGTCCAGCCAGCCAGTCTCAATGCGGTTATGCTGGAAGCTCTCAGTCTCCAGGAGCTTTATGAGGTACTCTACAGTGGTCCTGAAGTCCCCCCTGATAAGACAGTTCCTTCACAGCCACCACCATGTTACTACAGTATGTAGAGACAAAGACAACTGTTAAAATCTCACTGGGTGTCGTTCACATCATACAAAACAGAAACCCATCAACCCTAGCGTCCTTATGTGGGGTATGTCATTATTACAGATGAAGATATTTGTAGTGTAGAGGGAAGAAAAAAAGAAGCGATCAAGTATTAGACCGCTGGAGGACCCCGGTCAACAAAGAATATAGGGTTTAAGTGGTTACAGAGTTCAAGGGATAGTTTGGATTTTGGGGAATTGCACTATTCTTTCCGACTTACCCAGACTAAAGAGTCAAACAACCTCATTAACAACTTATTAATGTCACTGCATGCAGTTTGAAGCTATGTTGAATGGTGAGCTTATTACCTAGTTGAGTTCAATTCAATGGCTATGGAAACATGTAGCAGCTCCTCTCAAAAGTAGTAATCGATGGCATCTTTATGTAGGAAAAATTGTGCAAGTGCCCCAAATACGGAACGCTCCCATGAACAGAGGGCAGAATTGACATTTCCATCATTTTTCACTGACTGACACTGTATCATCCAGTGAGGGTGAGTGTACTCACGAAATGGCCTCTGATTTGCTCGTGATTCTCTCCCCAGGATAAGCAGTGTCAGGAGAAGCAGTGTCCAAACTCATGCAGGCCTCCAGCCGCAACCACGCTGAAGTAACCCCAAACGTTCTTATTGCTGCCGAGGTTCAGCACTTGGACCGTTCCCGAGCTCAGCTTGAAACCCTACAACAACACATCAAACAAATACTTAATCAGAGCCCCTTCAATTTGGACTTTTTTTAAGTTAAATAAATGACAGTAGCACTGAGGGTTTTACTGTATATAAATTCTACGTCCGTTGTCGAGAGAGAGACAGTGGCACATACCTCATCAGGGTTTTTGCTGGTGATACGGGATGCAATGACGTGGCCGCGAGGGGAGGGGGCCGTGACCAGACCTTCAAAGTCAATGGGACAATCACCCCAGGGCTGGACCGACCCCATACAACATCCTAATGTCTTTGATACGGTACAGAGGGATTCCAATGGAAATCTGACAGGAAAGGATTAACATGTTCAACTTGAAGCTCTTCTCTGGACAGTGAAATACGGAACAAATATCAGTTAAATATAACGGTGACCAGATGGTTAAATTTGCACACTCTTTGAGTTACACATGGATAATCTAGAACGGGGTGCACCACAGAGCACATATATGCAGCAGGCTGGGTGGCCTACCCAGGGCTATGTACTGTATTAGGCCTGTCACAATTATTGCATAATCACCTGATAGCAACTACGTATTTGAGCTAGTTGCAATTATTTTGCATAAATCATTAGAATAGTTTCTATTCATCTGTATAAAAACAGTTGGCTAAAACTAACAGAAATGTCATATTTACATCATTGTTTCCACTTCATTGTCCACTTTCAACCTGGCGTCCCTATTTTGAGCATTTAGGGCAAAAATAAATGCCCAGCTTCATGCCCCACTCTGCATCTGTTACTACTTCAACACCTTCAGTCAATTATGAGTGGTGTGTATATTGAGACTATAGGGCTTGAGCCTATATGTGATTATGTTACAATTACTACTGCTCACATGCATGTTTTGAAAAACAATCCTACTTCTTTCTTCTTGAGCAGTGTCTTCTTGAGCAGTGTCAGCGTCTGTATCTTCTCCACACGTTCATCTGCGTCTTGATGAGCTGTCCAGCTTCTTCTCCAGCAGACTCAAGCGCATGCTGGCCTCGCTCTGCTCCTCTTCCTGGAAAACACAAAATTACCTCCATTTATTTACACTTCCTTTTTAAACCACTCTTCTAAAGTTCTGTACTAATATCTAAAGTTCTGTACTAAAGACAGACTGAACACTTTAGGACGTTACTTCACTTGATAGCACTTACGTACCACTTGAGAACTTAAGCTAATGGTCAGGTGATTAAACTAATTAAAACACAAATTTACATTGAAACACCATTTCTAACTACAGACTGTCCCTACCTTGATCTTAAGTGACTTCTTAAGCTCCTTAATGACGGTCTCTCTGTCCTCCAGCTTCATATCAAGACCCTCTGCATCAGTGATGTCTGCTCTCAGAGCTGCTGCGTGCAGCTCCGCCGGTGGAGAGTTCTGGGAAATGACAAAGGCAACATATAAAACTGGGTTGAAAAACAAGGCCCTGCTTCAGTTAGAGTAATTTGATGATGTAAAACTGAAGGAGAAGCCATGTTGAACACAGTGTGTGTTAGAACATGTACACGTGTAGTCACGGCACTGTTTGCTTTAAACTTAAATCCATATTCTTTGGTAGTTACCATGGATTAGTGACTTAACGAATGCCTAAAACATACTGTAAAAGAGAAAAAACATAGTCTATGTCTTGCTTCCATTTTCAATACTACCACTTTAAACATCTTCTACCTCAATAGTACCCTGTTGAATATATAGTGAATATACATTAAATGTTGTTTTACTTGGTTCTGAGGCTTCTCTGAGTCATACTCTCCCTCTTGCATGGCAGTGGCCATCTTGTTCATGGTTGTAAACATGACAGTGGCAGGCAGGCACTCATAGGGGTTGGCGTTCCATAGATCTGGCACAGATAAATGAATGGACATAATAATGTGTACAAGATACAGAAGAACAGTGGAACATGCTATACAGTACATGACATGCATCTATTGGTTGCTTTTAGGCTATACATTTCTAGGCTATAGTATAGTACTGCCCCGTACAACCTAACAGAGCCCAGCACAGCCCACCAGGGCCCATTATAGCCCACCAGAGCCCAGCAGTCCGGCACATTCCAGCACACAAAGTCCAGCCCACTGGGAGAATAGCCTAGGGTATGGGGGTAGTTAAATGACTGTAATAGGCTATACAGGGCTGGGTCCAGCTGGAATAGGCTAGACTAGAATGTTTTAGGCCTTACTAGACTCTAATAGGCTCTATTAGGCTGTACTAGGCTCTTGTCAGCCCTGTAGCCCCTTTGCACTTGAGATTAACCACTGTGTCCACGGGCAATAGTTTTACATGGGTTTGTGTCCACCGGCAATAGTTTTACATGAATATTTCTAGGCTATAGTATAGTACTGCCCCGTACAACCTAACAGAGCCCAGCACAGCCCACCAGAGCCCATTACAGTCCACCAGAGCCCAGCACAGCCCAGCACATTGCAGCACACCCAAGTCCAGCCCAGTGGGAGAATAGCCTAGGGCAGGGGTATTCAACTAGATTAGGCAGGGGGCCACAACTGTAAAATAATTTGGAGTCGGGGGCCACGCACACAATGCGCAAAATTTTTCGGGTCTAATTCGGGTCTAATTCCGTCTAATTCGGGTCTAATTCGGTCATTTGACCAATATAAATCAACCTTTTTTCGGGTCTAATTCGGTCTAATTCGGTTCTATTTAAGGTTCCAAGTTAAGTTTCAATGAAAGATGGCCTTTCAAGAACTAATGAAGGATAAATAATTTGTACTGTTTTAACTTTGATAACATAAATCAAAGTTAAAATAAATAATAATTATGAAAATTTTTGGAATATGGCCAGGGGCCACAAGGAAGCTCCTCGCGGGCCGCACGTGGCCCGCGGGCCGCCAGTTGAATATCTATGGCCTAGGGTATGGGGGTAGTTAGATGACTGTACTAGGCTATAAAGGGCTGGGTCCAGCTGGAATAGGCTACACTAGAATGTTCTAAGCCATACTAGACTCTAATAGGAGCTATTATGCTGTACTAGGCTCTTGTCAGCCCTGTAGCCCCTTTGAACTTGAGATCAACCACTGTGTACACGGGCAATAGTTTTACACAAGTTTGTGTCCACGCCACGGCCAATAGTTTACATGAACATGTCTACGCTGTAGTGTCCCCGAACCACACTTTGGGAACCAGCCATGGACCCCTTTGGAAACCCTCTGTACACAGAGTACATTTTCCATTGAGTTAATGCTGGCTGTGTACACATGTCCACTTCCAATAGTTTTGGAAAATAGCCTGCCACCCTGTGGAATTATGCTTGAACTGCAGAAAAGGACCCTAAATACAAAAAAAGGAAACAAAAATCATCCGTGGGACTGATGGGCGAACAAGTGGTGTCCACACGCAGAGGGGGGGCCAAGAGGACATTTAGAGTCCCCCCGGTGAATTTTCACGCCCCCACAGACTGTACAGTGTAACCCAGAAATTGGCCGTGTCCACAGGGCATAGGGACTATGGCTCGTGGACACAAAACGTTATAAATGTAATAATAATAATAATAATAATATATATTAATAATAAAATAGCATGATGGGGGGTTCCGTGTTTCTAAGTGGGGGTGTTTCTAAGTGGGTGTTTTTCTAAGTGGGGACCTGTTCCCGGCTAATAAAGGTCCTATACTAAATTTCCATGTCATTACAGTTCTCAGATAGCGTCCATACTCACTCAGAAACGTGTTGAAATGTCTCACACACTCTCTTCTCCTCCAGGCTAGTGTGTTAGTTGACCATAGCCACAGCCCATCTTATTATTGTCAGCTGGTTGTGCTAGAAATACTGAGTGAAAACCCAGCTCAAAACACACAAACACACTGATATTAATCCCTAGCTCTTCATTTTCCAGATTATGGAATTTATAAACATCTCTGTTTTCACCTGTTTCTCTCACTGTCTTCCTTCCTGCTTTTTTTTAGTCCCACCCCCTGTCAGAACCTGCTATGTTGACTAGAGTTGATTGACACCTGGATGCCCAATGACATTGGTTCAAAACTCACACAAGGGTCAATATAAAAAAATCAAACAAATCCATGTGAATCAATACAAAAACGAAATACAGCAAGTTAAACAAGGATGTACATTAACAAAACCTCCTTGTCCGAAACTGTGAGCTTGTAGATCGGCTATTTTCAAATAGCCTATGTATAAAATGGGACTGAAGTGGTTAATGTATGTTTTATAATGTAATAATTTATATCTGCAAAGCAACTAGTAACTAAAGTTTTCAATGAATTGCAGTGGCGTAAAAGTGCAATATTTGCCTCCGAAACGGAGTAGGCCTTACTATATCTAGGTACACTGATTGTACCTCTGGGTCTGTGTTTAAGAGTAATGAGTCTAGATTAACTGGGAGCGTATTGATTTACTTTGATTAAAAAAATGATTTTAGGATTTGTCTCAAGAGCTTACGTCCGGTCGGGCTATATGGCACTGGCCAAACCTTTTTAGCTCGAGACCTAAAAGACAAATTTGCTGTCTCCCCAGGACTCTAACTAGTGAAAATAGCAGATGGGGGGGGGGGGGGGGGGGGGGGGGGGTGACCCATAGAGGTATAATATAACGGGTCCCGACCCACTGATTGGTAAACAGTGGGCTGGGCTATGGGATTCAGCCATAGGATTCAGCGCACAGACTTCTGGGAAGAAAGCGCAGGATCCCTGGGGGCAGCAGCAGTATCATACGGACAATCTAACGTAACATTTTGATAAAAGACTGTAGTAACTTTTACTACAAAACATAAGTGTAACGACCGTCATTGAAACTCTAGTGCTTGGACTATAGTCAATATATTTGTGTTGTAGTGGCGTTACGGCTTGGGGTGAAGCGTCCCTTTATCGCAGGAAATCAGTGCTAAGCTAACGTTAGCAACAGCTTTGTTATTGTTTTGGTAGCCGCTACCTTATAGCTATTAATTATTAGGCTATTTTAGTTTTATGATACAACTCTATGGCCGCTGTGTGGAACCTAAACTAAACCAGTCTCTGTCTTCTTAGTTATGATACAATTCTAGCTGCTGTGTGGAACCTAAACTAAACCAGTCTCTGTCTTCTTAGTTAGAATACAATTGTGGCTGCTGTGTGGAACCTAAACTAAACCAGTCTCTGTCTTCTTAGTTAGAATACAATTATGGCTGCTGTGTGGAACCTAAAATAAACCAGTCTCTACACAGAGCACCCTGGCCCCTCAGGAGGCTAGTCATTATTAAGCTATCTTAGTTATAATACAACTCTATGGCTGCTGTGTGGAACCTAAACTAAACCAGTCTCCACACAGAGCCCTGTGGCCCCCCAGGAGGGGCCCGCACTGCTCTAGTGATGTTTTATCTGTCCCTCTCCCGGTGGGAAGATGGATGAGAAATCCAGCAGCCAGAACCACCGGGTCCTGATCCTCCTGTTGATGCTGCTTCTCTTCGGCGTCATTGTGCTCCAGTACGTCTGTCCCAGCAGCTCCGACTGCCAGCTGCTGCACTGGCCATCGGGCAGTGCCCCCCGCGGTGCCACCACCCCTGGATCCAGCAGTGACACACAACGAGGTACGGCCACAAAGAAGGACCCGTACGTGGCAGAGGACGGGGCTCTGGTCCGCTTCGTCCCTCGCTTCAACTTCTCAACAGGCGACTTGAACCGCGCTGTGGACTTTGACATCAAAGGAGAGGACGTCATAGTGTTCCTGCACATCCAGAAGACGGGGGGCACGACGTTCGGTCGCCACCTGGTACGCAACATTCAGCTGGAGCGGCCGTGCGAGTGTCACGCAGGGCAGAAGAAATGCACCTGTTACCGGCCTGGGAGGAGAGAAACATGGCTCTTCTCTCGGTTCTCCACCGGTTGGAGTTGTGGACTTCATGCGGACTGGACAGAACTCATCAACTGTGTCCCATCACGTATGGACACAAATGGCGAAACCCCCAAGACCACCCTGCCGAGGTGAGTAACAAACACAAGAATCAAGAGGGATTATTATGTACTTTACTCGTCCTCACACAGGTACAAGCAGCAACATTTTATATGAGGAAACTAAAGCCTTGATTTATAGAAGCTGTAAATCTTACAGTCGAAGGTAGGAGGAGAGACTGCATGACATCAGATATGTTGGTGGAAAAACTAAAACCAAGATGATTTTTATTCAATTTTGTTTAATTTAGTTGTCTCGACTCCGGCAGGCCCTATGGCAGAAGGCCGGAGACTGTTTTCGCTCCTGTCCGTCTGTCCATGTGTCTCTGAGCTGCCAATCTCCGGCACTGCTGAACTGGACCGTTCGGTGTGAAACTTTGCACGCAAACTCCCAACGGCAAGTTGGGACACTAAAAAATGATTGTCCCTTTTAGTTTTAGTCTTTTTAAGGGGCGGCCATAGATGAATGGTTAGTGAGCTTGCCTAGGACTCCGGAGGTCTCGGAGGCACCAGGTACTATTGCAGCCCTCAGCAATGTGTCAAAGTGTCTCTGAGCAAGATACTTGGCTCAGCTGGGTTAGGCTGAAAACTGAAATATTAATAATACTGGTTTCCACATAGCTATAAACATCTTTGTATTTTTCAGTAATAGTAGCCAATTGACATAGTAACTGTGTCCCTCATGTCATCTTCTCTTTCCAGTAGGAACTATTATTACATCACCATCTTACGGGATCCTGTGTGGCGCTACCTGAGTGAGTGGCGCCACGTGCAGCGTGGAGCTACGTGGAAGGCCTCCCTGCACGTGTGTGATGGACGAGCCCCCACGCTGTCCGAACTGCCGAGCTGCTACCCCGGCGACGACTGGTCGGGCTGCTCCCTGGAGGAGTTCATGGACTGTCCCTACAACCTGGCCAGCAACCGGCAAACCCGCATGCTGGCCGACCTCAGCCTGGTGGGCTGCTACAACGTCTCCGCCATGACCGAGGACGAGCGCTGGGGCGTGCTGCTGGAGAGCGCCAAGCGCAACCTGCGGGGGATGGCCTTCTTCGGGCTGACCGAGTACCAGCGCAAGACGCAGTACCTCTTCGAGCGTGCCTTCAACCTGGAGTTCATCGCGCCGTTCACCCAGCTCAACGGCACGCGGGCCGCCAGCGTGGAGGTGGCTCCGGAGACGCAGAGGAGGATCCGTCAGCTGAACCGCTGGGACGTGGAGCTGTACGAGTACGCCCGAGACCTGTTCCTCCAGCGCTTCCAGGCGGCGCGGCAGCAGGAGCGAAGGCAGGCCAGGGAGAGGAGGCACCAGGAGAGGAGGCGACGGCTTCGGGGACGGCTGTCGTCGAGGCTGGGGAGGCCGACGAGGCCCCCGATTACGCCTGAGGGTCCCCCCCCCTCGACAGAGACGAAGCAGAGAGGGGCCGACAGAGAGACAGTGGAGCCTGAGATGCAGCTCCCACAGTGGTGGGATCTAGAAGAGAACGGCACTATAGAGGATTACCTGGACAACGTGGAACAATGGTAGTGGGAATAGGGGGTCTTAACCACTTAAACCCCAATCTCTTCGCCAAAACTAGCCGATCTTCAAGCTCACAACGCAACATGGTTATTTTTGGCAATTGCCCCCCCCCCCAAGGACTGGGATGCTGGGTTTCAAGTGGTTATAACCACCTGAAACCTAGCCTCCCTATTCTGGGGCGAACATAGCAGATTTACAAGCTCACCAAGCTCCACTATACAACGTGTTGTGAGCTTGTAAATCTGCTATTTTCTGCTAAGAGATGGTGTAGAGAGAAGTACTAGCAGACCTGGTATAGAGCCCTGGGGACCCCGGTCAACTATAAAGTGATTAATATTTGATGAGTTTGCCAGGTTTGCCTTGTCAACCGTTTAGCTTAGCAGCTCCTTCAAACTTTTTTAATGTCCACCATGGCCAGTTTTAATTTATGCACATTTATTTATTGATTTTTGATTGTATTACTTTGTTACACACATTATTGTGGCCAAAACACATCCTTTTACATAACATAAAGGTTGGTCCAAGCTGCCAATAGTCCCCCAAACTTTCACAACACTCCAGCCTTTTAGAATGTTCTCATAACATGAGATGTAGCATAAGGGACAATTTGTTTTTCAAGGAATACATGACACTCACCATTACATTTCAATGATGAGATATGCAAAATATATGTATGTGTGTATGTATGTATATGTGTATATATCTCTGCTGTCGGGTAGAAACCAACTATATCCAAAATATTAACTTTTCAGGAAATGAAAAAAACAAAAACGTTTTTAACAACACAATAGAGAAGGGTCACTCGCTCATCCCCTGGTTCACCGAAGTCATTCCTCTATGGAGAATAACATTGGTGCTCTATACTGACTTTGTGCTCTATACTGCCTCATCAAAGTTCGTATGACGACTTTATACATTGTCAGATACTTGAATGTGTCCTTATATTATCACTTTACCCAAGTGGACTTTAGGAGGTTTTTGACCATTAATGTGGAGATAGGGTATTTTTCCGTCTGACTTCGTCATTCTAATAATTCTAATCGTTGTTTTGTCCATTGATTAGTTAAGAGGTTTTGTCAGAAGCGCTTTTTAATACTTGTCATTGGTTCAATATTTGTAAAACCCACACACGGACGTGAAGGGTGTTCAACAGCACTGATTTATTTTTAAAAAAGAAAGTTGAAAAATGGTGGTTGTTGGTTTCTGACTGACAGCGTGTGTGTGTGTGTGTGTGTGTGTGTGTGGAGGCCCACCAAGACTCCACCAAGAAACTGGAGATCTAGAAGGTCCCTCCTATTCTCCTGGTGCACCTGAAAACGCTTCTCCTACGAAGGAAGCAGAAGCTGCAGACCACAGTTGACTTCCCTCCGGACAGTCTGGACCTGTCCTCGTACGTCATTGGACCCAGGCAGATCCTCAAACGATACAGCCTTTATGGAGTGTCTAACCGTGTGTGTGTGTATATATATATATACACATATATGTATATATGTGTGAATGCGTGTGTGTGTGTATATATATATATATTGCTTGTCATTAACAACATATTTATGGAGACCAAAATGTTGGCTTGTCTAAAATGCATTAAAAAAAATGCAGAACAGTTGTGAAGTTGTTTAAGTTTATGGTGGAGGATGGAATTTTGTATACTTACCTCAATGTGTAGCATACTTGCTAATGTCATACATTTACTGTGTCCCTTGTATGCTTTTTTAAAATATATTAAAGAACAAAAGATGTACCTACTGTACTTGTTGTGTTGTGTATTTGCCATACTCAAATGTTTCATATCCTACTCTACTGAATGCCTGGCTGGAGGCTTTGTGCTGCATCTGGCAAGTATTTATTATGCCAGCAGGGAGTGCTAAAGTGATAATTTATGTAGTTTGTAAGGTTTAGGATTAAAAATAATTGGATATGATGGTATAATTTGGTGTTTTATCTGCATGCAGATTCTTGCCTAGTTAAAAAAAAAAAATGTTTTAAATACATATTTAACCAAATAAAAGTATATAGTCAATACTGATGCTTGTAAATGTGCTATTGAGTTGGTAAAGTAAAGTCCTTGTCGGGGTCCCCACCAAAGTTAGTTAATATAGCATCAAATTATCAATCTACAAGCTCACAATGCATTGCGTTGTGTTGTGAGCTTGTAGATCTGCTAAAGAAGTGACAAATTGTAATCGTTTTGAAACATCAACAACACACATTTTGTATGGAGGTCCATGTGAGCACAAAATACATAAAACTTGTAGAATTTAGATGGAGAGTGAAAATGTGGTGTTACTAAATCTACAATTTGTAAATCGACACACTTTGTAATATCAACAATGTATGAACAGGGGTAGTAGAAGGGGTTGCAGGGGAGGGATGCTCCCTCAACGTCTAAAATTAGGATATCGGTTTTGGTCAAAACCACTTGAACCCCGGCATCCATATTCTGGTGGGAATGTTAGCCTAAAATAGCCCATCTACAAGCTCACAATGTGTCACGCTGCGATGCGCTGTGAGCTTGTAGATCGGCTATTTTTGGAAAATACATTTTGCAGAGGGAAACAAGCATATACCCGTAGATACGCTCCCCCACTTCTAAAAGTAGCACTACACCCCTGTGTATAGACGTCGTATAGACGTCTTCTGGGCCTCCTCTGGCGAGGTCTTCTGGACGTCCTCAGAGAAGGTTTTTTATACATCTCACATGTAATTAAAACATATTTTCTGGACGTACAAAAGATGTCCTAAAACATATGTTTCAGACATAATCGTTGGACATGACGTCTTCATGAGCTATATATTCTGGTGACAGCCGGAATGTAGACGGCATCCCGGGAGCAATATGGGTTAGCGCCCCAGCCTGTGTCTTCCGTGAGGAAGAAGCCCAACAAACCCGCGGTGAGGCCTTTAGGAGGGCCATTCAATCAATCCACAAGTGGAGCCTGCAGTACCACCACGGCCCAAGGAACCATCACGCCAGAAGGAAATGTTTGGATCGGGGCGGTGCACCTGATCTGGCGCAGCGCTCAGGTCCTGGACCTGGTGAGACAAAGGAGGAGCCCGACCAGGAGACAACCCACAGAGCCTAGTCCCTCCACGTGCCAGAGCCTCTCCGAGTCCCGGCAGAGTACTTCCGGAGAAGCGGACTGAGTGGCCCTGTCTTGCCCTATAGACTGACCGTGGGTAGCTACTGGGACGTAAGTCGGGGCTTGATCAACCCTGGCTGGGTCACCTGGGCGAGGGTGTATGTTGTATGTTGCGAGGCCCGAAACACCCGATGACCCCAGGCTACAACACTGATGATACGTCCCAGTTGCATCCATGTGATGTTTTTCTTTATTCTTATTGATTCTGACCCTATTTTACATACTGACAGAAATCACAATATATCAATATTCAGCCACGTTTGCATGGATGGATCCATTCTTACAACATAAATACCTATAGTCAGGTCATATTTTCATGTCATGGACCCGCCCGTAGATACACACATTAGGGCTAAAATAACTATTGTGTCCATCTCAATGGATCACCTGACAAAAGAATTACGATATAATTTAGACCGTTTTATCTGCATACAGATTCTTGCCTGGTTAAATAATTATGAATTAAAATGTGTCATTTAAAAATCATATATTAATTTGTATGAAATATCACATTTCTCCTAAAATAGTCCTTCTATAAACCTAATTATCCCAAAAGGGCAGAGTATACTGCAAAAAACAACAAAAAAACATCCACAACCATTTAAATATTGGCAGTCTTTATTTCAACAAGACTAGGAAATGTTTAATATACCTTTTCTCTTACAATTTAACATCTATGTCATCTTGTTTTTTCCATAACATTTAGGAGATACTCTGACAAGTAAAAATCTGATGGACTTTGATGGCCTCTTTTAGAGACATCTAAAACGGCTGCTCCTTATATTTACATATTGTTGATTCTTTTCAGTCACTCGCTCTCCTCTCAGAATAAGAGTCCGAACTGTACTTGTGGGCCAAAAAGCAGATGGAGGAGGTTCTTCTTCCGTCTCTAGCTCAACTTTAAATGGTCACCAGACTTTAGTTGTCTCTGTGGATCAGATGGAAAAACTCCCTGCAGCTGGATGGCCTCCAGCCAGCTGGGAAATGCTGCCGCCTTGTGGCCCGCAAGCACAGACATTCACCACCACCACCACCACCATCATCATCATCCCAAACATCTCCTCACCCGTTTGGAGTTGTAGACCAGTGGTTCTCAAGCTCTCGAACCCCAACAACTCTTGAGTCTTCAAATGGAGCCAAATGGACCCATTTGGTTCCATTTGTATACTCTCAAGAGTTACAGACCTGTAAAGATCCATCTTCAACCCCGTCAAGGAACCCCTGAGGTTCCCTGGACCCTACAATGAGAACCACTGTTGTAGACAGTTGGGGTTTTATCGCGCACAAGCACAGCTCTCCCACATGACACTTAACACATGCACAAGCCCTTGTAGAAATGTTGGTACACACGGGAACAGAGGAACCGAAACAGTGGAAATACAGACATAGGGCCTAATTTAGTTGTCGAAACATAGCTTGGATATCTTTCCATGGGGGTTGCATAGCTCTTCTGCTGCGTGGACATTCTAGTCCCTCCAAGTCCAACTTCTCGATGTTTTGATGTCCTTCACTGATTCTTTTCAAGTCCTCTTGATTGTACTGAATCATCGGGAACGTTAACCTTCCATAAGGATGTCTCCCTTACAACGTACAATCATCCTGACAGTCATGATACACGAGAGGCACGAAGGTTGTGAGCAAACTGCCATGTCCAGTATTCACCACGCGTCTTAACATTAGCCAATCACTTTAGACCTGCACACAAACCTGAAACATGCAAATCCATTCATATATATATATATTCTTTTACAAAATGCATATTTAAACCAAGACATCTGATACCAGTACAAATAAGTCCGTTAATTTGTAAAATTAATATTCTTTTCCATCTAAATTATGTATATCAATGTATTCTGAATACTGTATTTTTTAGATAATTATGTTTGTCATTTCTGGAAGCATGTTTGCAAATGCATTAAAAAAACATGCAGTTACATAATTTACTGTACAAAAGCAACTGGAGATGACATACTATGTCAAGAGGAGAAATGACCAGAGTATCAAACTACAACTGAATGTTGAGCTGAACAAAACAAACTTTAGAAAATTTGCGCAGATCACTGATTATAAATGAATACCTTGAGCAGTCATTAACATCTACATTCGTTTGTTTCTGACAATAAGAAGCTAATAAAGTACCAAGGTTTATAAAAATACAACAAACTCCGATACTCTCGCATGTATCAAATTTGGTAGCACTTGTGATAAAGACATTCAATGTTGCCTTGAAATGAAAAAATGTAAGAATTAAGTGGGTCAATCAGTTGAAGTGTGTGTTTACACCCATTCAGTCCATTAATCTAAAGAGGTACAAATGTGTATTGTGGAGTGGGGTTGGGGGTTGGGGGGGGAATGGATCACCCCACCATCAGCTCCTAATAACTAGCAGTAAAACTCACTGTAGTACCTAATAGATATCTTCATAGTAAAAATAGCTAAAACTTACAACAGCTTTCAACATAAAACCCTGTATTAAAAAAAAGTATTTTTGATCTGATTTCATTTGATCAAAGCCATCACGTCTTTCGTTCCTCTTATCTGGTTTTTATCTCCAACATTCCAGACACACAAGTCACATCCTGTCCTTTTTCAAACGGGTCGGACTGTTACGGAGTCAGAGAACTCCGTAATGGACTGAGTTTACAGTACCAGAGGGCATTCAGGACTTGTCTTTGTCAGCTAACCTTCTTTAAAGGGGGGGGGGTCTGTCTCCGCTCCAAAACACTGGGGATACCTACTGTACCACACGACTAAACTAAACCAAGACACTTTCAGGTAGAACGCTGCTCGTCTCTACCGACAATGAGGCTGTGTACATATACATACATTATGTGTACATGCTAACTGCACGTTCAGCACACAGCATGCCCTGAAACTCCACCACACAATGATTCCATCTGTCGTTGAACTAGCTAAATGCCTGTGTTGTCATTTCTCTCATAAGTATTTCTGACAGAGTGAAAGGCCAGTCAATAAAACAAAACTGCCATCATACCGGATCAATGTCCTCAGCTTTGATCGGCTTCACACCGGTCTACTGGCTTACATCTCAAATGGAAGCACAGTCTCTGTCACACACACACACACACACACACACACACACACACACACACACATCCAACAACAATACACACACACATACGCACTCAAACACAAACACACACACACACACACACACACACACACACACACACACACAGAAGGACTACTTGCTACATTATTTCTTGGTTGCTCTCTAGTTAACAGAAATGAAAATATCTTCAGAAATGCACAGATATGTCTCAGCACAGGCACTCAGCGCTCAACCAAACACCATCGTGACAACAAACAAACAACAAACCAGTTGTGGGATTAAATTGTCAAATAAAAAAAGGAACACTGTTTGTAATGTTGTAGGAGGAATCACAGCTCAGAGGGGCAGCGAGGAGTGAGCATCTAGCCCCCGAAAAACATCAAGGAGGGTAAAAAGGTGAATTCTTTTTTTTTTTTTTGGAAGAAAAGTAAAATCTCTGTACACGTCCTTTAAAAAACATAGCAACAAAAAATCTTTAAAGTGAAGTTATTGTAATATTAATAAGAGTCTCCCCCCAGCGATGGACAGACTGACGTCCTGAAGGCAGTCTTTTGTCTTAAAAGTCTCTCTGACAGTTTTTCCCCTTCGCTCCATAGTTCCTTTCCAAGCAGTGGCGTTTTTTATCTGAGGTGCGGGGCGAGCAGACCAAGGCCCGCCACGCACAGCACCACCAGCAGCAGACTGCTCTGAGACGCGCGGTGGCCTCCGTCGGCCGGCGGGTTTTGGTGGACCACGGGGACGAGGCGAGGTCCCGCCACCACGGGGGGCGTGGAGAAGTACATGTCGTCCGTCCCGCAGGACGGAGTATCGCAGCCGCTCCCGCTCCCGTCGTCTGTACTGCCGTCCTCATCTGAAACACACAACCAGAAGGTTAGAGGACGGACACAGTGATAAGGAGGACTAGGGCTACAACTCACCATTATCTTCTTAGAGAATATTCTATCGACTTTATTAAATAAATAATAATTAAATAATTGAGAAGTGCATCAACAAATCGATAATCCACTTATAATTTGCCGCACAACGGTGTCGTGCAAAATAGCTCTAATATCTACAATTACAGTTCAATAACTACTGATAGAGAGACAGACAGACAGACAGACGGATGGGTAACTCACCATCCTCACCGTTCTCTACAGAGATGTCGGTGCCGCTGTGCGCTGCTTTTAGCCAGCTGCTCATCTCCTTCAGAGCGGCGATCTGACTGCGGATCACGGTGTCTGGCTTAGTGATATCCACGTCCACGTCCGGATTCGACACCTGATTGGCCAGTCCGTTTCCAATGACGACAGACTCGTACCTGCGACAGGAGGACGGAACAACGGGATGTTTGGTTTAAGCGGTGCTGTTCTACATTCAGCAAACCAGGAGAAGAAATTGCAGATTGAGACTTTTAACCTTTGCTTTTATGAAATATCATTAGGGTTTTATGGAAGACGATTTGGAACATCAACTTACAATTTAAGCAATGGAACATTCTAATACTCTTTAAACTTATAAGAGTGACTGAAATCAGTCGTGGTCGACTGAGAACTTTAATCCATGCATACCTGCTCTTTGCTGTACCGTTCCAGCACTCATCTCCAGGTGCGATCCTCTCCCCGGCACACACAGTGTCTGGCAGCGTTGACCAGAACTTCTTAGCGTGTTTCAACTTCTTCTTAACATCCCCTGTCTGGGATGACAAAGACAAAGCAATAAGAAGTCAGCTGGGCTTAACCACACTTCGTTGACCAGGGTCCCCCAGGTGTCCTCTTCTTTCTTTCTTTTTATTCTCTGGCAAAAATAGCCATTCTACAAGCTGACAACACCACATCGCACTGCAACGCGTTGTCAACTCGTAGATCGGCTATTTTTGCAGAACGTTAGCCTACTATGACATGCCCAGAATAGGGATGCTAGGGTTCAAAGTGTTAAAATAAATAAATACATGAATGAGATACAAAGATAAATGTTAAGTTTGATGTGGGACTTACCAGTCTGTCTAAACTGGTTCCAGCAGCTGTGGTTGGTCTGGCGTCAGGGCTGTACGGGCGGAAACGACCTGTGAAGGTGGTTTCTTTAGCGGAGCGACGGGCACGGAAAGCCTGGCTGGGTTTGGGTTGTCCACACCCCTGGAACACCTGGAGAACAGAGGTAAAGGAATGGTCAGCATGCATGCATGGCATACACGCACGTACGCACGTATGTACGAAGTTTACGAACACCCACACACACACACAATGTGACTACAGACCTTTTGGGACACTTGCATGCTGTTCTCTTGCATGTTCATGATGGCCTCAGAGATCTTGACATCGATGGGGTCGACCACAGACTCAAAGTTAAACGGACCCTCCAGCCTCTCTGCCAGACTTAACATGGCATCTGAAAAAAAAAAGAATGTCATGAAAAAAATAATAATAATCATGAATCACAGATTGATTCAATCAACACAAACACATAAGACACGTCCAGTGTTGCCAGATTATGTGAGAGAAACAAGCAACCAGGTCTAGGAAAACCAGCCCAAAAGAAGCAACTATGGGCCACATGAGCACTTTAAAACATACATCAGCTAATTGAAAATAGCAGATCTACAAGCTCACAACGCGACGCGTTGTGAGCTTGTAGATCGGCTATTTTCAAATAAAATCTTGCGGGGAAATTATAATAAGCAGATCTGGCAACCCTGGACACGTCTTGAAGTTGCATGAAACTATGCAACAGCACAGCAAGCCGTTTCATGCAGTTTGGCACATGACACACCACCAGGGGGCAGCAGCAACCAGCAGTGTACCAGGAATAAAAGAGAGGCCAACCATTGTGTACTCTTGTATACTGTACAATGTCTTTTATGCAAGTACATTGCCTCGTCATGTAAATAATTATCATGTAATCCCATATAGAGTGGGACATCAAAATAAAAACGGCAAACATTATTATATAATACTAAAAATAAATGAATAGTATTATATAATACTTTTGGAATAACATGCTGTGAGAACACTGTACTCCATTTATTTGTGTTGGAATTAAAGCCGCAGTCTGTATGTTTTATGTTTATCCCCGATGGAGAGAGGTATGTGCAACGATGTCTGAACTACAGTAAAGATAGTGGCATATCTAGTGTCCAATCTGGTGCAGCTTCTGCCTCAAATAACTTTATTGAAAAAAAAATAGGATCATGCTCCAAACGATCAAGGGTTTATTACCACCATAGTGTGACGTTTCGAGCCTAGTGGCTCTTCCTCAGTCACTGATGTTTGTTTCTGCCCTTTTCTACTTGTCAAATAACTCTATTGACATTGTCAAACAGTAGTTGTCCTACCCAACACCAGGGTCTAAATGTCTCAATGGAAGAGTAGGGAGACCACCTCCAACTACATTTTATTCTACATTTTTATCCCAGATTAAATAACAGTTATGTACATTACAGCAACGCAGATCATCAGAGCTATCAAGGTTTATAGTACTGCTTCTCAAAGTGCAGTCTGGGGACCGCCAGGGGTCCTTGAGGAGTGTAACACTGAGCGTGTATACATTTGTACACTCTTAAGAGTCCTACTTACAATTTTAGACGGGGGTCCCAGACATAAGTTTCATTAAATGGGGGTCTGTGTGCCTAATGTGCATGAAACTGGGGGTCCTTGAAAGGAAAAGACCTGAATAACTGGCTCATGGGACCAGAAGAAGTGTCCTTACCCAGGAAGTTGTTCCATTCCGTGTCCAAGTCAGCCTGGTTGGCCAGGCAGCCTCGCATCACGTTGAGACAGTAGTTCTGACAGGGCTTGAGGGCCACCTGGCCAGAACAGTAGGGGCAGTACAGCATCTTCATGGCTGCTCGCACGCAGCTGGGTGACGCCGTGACCTGAGAGACCAGAGCAAGAAACAGTCAGTCTACAGCAGCTGGTAGTCACTGAAAACTATATATCGGCCATTATTTTACTTTTCTGATGATTTTTTGATTGATCGGTATCGGCAATTATGCAGTCCACATGCACTGGCTTTTCAACCTGGCATCCCTATTTTGGGCATGACATTATAGGAGAGAATTCTGACAAGTTTTCAAAGATGTCCAAGAACATATATAAATATAATATAAATTGATTGGACAATTTATATTGTCCTTTTAGACGAAATATCAGTCAAAATGTAGGTAATCATCAGTAGTCTAGAACGCGCCCAAATCGGGATCGGACGCAAAGATTTGGGTCTACTAAAAACCACCACAATCTATTTTATTGGCCAACAACAATTTTGCACATATAAGGAAATGGACTCGGTTGTCTGATCTCTGTCTATGCCACACATATCAATTATCTCTGTCCTGTTGGACCGGGGCCTTTTCACACTCATACAACCACAGTCTAAGATTTAGTTGCCTTGCTCAACGGCACTTCAACGGTGGGTGTTGGGAGAGGGGTGAGTTCACCAGTGGTTTTACAGCCAAAGTTCAAAGATCAGTATCATCTAATCAGTCCTCCAAAACACTTGCTAAGCTATCATAAAGTTGTCATGGCAGCACAATCAAAGCACACCCAGACACACAAATGCCTTCTTTGTAGTGGAACCTTGACCTTTTAGCACCAGGAGAGACAAAAAGAGAGAGAGAAGATAGGACAGAAGGAACTTTACACTAAAAATACTGTGGTTCAGACCAAGTCTCCTGATAAGACAGCTGTTGAGTAAAAACTATCGCGCAACACTCAGTACACTAAAATATAGAGCCTGGGGGAAGATTTTTATCAACCCATATCCCAATGCTTTCATTTTGCTTGTTTAGGCAAAACGTATTGACATTACATAAGTATTCCATTACAAACCTCCAAGTATCTACTTGGTGATAATTACATTTTAGGACCTCATTATAGATTCATGGAAGCTTCCACGCCAACAAAGAGCTTAAGTGCACATCACGGCTCCTTCTAATCAACTTACCAGGAAAACTTTTGTAAAAAAATACTACTTATGTTGAGGTACTGCACTGGTCTATGCGAATTAGGGCAGTATACCATGAACAGTTGGCATATCATAGCTGTCGGGTCAGGCAGAAACCCTTTATCTCAAAATGTCATCTTTTTATGTTTTTCCGTCATTTAATGCCCTACTTTGTCATACAAGAGAGTCGGGCAAAAGAAGTGAAAATAGCCGATTTACAAGCTCACAATGTGTCGCATCCTGAAAAGGAATGGTTTTGGACATACAAGGTTTCCAGTCGACAGAGGTGATTATGTTATCTTGGCACATGGCAGCGGTTTGGGATTCAAAACGGTCACCTTGCAATTGAGCCCCGGACCAGATGGCACCATCATGATTATATAAAACGTGTTTTGAAGTCATCATATTGGAGTTTGTGATTCCCAATGCTTGCTCATCGGCAAAGTGTGTACACCACTATGACTGTGATTAACAAAAAGCGGTTGTCGTGTGTGTGATGCCAGGGCTTTTCAGTTTTTACACTCATGAGAGACATACAGAGCATTTAAAAAAAAAACACATACCGTGGAGACTTTATGGACCACCTCTGGCATGAGCAAAAGGCCACGGGTGAAGGTGCGCGCCGCCACGAAGGCGCGTGTCAGCTGCAGGCGGAGCTTGCGAGGCACGTCACCGAAGGGCTGCAGCTGCTCGGTGTGGCGGCTCACGCACTCCATGTAGGCGTCGCTGAACTCGTACTGCACGTTGACCAGCCGGAACATCCTCTCCAGCAGGTCGGCCCAGAAGTCCGACAGCATGGAGTCCAGGTTGACGGCGGCGCCGCCCGACAGGTAGTAGCGTTTCAGCGACGCGAAGAAGTTCTTGAAGAGCTCGGCGTTCTGCACGTACATCATGCCGTACGTGCGCACGAACATAGTGTTGAGGGAGCGCTCAGCGTTTTCTAGCAGCTCACGGAAAAACTCTGGTAGGGGGAAAAAAAAGACAATGG
>NC_139955.1:10477849-10557849 GCF_963454915.1 Gymnoscopelus microlampas
GCAGCTACGCCCAAATATGGAGTGTGCTGTTTAACATCAATGTGTCGTCATGGCATCAGGCGCAAACAAATCAGGGTTCTCCATACATGGGCGGATCGGCGGTGCGACGTAGGTGTAAAGGCCTCTAGTTTTTAAAAATGTGCTTCTCGATTACTTGATTAATTGAAAAAGTAATTAATAGAATGAATAATCACTAAGAAAATAATGGACAGTTGCAGCCCTAAAGAGATTGCCTTTACATATGACTGGTGGGAGACATGGTTACCCGTGAGTCATGTACGGAAACGGCAAACACACTGAGACGGCTGAAGAGAAAGATGAGCACAGGGACGAGAACTAGAGAGCCAAGAGCCATGAAACATGATAGACAGAGAAAAAAGAGAGAGAGAGAGAGAAAGAGAGGTCTATTCGGGAGGAAGAGAGGGAGTTTGGGGAGGCAGAGAGGAGAGATGGGGACAAAGGGAATAGAGAGAGGCAGAGGGAAAGAGGGAAAGAGAGAGGGAGTGGGATCAAGCAGCCATCACATTCCGACACGTCACATTCCTGCTCACATCTGGCGGCAATACACACACACTGTTACCAACCCTCAACAAGGCTCACACACACATGCACGGACGCGCGCGCACACACACACACGTTTTGGCCCCCCATTAACCACATGAACCCTACCGTCCCTATTCTAGGTGGCGGACATTTGGTATTGCGTTGCGACGTGTTGTGAGCTTGTAGATCGGCTATTTTCGGCGAAGATATTTAAGTGTAGAAGGGAAAAGGAGGAGGCCTAGTATATGGGGCACCCCAGTCAACTATACGTATATATAGGGTATAAATTGTTAAACACAGGAGCCATCTCATATTGTTCTCCCGTTTGGTTAACAGGTATAAGCTCCATTTCACTAGTTGTGACCTTCCACCGGGCTCCAGATATCCGGCAACATCATGTAGAGCAGTGGCTCTCTGCCTCTCAGTCTCTGCTCTACATGATTCCATGTCAAGGACCCCCAAAATGTATATGTGTATTTGGCCGGGGACCCCCCCCCCCATCTCAAAATATTTTGTTCCAGGGACCCCCCAGAATCAAAGATTTGAGTTAAACATGTTAGCTATTAAAAAAATATATATATATATTCAAAGGTTTGCACACATTTTCACAATTAATCAAAAATAGCAGCTTAGTGCAAGTGCAAAGTATAAAAGGTTAAAGTGGTTAAAATTATTGTGATACCACATTAACACATTTTGCTGGGGACCCCCTGGAACCCCCCCAAGGACCCCTGGCGGTCCCCGGACCCCACTTTGAGAATCAATGATGTAGAGCCTGGACGATATATTGGTATTATTTGACTTTTCTTTACAACATCAGCAGCAATTGTGTAGCCGATGTTTTAAACACCTTCGACCTGGCATCCCTATTTTGAAAAGTTCCAAAGGTTTTCAAACAAAAATAGCAGATCTACAAGCTCACAACACATTGTATCATGACCTGGTTGTGAGCTTGTAGTACGTTTTTGAATCGGGCTTAAGTGGTTAAATAAAAGTTCTGTTGTGTGTATTTTATATTACAGACAAAACATCGGCTATTTTCAAATAGGCTAGGTATAAAATAGGGCTAAAGTGGTTAAGGTATGTTTTATAATGTAATAATGTATATCTGCAAAGTAACTAGTAACTAAAGTTTTCAAATAATTGTAGTGGAGTAAAAGTACAATATTTGCCTCTGAGATGTAGTGGAGTAGAAGCAAAAGTATAGACAATTGTAAATACTCCGGTAAAGTAAAAGCACCTCAAGATTTTACTTAAGTACAGTACTTGGGTAAATGTACTTAGTTAGTTTACACCACTGGTCGGGCTCTAGCATCACGGTTGGATTGCACAGATCTGGAGATGTGTCCTGCAGGCTCAGTGACTCAGCACCCAGACGCTCCCCTCCCACCCACCCACCCACAGCCACCGAAACCCGACACCAATATTTACAGGCATGCACATTTGGGCATACATATACACACACACACACACACACACAGAGAGGGCAGGAAGTAGAGAGGAGCCTGGCGGCGGAGCAGAGACGTGTGTGTGTGGTCCCGTCTGGAAGCGTTGCCCGTCTCTGGGATCGGGGGGGGGGGGGGGGGGGGTACACGGGACGGACAGACGGGCCTGACGGTGAGATGCTGAGAGACAGCTGGACGGACCAACGGACACAGACACACTGTCTCTGCTCCGCAGCGCCGAGCAGGTGGGAATGTCCATCAAAAAACGAGCCGCTGGTGCAGGGACAAGACACTGGGAAAACGGGGACCTCTGCGTGTGTGTTTGTGCGTGGGTGTGAGTGTGTGAGCAATGTAGATGGGAAACACACACACACACACACACACACACACACACACACACACACACACACACACACAGTACTGTTAATTTTACTCTGAAAGTGTAAAAATCTACCCGTGAACACTAGTGCATTGGTTCGCAAAGTGGGTCTTTGGGGGGTACTAGGGGGGCCCCAGCAAAATTAGTAAAAAATGTGTCATAACCCCTTTATCCATATTTTATAATTTTGGGGGTCCTTGAAATGAAAAAGTTTGAGAACCACTGCACTAGTGTGTGTGTGTTAGGGTTGGAGTTTTGCATGATTTATATTTCGTTGCGCTCCAGTGTCACGCATGCTGAGCAACGTGAGCCTGTAGATTGGATATTTCCGGCTTTAGGGAAAAAAAGGATTGTAATACAAACGTGTGTGAGTGTACTTGTGCCTGTGTGTGTGTGTGTGTGTGTGTGTGTGTGTGTGTGTGTGTGTGTGTGTGTGTGTGTGTGTGTGTGTGTGTGTGTGTGTGTGTGTGTGTGTGTGTGTGCGCGTTCTTACGGTCAAAGTGGCTGTGCTTCTGTTTGAAGGTGCTTTGCAGGTTGGTGCTGAGCTGAGAGACCGGTGCTTTGAGGTCAGAGTGACTCTGCTGGCTCAGCTTCTCCTCCATCTCCACAGTGCAGCAGGAGAAGCCCTGAGGGCACACCTTGAGAGGAGCTCCTGGAAGACAAACACACAACACCTGTTACACACTGTAACACACTACAACTCTGACTTTGATTGAAGGGCTGCCTGCAGGCAGCCATCCACTATCTTCTTAGCGATTATTCTATCCGTTACTTTTTCGATGAATCGAATAATTTAGAATTAGTTCAATTAACAGTTGCACCCTTAATTGATTGATTGACGTTTGTATTGACAAATACTAGCATTACGTCCAGGCCAGGGCGTGTACTTGTGCATCATTTGACATAACTAGCATCATGTGCAGAGGATGTACTTGTACATTAAGCTGCCTCACACTACAGAAACAGGAGATAGGCTCCTGACCTATGGACCACATGGCTGGGAAACCGTTGTTTTCCCAAGGGACTGGCAAGTGAGACACAACTCTCCATTGATGTCAACTACACTAAACCATACAAATAAATACACATTTGAGTGAGACAAGAGTAGATGGGCATGAAATCCTGTTTCATTTTGTATCAGGTCATATGTAAGTAACTACAGTAACCCAAAACTCATTCTGAATCCAATGTGTACTGTACCTTGTCAGCTGCGGTTACATGAGCCAATGTCTTTCATAGTGAAAGAAAGAAGATTCATGTAATTAGGCTAAGAATGAATCATTCTTAGCCTAATTTAATGAATCTGATTGACGATTCATTTAGACGAGCGCTGATTTGATTATGTCCTGTTTACTCCCCATAACAGAGCGTTTCTGACATGCACAAACAAACCAACAGTCATATCATAATATGGTAAGCTACTCCTGCAGTTAGTGTTATTAAATACATGGGCAAAGACGAGCGCAGAATGGAAACATCGAAACACATCACCGGAGGTCAGAAGGCGGAGCTTGGTGTTCCAACAAGTTAAAGAAATTAATTGCCATACCAACCGTCATGGAACATGACAGGGACAATTTGACTTCATCTGGTCTAAGACACATTCTGATGGTCTTCAACTATAAATATGTCGTTTTAAAAATCGTTCTAACTGAAGTGAATGGCAGAGTTCCACACCACAATTATAATGACAAAGATAGTTGTAAACAATAACGTTTGTATCACTTCATGAACAATAGAAATATTGACATCTAGGATGCATTCAGTCTCATGCACACTTGGGAAGGTTTTGCTATTTCACGAAGATGAGGAGACGGTTAAGAATAGTTAACGCTAACTGGTAGGCTAGCTGTCATTACCTTAATTAACAGTTTTCTGAAAAAAAATGTATGTTGCTATATCAGTGGCTATGTCAAGGACCCCCAAAATGATATGTATTTGGCCGCGGACCCCCATCTGAAAATATTTTGTTTCAGGGACCCCAGAAGCAAAGATTTGAGTAAAAAAAATCCCTTTAAAATATATATAGTCATAGATTTGCACAAACTTTCAAGATATTTCAAAAATAGCAGATCAACAAGCTCATAGCGCTACATAAGCAAACTATGTAACAGTTAAGACAAATAAACTAAACTAAACTTGCATGAGTCTTTCAGCAGCGCAGCACCACTAGAAGGAAATCTCTCTCTCTCTCTGTGTGGGCTCTGACACAGGCACAGGCTCACACACACAGCTGGACTGTGCAGTGTGTGTGTGTGTTACTGTTTGGTGCCACCGTTTACAGCATTGGTTCTCAATGTGGTGTCCGGGGACCCCCAAGGGTCATTGGGGGGTACCAGGGGGTCCCTAGCAAAATTAGTTTATAATAATAAATCATTTTAACCCTTTTATACTTCCTGGCTATTGAAAAATATCAGATATACAACATAGCGCGGCACAGATCAACATTTTTGAAAAATCTTGAAAATGTGTGCAACATTTTTTAAGCAAACATTTGTAACTCAAATCTTTGCTTCTGGGGGTCCCTGGAACAAAATATATCCACAGTGTGGAGTAGTGTGGACGCTCACATAATTATCATTATAGTTATAGTTGAGTCGTGCTCAGTGTGAACGGCACATGACACTCTATAACATTGCTGGTTCTCAAACGTTTTCATGTCCAAATTGTAATTGGTTTCCATGTAATTGGCCACGGACCCCCATCTGAAAATGTCCTGTAACGATTTGAGTTCTTAACACTTTCAAGATTGCTAAAATAATCCAGGCTTGGTCGCCGGACCCCACTTTGAGAACCAACGCTCTATAACACTGTTACACTCTACAACACACCATAGCGCACAGTGTAGTGTGTAGCCGTGTGTGTGTATACAGTGTAGTAATTAATCACACAACTGACTGAAAATGATTTGAACTTCCTGTTTGGTCAGCTGTTGCACGATGCTCTCATTAATAACAGAACATTGTACAGCAGATCTTTCTGTCCATCATGCTCACCGCAGCCATTACAAGTGAGCTTCGATGAGCTTCTCGATCATCCATTAACCTACATTGGCTCTAAATATCGGTTTCGATATATTTTCGGTTAATTGCCCAGCCCTGTGTGTATATATATATACACACACAGGGCTGGGCAATTAACCGAAAATATATCGAAACCGATATTTACACACACACACACACACACACACACACACACACACACACACACACACACACACACACACACACACACACACACACACACACACACACACACACACACACACACACACACACACACACACACACACACACACACACACACACACACACACACACACACACACACACACACACACACACACTCTAATGTTTATACACAGTACACACTACACTATTATACTGTACACAGTCACACTGCATGCACTGTATACAGTATACACAGTCACACTACACTGTATACCCATACAATCACATTATTAGGCCATATATACACATTTACTACACTATATAATACAACAACAGACTTTCACTAATATAACAAGACACTGTCACTACACCGTATGTGTAATAAAACACACTGTCTGTCACGCACTCCTTCCATATAAACATAAACCTGCCGGTAGATGTGTAGCCCTCTCACACGGAACTCATCTGAGACAAATGTATCATTACGCACCAAACCCGCCCACAAGGCATTGGTACCTGGTGCCCGCAAGTTCTCGCTACTGTTCTCGCCAATCCCTGCCAAACCGGGACGTCTGGTCACCCTATATACAATGTATTTCTATGAGGACACGCGTGCGGACAGTCGGACACCCCGTTTTTCCACCCATAGCTGGAAGAAAATCTTCTTGTGCGCGGCCAGTGAGAACGCCTGCATTCATTAACATGGAACGGAAAAAAAGCAGCGCCCGTGCACCTATGCGTGCGTATCCTCCTGTGGGTTTGGTGCGTTAATATAAAAGCTCTGTTACAGACTGTAGCACGTTTTAACTGGGGGTATTTGGATCATCTGAACTGACCTGTGGACAGTTTATCTGCTTTGTTTGCGGTGAGAACGTACCAAATGAATTCAGGTGTGCAAACAACCACTACCCGACAGGGCACATGCAGAAGCCATTTGCTGCAGGTTACAATTTAATTGAAAGCAAAGACATTTCCCCATATTCTATTAGAATATACAAACTGTCATGAGCATCATAACAGCTGGTCCCACTTTGATGGAAGACATACAGTCACTTTATAAATCACCTAGCTGAGACGTTTGGATAAATCACAGACTTGGAACTCATTCTTGCCGTTGCCGGTGTTAAAACCTGAAAGTCAACACTGTGAAGGTGACAACACCGTGTTCGGCACAGCTGATCACCACAATCATGCCTAGAATAGCGTCCCTATTCTGGGCATGTGATAATAATAATAACTAGAAAAAGTGCTCCTCGGAGCACAAGTCTCCGCCAGCAGACTTGTGTTGGGAATGTTGGGAATGTTCTAATTCTTATGTTCTAATTAGAACATGTTACTGTGTCATAGTAACATGACACAAGTGTCCTATCCGTGTCCTATCCGTCTGTTTTATCCAAACCTTAGTTGGATAAAACTGGTATCCCCACCTGGAGTTACTGTATAACTGTCCTATCCGTCCTGTCTGTATAAGTGTCCTATCCGTCCTGTCTGTATAAGTGTCCTATCCGTCCTGTCTGTATAAGTGTCCTATCCGTCCTGTCTATGTAAGTGTCCTATCCGTCCTGTCTGTGTAAGTGTCCTATCTGTCCTGTCTGTGTAAGTGTCCTATCCAATTGTTATAGTATCCGCCATTTCTCAGCCATTTCGTGATTATTCCTGTCTTACCTCACTTTGAAAGAGACAAAGACTCTTTCAAAGTGACACATGTATTTATAGCCCGTTATATGTCACTAGCCAATCAGATCACACTATTTCACCGTATTGTCAAGTGTCACGTGAGGCTCGACCAATGTTTGCTTGGCTGACGGAAAGTGAAAACAAACTCTCCTGGCGGAGACAATAATAGGTAAAGATTTTGCAAAAACAGCCGATCCACAGTCTCACAACGAGATGTAGATCGGGTATTGTCGGCAAAGAGACTTGCTGTAGTAGACTAGAGAGAAAAAAGTAGCAGGCCAAGTATAAACGCCTGGGTGACCCCGGTCAACAAAGTTATATGATTAACTGCAAACAAGTGGATTCAGCTGGTTTGCTCTGCTAGAAATGCTGCGAGTGCCAGTAATCACAGACCTGGGCCTTGTACCCACACAGGTTGACAGTGTGAGAGTGACAGACAAGTGTCAGACAGAGACGAGATAAGGAAGATTGTCGGACAAAACACCTCAACACACGTCATCAGCCCGGCTTCTAATCAAAAGCATCGAATGGAACAGAGCCTACTGTGTGAACCTTTGACAGAAACGCAGTTTAGGATCAAATTAACAGGTCGTGGTGCTGGCCACAGAAGGGTGAATGCAAAGTTGCAGCTGCAATAATGTTTTGTTTTAAACGTGGCTGCTGGAATTTGGGGCGAACACAGAGGTCCTTTCACTCCAGCCAGGAACCAACGGCAGCCAGGGCTCCGTGGCCTGCATGCCTCCCTCTCCAGCCCTGGCCTCTGCCGCACTTCAACCCAACGCATGGAACTTTTTAAACTGTATTTATGACAATCCTTAAAGGAGGTCTCTATGGTTTCATGCAAGAGATCTATATTCAGTCTCTAGACCGAACACACATGCACATTGAAACGATACCGTTAGCTGCACCTCTTTCTTGTGGAATGTGTGTAGAAACAAACTCATGCATGTCTGGAACCTTGACAGAACCTTAGTCGGAAAGACCGTTTGTTAGAATGACCTGTGGCATTTTGGATCACAATGGCCAAAGCTTTAAAGGACCATGCCAGTGCTTTTACATGTTGAATACTTTCCTTACATTACTGCCAACAATTTTCTAAATCATAGACCTAAATCAAGATTTTGGAATATTTACCAGATTTCCCCATTTTCTTTACAATTCTAACTTGCAGGTGAAGAAGCCCCCTTAAAATATATATTCACGATGCTATGAAAAAGTTAGTTATCTCAACAAGGCAATTCATGCCTGCACTTAAATCAGTGCTTTCAACTGCATGAAAAATGCAACGTTATGGTAACTTTGACAAGAAATAAACACAGCGTAACTTAAGGGTCACTGTGTTGGATGACTTATCTCAAGCAAGTTTCAAGTCTCTGCAAGTTGATTTTCATACGGTATAATGAAATGAATGGAAACCAATGACTTTCCTGGAAGGCAGGGGGAAGAAATAGCAAACAGTATGCTTTGGAAAACGGTCAGCAGTAATGTAAAATATACACGACTAGTAGTCAATGGGCTAAACATGCAAAAAAAAACACACACAGGCATGTCTTTTAAAAGTTTGAAGACATTTTGGAGGTAAGGTTTACTAAAACAGATTACCTAAACAGAGCATTGGAGGGTGGGATGCAGCACCCACCTACCGTTACCCTCAACCCTTAAACTGGACCCCTCGCTCTGGGAACAAGTCCAAATAAGGCTCAACTCACTCTTTCTCTCACTTAACCCCCCCCCCCCCATCTTCACTCACTCCCTCTCTCACTTTCTCACCCCCACCCAACACACATATATACTCATTTCTCTCTCTCTCTCGCGCTCTCTCTCTCTCTCACACACACACACACACACACAACCCAGGCACAGTTGGCAGCCACTACCTAAACACATTCACACATCGCATCAGTGCTCACACATAGTTCTTTGTACCGACATGACTGCAGGGAAGAGACCCAAAGTCAGCAGTGAGTGGGCACACACACACACACACACACACACACACACACACACACACACACACACACACACACACACACACACACACACACACACACACACACACACACACACACACACACACACACACACACACACACACACACACACACACTCTCGGGTGAAACAGCCATTCAGTGTGTCCTGAGCGGAGCCAATCAAACGCACTACATCCATGTTACCAAAGTACACAAATAAAAGTGAGCTGGTCAATATTTCACAGGAATGTCTGTACAAATGTGACATTGTTAGCTCAAAGGATTAGGTCTCTGAGAACTGAAGATTCCTCAGCTAATGCATACTTTGTGAAAACACCAGGGGCAGCCAATTTTTCCTCAAAAACCACCGGAGAAAAATGGCGAGGGCCGTCCTGGAACATGATAGTGTGAACAGACTAGGAGGAGTTAAGCCTGATTTTATACTTTGCCATACGACCGTGTCACACGCCAAAAATAGCCAATCTACGAGCTCAAAAACACGTTGCGATGTGACGTAGAATTGTAAGCTTGTAAATGGGCTATTTTCAGCATACAACCTAGTATAAATTATTAGACCATATAAAAATCAACCTCGTATCGTATGACACATTTCAACCGTGGCTATGCACGGTTGGGCGCATCAGCAGTACCAGGGGAAAATATTGCTCTTTTATGAGCTTCGGACAGTACAGTGACACCAGGGACTAAATGTCTCAGTGGAAGAGTTGGGAGACCAGACTCCCTACCACTGCAGATGTGCTAGTTATTATTGTATGAACATACGCTACCATACAGACTGGTTAAAACACCATTTTATATTCATGGGACATTCAAAGCCGGAACACATCGGTGTCATTTTTCATTTTAGCAATAACCATTATGGCTACCACTTTGGCTATTAAAAAATAGCAGATATACAAGCACATGGCGCGGCTAAAAAGAGTGCAAATCTTCGAATATATATTATTTTCAAAGCGAACATTTGTAACTCAAATCTTTGCTTCTGGGGGTCCCTGGAACAAAATATTTTGAGATTGGGGTCGGCGGCAAGATACATATAATTTTAGGGGGTCCTTGATATGAAAAAGTTTGAGCACAACATACGATATAGCAACATACGTTTTTCAGAAACCTGTTAGGATTTAGAAGACATTTGTAGATGCGTTCCCGGATTGAATGGGTTAAAATATGTTCTGGATTTCAGCTTTAATGACGTCTCTTGGCCCTCTCTAGCTTAATAACTGTAACATTCTAATAGAACACAGAGGGCAGAACGTTGTTCCAAGTGTCACTCAAGATAAAAATGGCTATTTATGGCACTCAAAACAAGAGAACAGCTTGAGACAACAGCTTGTAAACAAACATGTGACAGTGTGTGATGGCATTCATCAGCACTCCGCTTGCTCTCTGCGTTTCCTTTTGTGGGAGACCAGCATCCCCTTTAAACGGCTCATAAAATAAGTCACTTCCCTTTGACGCTGGCCTGCCTCTCAGACCAGCGTGGGGGGAAGGGGGAAACGCCTCACGGACAAAACCCAGATTAGACACCTCGCCGCCCCCTCGGCCCTGCCATCATGTGCCACTGAACCAGACAGACCTCCACCCCCAACCCCCAACCCCACCACCACCCTGCAGGCTTAGCCAGCAGGGTCAAGGGTTAACAGCCACCCCTATGAGAGAGGTCCCGTCCTCTGACCCACCCCCCCTTCCCTTCCACCAGTCAGAACATCCACCTCACACAGTAACACACACCTCTAGCCTACTTGCCACACACACACACACACACACACACACACACACACACACACACATTAAACATTCCCACACAAATCCAAAGAGAGAGAGTGCGCACATACAGGCAATTAAGACCCGTAAAAGACACAGACACTCACAATACACATAAATAGAAACTTTTAACAGCCACACACTTCAATCACAAGCCATAAAAAGTAAAGTCTCTGAGGGATTATTTCCGTACCCCTGTGTGAACTCAGGCCACCACCTAAACCGCTAACAGAGAGAGAGCGCGAGCGGGGAAGGAGGAGGCCCCTAGGGGCCACAGAACGGCCGCTGACATCTCTGTCACTAATGGAAGGCAGCTACAGTGAACCACAGCGAACCACTCCCCTGGCCCAGTCAGACAGCACACGTGCACGTACACACACACACACACACACACACACACACACACACTATATAAGATAAACAACCATGAGATATACTGCATGCTGCTTATGGTTAATGGGCCATACAGTGCAAACCTTGTTAGTTCAAACCAGAGCTATGGGAATGAGGTTACATCCAACCAGGGAAATGTTTGGATGATAAAAATTATTATATCAATATTGTGATATGAGATTAGATATCGTCTGGGATTTTGGATATTGTAATCCAAATGTGATATGTGTTGACCTTTCCTGGTTTTAATCACTTGCGCCTTATTTTATACTATAGAGACATTAGCCTAATTGTTTAATTACCAACCTGGCTGTTACCATCATGGGAATAATAGTGTTGAAAAAAAAAAATTCAAACTAGAAAAGTGCTCCTCGGAGCACAGGTCTCCGCCAGGTAAGGTAGGTTATTGTGGGCCAGCAATGTTGGAAATGCAGGATGGAATATGAAAAATCGCACAGATCCGTGTTGATCACATGGCTATAGAGATAATGTGTACCGATTTGCGTGATATTTGGACAAAATCTGTAAGAGTAATATAAAAGAAATCGTCCTCCTGGTGGCGCTATAACAGGCCACTCTGAACATTTCGGGGCAGAGGTTCTGCTCTGGCATCCAGGGAGTGTGCGTGCACAGTTTGGCTGCGCTGGGGCCAGCGCTGCCGTAGATTAGCTGTTCACAGACGGACATACGGACGGACGGACAGGGTGCAAAACATCTAAACACAGGAGGACTAGGGCTGTCACGATTACAAATGTAAGTTGACGATTAATTGTCACTCAAATAATTGCGATTAACGATTTAATTTGTGTGTAAAAATAGCAGCAATAGCTGATCTAACAATAGCTGATCTACAAGCTTACAACGCGTCACTTGACGCGTTGTAAGCTTGTAGACCTGCTATTTTTGAATAAAGAATAAAGAATGTGTCACATGCATTGCCAGAAAGTCAACAAACATAAATCTTAACCATTTAAACCCTATACTTAGTTGACCGGAGTCCCCCAGGCGTCTATACATAGGCCCCAACTCTTTTTTCCCTCTACACTAAATATCTTCGCCGAAAATAGCCGATCTACAAGCTCTAGAACTAAAGTTGGCCCTGGAATAAGGACACTAGGGCAGTGGTTCTCAAAGTAGGGTCTGAGGACCCCTAGGGATCCTTGGCGGGGGTTCCAGGGGGTCCCCAGGAAAATGTGCTAATACAGCATCACAAACATTTTAACCACTTTATCAATTTATAGGTTGGCTATTCAAAAATAGCTGATTGAACATCTGCTATTTTTGAAAAATGGTTTCGCTGGCGAAACCTTTTCACATGGGGGTCCGCGGCCTAATATATTTCAGTTTGGGGGTCCTTGACATGAAAAGGTTTGAGAACCACTGCACTAGGGTTGATGTGGTAAGGAGCAGCCCTGCAGACATAACAATCAGTCCTCCATGTTTCTCACTACATCTAGGCTGTCATTATCTGGGAGGGGGGCATTTGTTGGCCAACTTTCTTCTGCTCCACAACAGGGCTGTCACCGTCATGACATTTTAGTTGACAATTCATTGTCAATACAAATAATTGCGGTTATTTAATTGTGTGTTTGCTTTTTACGTTTTGTAAATTGACATTGCTCAGTATGACAAACTTGTATATCCTATATACAAAGCCTATTACTGAAAAAGGTACAAATATAAAAATTAATCAAGCTTGCAGATATTTCTTTACATTTTAGAAAATGTATGAACATACAACCTTTCTTTTTTAACACTTTTTCCTCCCCAATTTAGTCGTTTGATTCAATTGCCAATTGAATCCTCCCCACACACATTTCTGTGTTGTCTTGTCACTGATGTTGTATCCAACTGACCAGTGAGGAGCCCCCTACGGGAGGACGTAGAGCCTTCATCCTACTCCTCCCGCCCAACACTCCCTGCTGATGGGTGCCATCCTAGCCCATAGGATTACGTGCAGTGACAATTATCACTCTCCCCGCCTAGCTTCCTTCCCCCAACCATGGGCCAATTGTGTTCGTGTAGACTATAGACGAAGCCGGATGCACCACGGTGGATTCGAACCCACAACTTTGAACGTGGTTAAAAGACATAATGATGTAAATATTACATTTCTAGTAATTTAATCCAGCTGGTTTTATACAGATGCATGGAAACGATTCTCACGATTACTCAAAATAAATGTGATTAGCTCAGATAATTGCAATCAGACGATTATGTAATGATTGTGACATCCCATGCAGGCTGTCTGACCTGAAGTCTGCTGAGGAGAGTCCAGCAGGACATGTGCCGCTGGCTTCAAATTGTGAGGCTTTTTGGCGCAAATGAGCCTCACGTCTGTAATACACTTGATATTCTTTTACCGTCTCGGCCAGAGAAATTAGAGGGGAGTGGAATGACGCTCAAGTGAAAGAAAAGAGATTCAGAAAAAGAACAGCAAAACCGCTGGGTATTTCATTTCTAAAATCATAGCAATTACTTTTCTCTAAGAGTCATTCACTCTGCAGTCTCTCTTGTTGCAGCATGTCAGGTAGTCTCCCCTTCTGTTTTCTCTCCTCTCTCTCCTCTCTGTCACTCAGCTGTCTGCCAACAGTCTACAAAACCGTGATCCAAGCCCGAGAGTGCAGAGAAAGCAAAACATTTTTCTTATTAATTTCTCTTTTGGCATTTCCTTTCGCCCGTTCCGCCGAAAAGTAATATAATTCGTGGACGCCCGCTGAATAAGATGGTATAAAATGTTCCAAGTCGCCCTTAACACAGTCATGATTCTGTGAGTGTTCTGCTGGGGACTTTCCCTTCTGCGTTCAACTGCAAGACCATAAAAATGCACACAGATATGTATCGCAGTCACGCACCAAATGCGCAAGCCAATGAAAACTTGAAACAGAAGCCAAGACACATCAAAATCTTCAGTGTTAATTTAACTATGAGCAGAATCTTCAATTTAACTCTAAGATTGTTTGCGCACCATTTTTTTAAATGAACTAAGAGGGGATTTTGCTGTGCAGAAGACTCATGTCTCTACTCTCTAGTTAATTATACAGCATGATAACCGATTCAACTCAGTGCCCCTGAATGTCTATTCCCCTTTGCTCTGCTTTCAGTACCACGGTCGGCTGATTCAGTGCAATAATCAAGAGCAATGTTCTGTATAGATTCTGTAATAAATTGCCTACTTTGCTGTGTTGATATTTGTGTATTTTCTTTCTCCATACTGTTCCCCAGAGAGCAGCCAACCAAGTCCAGTGACCTTGCAAGTTAAAACGTACAATAAAACTGATTATGAATCTGTGTAATTGTCTCCTGAGGTTGTCTGACACCATTAGACCTGCACGTGGGAGGGGGGAAAATGAATGGAGTTTAATTTGATACTTTCCACTGCATTGTAAAAAAAGAAACTTCTTTAATTAGGCTGCTTGACAAAAAGATGGTTTTTATTTACAGTAACAGCCTGGGGGTGGGGGGTAACTGCAGAAGGAGGGAAGGTTACAAACATTCATACATTCAGTAAAACCCCAGTGTGTTGCTCAAGGGTACCTTGGCTTGGATGACGTTCAGAGAGGAGACGCCGTGCCCGCTTCTCTGTACGTTTTACACTGCCAATAACTAGGAACGTTGAAAGCTGGGGTAATCATTATATTTCATAACAATAAATGGAAAACCATATAATGATTTTTCTATCAAAAAGTTGTTTTTGGAAATGAAAAAAGCAGATCAAATACAGTGCTCGGATGTCTGAAATGTTATTATACCCAGAGGCTTTGTAACATTTGTTTTTTTTCTAACTGCACTCAAACTAAAGGTCAAACTGCAGCCAAATGAAATAAATGGAATAATAACAGCCTGTAGTAAAAAATGACATTATTATTGAGTCATGGTTAGTGTATTGTGATAATATTGTATGACTACTAATTTTACTGCATTGTACGTGATGCATCCAGTACAAGAGAGAGTACTGCACCCAGTAGTACAAGAGTACTGCTGCCCAGCACTGCAAGAAGAGTACTACACTAAGTATTACAACACAGCCGTGGTGTAAAGTAATTAAGTACATTTACTCAAGTATTGTACTTAAGTACAATTGAGGTATTTTTACTTTACTGGAGTATTTCCAATTTTCTGTACTTTTACTTCTACTCCACTACATCCAAGAGTCAAATATTATACTTTTACTCCACAACAATTATTTGAAAACTTTAGTTACTAGTCACTTTGTAGATTTGGATTACTATTACAAAACATACATTACCCACTTCAGCCCCACATACATTTCGCCATTTGGAAATAGCAGATCTACAAGCTCACAATGCGTCGCGATGCAATGCATTGTGAACTTGTAGATCTGCTATGTTCACATTTTTTTAATATATTTCATACATTTGAAAACTTATGAAATGGGACATTCTGCATAATGAGTACTTTTACTTTTGTACTTTAAGTATATTTTGATACCAATACTTGTGTACTTTTACTCAAGTCAATTTTGAATTCCGGACTTTTACTTGTAAGAGTATATCTACAGTGCAGTATTGATACTTTTACTTTACAAAAAAATGTGAGTACTTTTTCCACCACTGCAACACAGTACTGCACCCGGTACTACAACACAGTAATGCACTCAGTACTACAGAGTACTGCATACAGTAGGACTACAACAGTTTATTGCAGCATGGACGATACAACTGGTGCACACACCTGGTAGGATGTAACTGTGGCAGGTGACAGGCTAAGCGATATGTCACCGTTCATCATTCAAAAAGGGTATAATACATATACCGTATAAGCTAAAAGTCATAAAGCTAATCGTCTGTGTGTTCCCCCCATTTGCAGCTCAGATTTCACACAAAAAGACATTATCACACTTATACAGAAACAGAGCCAACTATAAATAAATTCCTTTAAAAAAGCCAAGACAAACCGAACACACTGAGACAGTTAGGTTACGATTACAGCAAAAGAGAAAATGTTCAACAATATTAGCCTGTAAGAGGAACCAGAGCAGCTCATATGGAGCTCATCAGAGCGGGAAGAAAGCTCCAAACTTCACTGCCTCGCAAAAAGACTGGAATGACAAGTTTACAGCAGTTTAGCCAACCCAATAATGCTTTTCAAGTCTTACTTCATGAGAGGATCGAGTCCAAGAGTGGCTGAAAAAAAAAAGTGGCAAGGGAACTCTGCAGCCTGCAGTATCGTAAAAACAAAATGGAGGCAATCCCGGCGTCCACGCATCTGGTATAGTCACTCATCTGCTCACAGCGTCCCTGCGTAGCAACTCTGACAAGGTGAAGAATAGCTTAGCTGCAAATCTTCTGTGAACTTTCCCATGTGTTTTACCCTCACAACGTCATGATAAACATTCGTGTCAGGAAAGAAAAAGGGGCTTCATCTCGGCCTTCCACGGCAGCCGAGGTGACAAGCGTTTCCGTTTGGTGTCTTTGCAGCATTAACCGTCAGCAGAAAGACATATCCCCCCCTCGACGCCAGAGGGAGGGCAGGTGCTGTGCTAACGAGGAAGTGTGTTAACGAGCAGGATATCCCACGCCGCAGAGATATGCTGACCCTAGCAGGCGGCGGGAAGATGTTTTCAGCATGAGAACGCTCTAGCCAACAACCTCATGACTCTCACAGCCAGCCTGAAGCCTCTCAGCAAGGCCACGACTTTCAGCAGTTAAGTCAAACTGTATAATCTGTAAACAGCAATGCACAGTAAAATCCTTATTAGTTATTAAAGGACGACTTCGCCCATTTTCAACCAATCTTCATATAATTGGTCCTCACTAACGCTCATTATAATATGGTACCATTTGTGTCTACCCGTCTGTGTCTCAGAGGAGGGCTGTGGACAGTTCAGAAACCACCTACCAGTGACATCATCGATGGGGAATCTAAGCTAATGCAAACTGTAGGTTTTCTGTTCCTGGAAAGTTAGCGTGCTGTAATGGAAGCCATTGTTCTCGTGTTAATGAAAATTGAAATAAGAAATTTGAAATCTTGTTTGGAATAAAAGGAAGAAGACAAATGGTAGGCGGGTGTCCACAGACCTCCTATGAGACACAGACCGAGTAGGAAAAGAATACTACCATTTTATCATGAGCATTAGTGAGGACCAATTATATGAAGATAGGTTGGAAATGGGTTAAGTCGTCCTTTAATCTAACTCAGAGAGTGAACAAATGTTACCAAATGGACCCTTGTGGGACCATTTGGTAACATTTGTTCACTGGCAGAGGTATATTACTGTGCAGGTAGGAGCTGTAACATACTAGGGGTCCAAAAGTTAATCAAACTAATCGATGGATTATAGGAAATAATCAAATGCAATAAAATCATTAATTTGGGGTTAAAGAGTTTGGCATGTCATTATAGGCGGCAATTAAAAAAAAGCAAAAATAGCTAATCTACATGCTCACAACAGGCCACGATGCTTGATAGTGTTTGATAAGTGTAGAGTATAAAATAGGTGTTAAACAGACTAATCGATTTAGTCAATTATAAAAATCAATTAGAATTGTTTCACCTCGATTCGTTTTTGTTGTACAAAAAAATACAAGCAGTTACCACAAAAAAACTGAGCTTCTTTAATAATAATACAAAAAAGTCATCAATAGTATAATCGCTAAGAAACAAATCAATAGCTGCAGCCCTCAACATGAACAGATTACACGGATCCATCTGGCTTTACCTGCGGTTACAACAGCTTCTGCACCCATGTGGAACTTTGCCGTCTTTATCCTGGAAGGTCATGTGATCAATCATGCCTCACATGATCACTCATGACACTTCTAACCTCTGACACAGCACTGAGCCCTTAGAAGTTAAAACAAACAACAATTGAGGATGACCAGTAGCAACCGCGAGAAAATGTGGTTGCCGGTAAAAGTCTGAGTGATAAGCATTGATCTGCTGGGAAACATCAGCCTCTGATCATCACTGACTCATAGCAGAACACTCTACATTGCTTTCCAACAGCGAAGAGTTTTTCACTCGAGTACTCTCTCTAGAGTGAATTATTTTACAGCTCAGCAGTCAAGCCACAAGGCCTTGAATAACGTCTGCGTGGAGTGATGTTTCCTTAAATAAATTGGGGATTAAAATCCTCCTCCAAAACACAGCTGTCAAAACACCAAACTCCCAAAATTTGCTTTTCAGATGGCATGACAGCGATGAAAAAGGCATGCATGTTGTGTGCTGTGGGCTGGCGTTTGAGGCAGGGCAGGGCAGGGCTCATTAGAAACACCAGGCCCAGTGGCCACAACGCTCAGCAGCTACCAGGCAGCAACAGGCCTTCGCGTAAGCAGCAGCCAACTTTCTTATTCAGTGTGAGGGTTCACGTGCAGATTAAAAAATCATTTTCCGCACGAGCCCTTTCAACATGTACAAACCCCTGCGCGAGCATGAATGAAGTACTGTTGTTGTTTTTTGTGTTAAAAGGCACGCGGTCACACAAACAAGCGCACACTGGGACTCATAAATCTGAGTAACTCCTCTGCCACTAGAGTCCATCCTGTGATTGCTAAAGCAGTCGGGGCCTCTGGCCAATTAAAACTCTCCATTTGTGAACATTCCAAAATGCTGTCATCCATGAACATTTACCCAGAAGCCCCTGGGGGGATTCCACAACACGGCCCTGGCCTCTTGCTCTGTCTGTTTCCCTCTCCCCCCGCCAGGCCTGCGTCTCTGCCTTTGTCTCCACGTACAAAAGCACCCTGCCTACACCACTTCCCAGGTCACTGCTTTGTCAATGATTTAACTCGCTACTGCACTTCCCCGAGTACATTTAAAAAGTCAGCGGCCAAACGCGGACCACAGGGGCTGTACGCACGCGTGACTTATCCCTAACCATCACTTGTTGCACGCTGGAAAATGTTTTAACCACTTTCAACATGACGTCCCTATTATGGGTATGTCATTATATGCAAACATTTTTGTGTGCAAAAATAGCAGATCTATGAGCTTGTATATTGGCTATTTTCGCACTACATCGTCGTACGACAAGTGGTTAAAGAGTTTTTTTGTGTGCGAGGCATTTTTCTGCTTTATTTAGATAGGAGAGTGTAGAGACAGGAAACCTAGGGCAGAGAGAGGAGAAACATGCCAGACATGACGGGAGTCGAATTCAAACCCGGGTCCTCCCTACTCACAAGGAGCAAGTGGTCAGACATGCGCTAACTGTCACTAGTCGCACCCACACACACACACACACACACACTTTAAAATACAGCCCACGAAATGTCTTCTTGCAATAGCTATGAAAAAAATAAATACCAGAGGAAAAGTCTCTTCTGGACTGTCTGACCCTGGCCTGTGAAATAGTGCGAGGTAAATATAGCTGGCGAGTAGCAGATTGTGTGAAACACATTTCCATGAAGTGTGTGATAGCAGATCAGAGGCGGACAGCTGAACTCTGTTGATTCTGACAGCAGGACAAGGTTCAGGTGGTAGAGATTAAATCCAGCCCCCCCTTCCCACCCAGGTACAAAAAGCAACCTCGAATAGTAGCAAGTAATGACAACCAATAGGGTTGAGGGAAAGAGTGGGTGTTTGTGTGTGTGTGTGTGTGTGTGTGTGTGGGGGGGGGGGGGGTGCAGTGAGATAAAGATAAACAAAGGGAGAACAGAAGAGGGTGGGTTTCTATGGTCAGTCACCCAGACAGGTTAATCCACTGTTGGTGTGTGTTAATTAGTCAAGTTAATGTCATGAGAAAGAGTGGGTGTGTAACAACACAGTAACATTCTTTGTATGTGTGTGTGGGGGGGGTGTAGATGACAGCATACGTGCAAACCCCAAGACATCAATAAATACACAAACGCAGCAGCCAAGGGTCAGTCTCCCAGCGTTGTTGGGAAACATGCACTCTATGCAAGACAGAGAGAGCCGGAGCTAAGCACATTAGAAAACATCTAAATCTCACTGTTTACTTGCCCGGATGCCAAATAGACGTTAGACCCCGCTTCACCACGGCTTCCTCACCACAACGTTATTTCTCTCTTCCTTCCGAGCTATTCCGCTGCATTTTATAATAATGATAATAAATGGCAGATCTACATGCTCGCAATCGGTTATTTTCTGTATTTTTGTGTGAGATCATTGTGCGACAAAGTACAAAATAGTGCTTGAGTGGTAAATCAGAGTAATCAATTTAGTCGTTGACATATCATTTTTCCTTTAACAAATTATCCCAAAACTTGCTTCTCAATGAATCAGCAAAGTCAGCGATAGAATAATCACTAAGAGAGTAATGGACAGTTGCAGCAATAATCATGTTAACAGAGGAGTGTGAATAGAGAAGAGGAGAGAAAAAGAACATCTGCTGTTTGACTTCGGTGCTGCTTCCATGTGTCATCTTTCGCGGAATCGCAGGGAACTTGTTTGTCATCCTTGTGATGAACGCAGGGATTGGTGACTGGCTGTTTAACAGCTGCTACTCCCATCTGTAAAAGTCTGCCCAATTCAACATCTCCTGTTCTATGAACTACGCTGATTTAAAGCTGCAATCCGTAACTTTTATGTCCCACCCAAGATCTGAACCCGGGGTCCCCCCGCACAAGCACAGAAATGTGAACTGTTGGAAGTTGGAACCAATACAGAAAGCTGTTTGAGCAGAGCATGTATTGTTGCCTTTTGAGCTTATTGCGATACCACTTGTCAACCAAGTGGATCCTACCTGACCACAGGATCTACATTTCTAAATTGAAGAGCAGGGAGACCAACTACAATGAAAACAAACTCTTATCATACAGATTGGTCAAAATTATGTTTTATTCAATTTAAAACAAAGTTACGGATTGCAGCTTTAACAGTGATTGGACAAAAACGTGCATTCATAGCACATCTTGTAGACTGTTCAAACCTCGTTGTTTTGCCTTCCATCCACAGACTACACAGGGAAGCATCAACATGCCTTAACATCCGCTCTCTCCATCCAGAGAGGAGGAGGCCATGATTCATGTCAACAGCAGGCTAATCCTACATTCCCTCCACAAGCTCCTCCTCAGGTATGTGCTCTGTAGGAGCGTTTGATCTGCTGCCTTTCCCGTCTATTCCACCTTAACGCTCTGTGTGTGTGTGTGTGTGTGTGTGTGTGTGTGTGTGTGTGTGTGTGTGTGTGTGTGTGTGTGTGTGTGTGTGTGTGTGTGTGTGTGTGTGTGTGTGTGTGTGTGTGTGTGTGTGTGTGTGTGTGTGAGACAGACAGACAGAAAAAGTCAAAGATGAACAGAGAGAGAGACAGCGAGACTGTTATCTTCCAGATTTGCAGAGACAGGCAGAGGTTTCTGCAGACAAGCGGGAGTGAGGACAAGTTACAGCACAGCGTGATTATCACAAGGAAAGAAGAGGAGGAGAAAGACGGAGGAGGCACAAAAGATCTTCCTTGGCGTGTCCCTCGCCTCCCCTCTCCTCCTCTCTTACAGCCCTCCCTCTTTCTACCGACTGACTCATGGCACACAAATGAAAACACACTTTAAAAGGAGAAGATGAAGAAGAAACCGTCTTTACTTAAGGCCAAGTGCTTTACCATGGGACCCTGTGCAAACATGGCGGAGCTGTCAGAAACTACTGTTGGAACAACTCACAGCCTGAGAGAGACTGAACTACATCTTTAAAAACAGAATGACTGTCATTTTATACCAGCTTGTGCCAAGCTAAAACCCTTTAAAAGTCACGAGTCACGACATGCATCTTACAAAACATTGGGGGGAAAAAAAATCTCCGTAACAGTGTTAAAAAGGAGTTTAATATGTTATTTAATACTGCAGTTTTTATTAGAAGCCTACTAGTTGTACGTTTTTTTGGTCTATGTTTTATATATATATGTATGATTATTTGTGCCTGTAAGAGTGCATGAATGTCATCCTTTTGTCCACTATTTCTTAATTGAAGGCGTTTATTTAAATGCTTGCCGGATGGTGAAGAGTAGGGTGTGTCTGTGTCTACTGTAAGTTAACGACGGTAAATTAGTGAGTGTTGCTCTGAATTCTGTGACCGGAGGTCATACACCCGTTCAGAGTATGGGAGGGCATTGCGGACAACCCATTGGCTTAAAAGGTCAGCCAATGAGGAGAAAGTCACAAAAAACTACTATACTACTGACCGAATATAGACCAGCTTGCTCCACAAGCAGGTAAAAAACTCTCTCATGCATTTACACATTTGACTAAACCCCCCACCCCAACCCCCACCTCTAAACCCCGCCAAGAAGAATTCAAAAAATTCATCTCGGCTGAAACATTCGAGAGCTTTTAAAAGATTTAACACACAAACAATATGTTTCAGCGTTGCCAGTAAAAGCCAGCGTGCCCCTCCTGAGGACAATGTTTATAACAGACATCCAAAAAGCAGTGAGGTCCACCAGATGTTGGGGGCAGGACAGGCCCTGCCGTAGCCCCCCCAGGCACAATGAGGTCAGGTAGAAGATCAAGTTTCTGGAAGCTCAAAGCAGTGATTCTGATATACCTGTTGGGCTGTGGGAAACTGGACACCGAGAGAGGGGGCGGTGGGAACTTAGAGACCAACTCATAGCCAACTGTCAAAAGAAAGCTTAAACCTTAAGGTACAATGCTTTTAATGGGCTTTGGTCATGAATAGCTCTGTCCGTTCCCGATGAGCCGCAGCAGTGAACGTGTCGATAAATCATGGCTACTATGAGGCTGGTCGTGCCATTCCGCTGATGTACAACATTTCCACCCCTAGCGGTCATCTCACATTCCCACACAAAGCCTGGCTTTTCTTCCAGAGAGAGAACCACCCTCCCAACTCAATGACCAAATGATTTGCAGCTTTGGAGCTTTTTATTTAAAAACTACTTGATCCTTTCAAAAGTGTTTCTTTTTTCCCCCCTAATTGTGTCTCAGCCAGCAGGACCTCTGCCGATGGGTTCCTGATGTTTTAAATTATAGTTTTGATGAGCGGCTTTAAGGCATGGCATCATCACCTCGCCTCTCCAGGGCTCCTCCTACCACTATTTTGTTTGTTTGGCAGAAAATGTATAAAAAGAGCAAAGCCGAAGAAATTGGCTCGACAGTTTCAGACAATTATTTTATTACAAGTACAAGAGCAAACGGCACACAAAGGGATTAGGTAATTACGGTGACCTATTACTTTGGAAAACTGAGCTGAAGTGTTCGACGGAGCCCCATCGGAGAGAGAGACGTGATGTAGACCTTGGGAGTAATTAGCGGGGATTACAGCTCACCTGGCCCGAGCCCAGCGCTGGGGTTTCAGCCCAAATACCCAGGCAAGTCCCTGGCTTCAGTTCCTTCTCCCTCTCCCCAACCACACAGGCCTCTCTGGCCAGTCACAAAGTCACAGACACGTCCTCCTAACGGCCGTCTTCGATTATTAACATGGTCCTCGTGTCCACTGAGCCTCCACAGCAATGAAAGACTTGGCTGCAAAATACACCTACTTTAAAAAACTAACTCACTCCCTGGCAGCCATGCAGGGAGGTGACTTCAGCGAGTGCAGAGCCCAGTTCTTTTCAGGGCAGGAGGTTCAGGGTCCACCCCTGCAGTTTGGGATCAGAGCCCACAGGCCCTTCTGCCACACTCCTCACAGCTGGCGGAGTGACACAACCACAACACAAAAGAAACACACAGCGGCTCGGATATCAGAGGAACAAGAAAGCACACCAGCCGCCATCACTGGCACAAAAGACATTGGGGCAGCCAGAGGAATCCCACTATGGAAAAGCAGTGTAACGTATCGCGCCGTAAAAGCTCCGTGACAATACTAAACGACAACGCATCAGTGTAAGGGAGGTGTCATGGCAAGGCGAGGCCTAGGGGAAACGTGTGGAAAAGACAACAAATGTTCTGTGTTTCGGTACACCGATCACCTGAAAGCCTCCCCGCGCTCACACACAGTTAAACCTGACTTGAAGAGAAACAATGAGAAAGAGGGGGAGATACTAGTACAAGATAAGTAGGTTAAATGCAGTGGGGGAAAAGGAGAGGAAATCACCGAGGGATAATGAAGGAAGGAAGGAAGGAAGGAAGGAAGGACTAAGACTGAAATACAACCGCCCAAAGGAGGAGAGGCAGAGAGAAATGAACTGATATGTCAAGAGAGAGAGAGAGAGAGAGAGCGAGAGACTGCTGACTTAACAGCATGCAAACAGGACGTGTTAACAAGGAGTCTCGGGTATACTCCCTCCACCCAGTGGAAACCCACAAAGCCTGATCCAGATTTCAGACACACAGTCCCTCACGGATCCGCCGACTCCATGTACGAAGAGAAGAGAAGAACCACCCTATGCTAAAAATGTACGCAGTCACATTACCATGAGTGTTGTGTTTGTGTTCGACAAGAAGACATGTGTGTGTCACCTGAGAGGAGCAGGCTGGATGACAGAGGAGAGGGGAGATGAGTCAGAGCCATGTTGCCTCCCTGGATTCCCTCGCTATGTGTCACCCTGTCACTCCCTGGGCCCAGATTGTTTCACTAAATCTTCCCCTTCGTACAAAAACATTGTGCTCCGCTCTGTCAGTCAGTCAAAATCCCCCCTCTCTCTCTCTTTCTGCATATGCCACAAGTCTTTGTTGTTGTTGTTCCCTGTGTGTGTGTGTGTGTGTGTGTGTGTGTGTGTGTGTGTGTGTGTGTGTGTGTGTGTGTGTGTGTGTGTGTGTGTGTGTGTGTGTGTGTGTGTACTGGTGGTCCGATGAGGAATGCAGTGTGGGGTGGGGTGCTGGGGGCAGACTGGCCTAAAAAAAGGGGGTGCTCAATTGTTCCCCCCCCCACACACACACACACACACACACAGCATCCCCATTCACCCCCCCCCCCCCCCCCCCCCCTCCAATGATCTGTCGCTCGCCCATCAGAGCAAGGGGATGAGGAGAAATGGCGTTTTGGAATCTTGGGACAAACACGAGCACGCGCGCGCACACACACAGCCATTCAAACTGCTGCTACAGAGCGTACCAAAAGGGGGGAAAAAACTCCACATTCCAAGCCTCAAATGTAACGTTCAAGCATCGACAACGAAACAAAGCGCAACATTCTAAACTTTACAAGGCCATCTGAAATCCACATCAGGGCTAGAAACAAGACGGCTAAGACAGACTTTTTAAATCCAGCAGACGGGAGGACCACCACGCCGTTTTAAGTACGACGCTTGTTCATCCACATCCTTCATGCACAACAACACTCATTTTCTTATGGGGGCAGCAGCGATAAGCTTTATTTGTTTCTGAGCCACGATAAGGCAGCAGCTGCTGCCTGGCAGAGCCGAATGCCACGGGAGACACTGATCTGAGAGCTGCCGCCCGGGCCCAGCCCCACCACCACAGGAAGCTGATAAGAACTCTGCGCTGCACCGTGGACCCGCCGGGCACGTGTAGCGAGCGTCCCCTCGCTCGCTAGTGGTAGGGCCTCAAACCACCAGGCTCCCATCCACCAGGTTCACAAGACCTGAGCCGCATGACGCTTAAAGTCAATTATCTGGAAGCCTCGTCAACAACAACAGGAAGGAACTATTTCCTTAGTTAATTTTAAACTGGTCACAACTATACCGTCACACGTCCTTTACGCCTATGTGTTAACCACTTAAGCCTTGTAAATACTTTGTTGTACGATGAATATGAAAATAGACGATCGACAAGCTAACAGTGTACAGTGCTTTTTGGAGCCTTTATTTGATAGTCACAGTGGAGAGAGACAGGAAACACGGAGAGAGAGAAAGAGATTGATATGCAGCAAAAGGTCTGGCTTGCCGGGATCGAACCAGGGATTTGCCGCCAGGCATGTGGTATTCGCCCTAACCTCTCGGCTACTGGTACCATTTTATTTAAAAAAGTTGGGGGGGGGCCCAAATTGACACTTATTAGCCTGCGGACCCCCATTTGAAAAGATATGCCAGGGACGCCCATAAGAGAAGATATTTACAGCTCTAGCTGTGATTCTCAACCATTTTAATTTCAAGGACCCCCAGTTTGACATGCATTAGGCTACGGACCCCCATTTAATGGCATTTCTGTCTGGGACCCCAATTTAAATTGTAAAATCGATGTTAATTTAACTCTGAGAGTGTACAAATTTGGTTTCATTTGTACACTCTCAGTGTTACAGACCGACAAGGGTCCATTTGGTTCATAAATCATTTTGCTGGGGACCCCCTGGAACTCCCTCAAGGACCTCTGGGGGTCCCCGGACCCCACGTTGAGAACCACTGGTTTAGGCTACAGTGAGTTTTCTTCTGGGAAACTCCAACCTCCTCTATTTGCAGGTCTTTATCAGTCATCTCCTAACACTCCACAAGCCTGGCTGACCTTAAGATTCAAACAACACCACACGCCAAGGAACTCCTCCTGTATTATCATCTCATTTATCCACATGCAGTCAAAACAAACGCCGATGGGAGGCCAGGTTGGCATCAGCTGTACAGATCGGGTCAAAATAACAGCGGCCAATCGCATCAATCAGGAATATGAAATCATGTTACCCAATATAATAATATATTCACTGTCTTACATTACTTGGCAGTGGAAAACGTAATCACTGTTCCATATAAAATAGCGAAAACATCCAATCTAAAAGCTCATAACATGACGCTTATAGATCCGTTATTTTCACTATTTTTTTAAGTATAAAATAAGGCTCAACTGATTACAACTAGGAAAAGACAACATGTTTCAATATCATTACATCCAAATCCCAAACAATATCTACCACAATATCGATATGATATCAATTTATTGCTCAGCCCTAGCTAGTATGTAGCTGTTCTTTGGATAAGCCTTTTCCAGTTTATATTGCAATATGTGTGTCTCTCCACGAATCAAACATTCGCAAGATGGTGATTTTCAAACTGGATTCTTTCTACAGTACTTCCATTCATTTAGAAGCTGTATGTATGTTTTACTCTACAATAAAGAACCTTGACCCTAGTTTTCACTTCTGAATAATTAACCACTAAAACCCTCTAGTCTTAGTGAAACGGACTTGAGTTACAACTGTACTCTGACTTTTTTCCGTCCACACCGAATCTCTTTGCCAGAGATAGCCGATCAACAAGATCGGCTATTTTGGGCCAATGTTCCTGGATAGTTCACGGATAGTTCACCCAGGTGAACTATCCACCCAGGTGATTAGTCACCTCATGGAGATTTTTTTGTTTGTTTTTGTCACATTCCTAAGCCAATAATTTGATGACCGGCAGCGGTTCTGGTAGGAGACACAAAGAGTCTCCTTTTGTGTCTTCTACCGGAACCACTGCCTACCGGTCTGCTGGTAATCAAATTATTGGCTAAGGAATGCGACAAAAACTAAAAAATATCCATGAATTCAAGTTTCCATGGGGTCACTAATCGATAGAAAAAGTCATTTTGGAGGTGAACTCTCCCTTTAATGATGTTCAGGTCAGGATCTCTGATGGTCTGAGATGCAATACAATAATCAACAGAGTGCACACTGTCATTCTATCTGGAACATCCAACGATAATGGAGAAGGTTCAGAGCTCATTTGGACGACGTGCTGCTGGCAGGTGGGATCAGTGAAGAAGATGTGAGATATCAGAGAAGAAATATGTTCACAACTCAATCAAATCACTCTACTGGTGAGGAACAAATGATAGAACTAGGCTATATAGAGTAAATAAATGTTTAACCTATCCTTAGTATTGGCTAACTTGCTAGACACCACTCTTGCAATCAGTGTCAAATTAACCCATTAAATCCAAGTACACATCTGTCATTTTGTATTTCTTTGGCTATTCAAAAATAGCAGATATACTATACAAGTTCATAGCGCGGCACCGAGTGTCGCTCTATGAGCTTGTAGATCTGCTATTTACAAAAAGGCAGACGACTGAAAGATAGGGATTTAAATATTGATGGCCGGGAATGTGTTAATACAAATAGATTAAGTTTGACATGAATACAAATACGCCAATAACAAATAAACATTAAGATCGTTATTCAGTGTTTTTTTTTTTTACAGATGATTACCTTTCCGTTACCCTTCTTAGTGATAAACACACCTTTTTGCAATGTATTCTTAACCACTTGAACTGGAATCGTCCCTATTCTGGGGTGAACATAAAAAGTAAAATAAAAACAGTTCTACAAGCTCGCAACACGTTGTGAGCTTGTAGAGGGGCTATTTTCAGTGAAGATATTTAGTGTAGAGCGAAAAACAGGAGGGGGCCTAGTATGGAGTCCTGGGGGACTTCGGTCAACTAAGTACATTTAGGTTTTAAGTGGTTGATGTAGGCTCACGCTAAACCAAAAAACGACTACAGGGACTACTGTTGCTAGGCGTTATGGTGTACGTAAAACCACTGATGGACAAACACATCTGCTATAAGAGCCTATTTCCTGATGGAGCATATTAGCAGCAAACCACAGTTAACATGCAGCCACTCTGAGGAAATCCCTGCACAGTTTTATCAATGTCCAAATTGCCAAGCGCGGTATGGAAGTAATTCCGGACGATAAGACTTGCAAAGCCATTCACAGATAAAACCGTGAGAAGTCCTCTAAAGATTTATTGAGACTGACCTTCAGGGGTGAGCAAGACACTGGGAGCTAATGGTTTATTAGTTAATTATTACAGAGGTTAAAACAGTAGGCTACAGTCACAGAGACTGGAGTGGAGCACTTAAATATTGGCCCTACGGCTATAAAAGCCTCCAGAGATTGCCTACGTCCCCGTTCCCTGCTCTTATCTTATCCCACTGAATGTCAGTGCAATAACATAACCTGTTATTTACCAAAAGCGTAAAAGATGCAGGGCACACGGCCACCACCTCAGCAAGGGGGAAACGACAAGCGAAAAACACCAGCACTGCAAAATGTCTTGAGCTTACTGGTGGGAGGCTTATGTGCTGAGGTCATACAACTGATTATGAGATGGGATGTATGTTCCACGTGACCCTCTCCCCTTTTTTTGTCTTTGATCTTCGCCATTGTGCCATACCTGAGGCATGACATCGAGCCAGACCGCTGGTGTAAACCAAAACAGATTTTGCTTGAAGGGCTACAAAAAGGAGGAGAGAGCCGCAGCGTCCAGACGGGACCTGTTGACATGACAGATACTGATCTGGACAGCGTTAACCGGTCTGTTTTCTGCCTCTTTTGAAGAGGCCGTCACTCTCGCCACTGTGAAGCTAAGTACTTAGAAGATGTCTTTTAACGTCCGTCACAGGAGAAGAATTACCAGCTAAGAAACTTCTCACCAAAACAGACACACACACACATATTCACTGAAACACTGGCAATGTTATTCCTGACAACATGATGGATCTGTCATTTCTAGGGCTGTGAGGTTAGATCATTTGGTGTAAAAAAAATAAAAAAGGTACTAGATCAGTCAAAGGCCCAAAACAAACCCTCATACGACTTGGAAACTGGGTCTTGAACCATTTCCACGTGAGAGGTAAGAGATTGGGACCATGGGATCAAGATGGAATTCAACAATCAAGTCTGCTGTTTCTCTGTGTCACCTAATTCTGTCTCAGCTGGAGCACTGAGGGTCTCCCTTACAGTTTTATTGCATTAAAACATCTCTATTGAATCTCAGTCTGGCTTTAACTAAAGCCTGCCTGTAATTTCAACGGTAACAAACATTGTTATCTCTATGCCGCCAGCAATAACAAAAGATGTTTGTGGTTGCGAACGAGGCAATTTTGAGGGCTGCATCACCAATAGGCCACACATTCCACCGATTTGATTTATGATGATTGTATCAGAGAGGAGACAACAGTTACATAAACGTTGCAGCTCCAGTGACATAGCGCTTGATTAGTTGGAATAATATACCACGGGAAAAAAATAGTGTTCTCGAACAACAACAACAACAATAATAATGATACGTCTACTAATTAACTGGCAGAGGGGGTATGACTTTAAATATAGGTCTGAGTGTGCTGCCGCGTGTCCCCTGCCATTCAGACTGCTACATAGAGCCTTTCATGGCAGGAAGAGGAGAATTAATGTCAGGGGCCACTAAAGAGACGAAGAGAGACACAAGCCTGACACAAACAGGACAGAAGTGGCTCAATCAGACCTCACATCTCCAGCTATCACCAAGCATTGTCCTGGGGTGAGGGCATGGCCCGAAACCTCCCTGATGACAGTAAACCTTGTGGCTTTCTATAGATCCAATTATCTCAGAGTTTCTACCAATGATAAAGAGATGCTGGTGTTGCCTATACAGTCCAGACCTACACCAGGCATGTATTTGACCACTTAAACCCTACATACTTAGTTGGCCAGAGTTCCCCAGGGCTCTATACCTGCCCCCTCCTGTTTTCACTTGACACTAAACACCTTCGCCGAAAATAACCGATCTACAAGCTCACAATGCGTGTGAGCTTGATAATCAGCTGTTTTCGCCAAATGTTCGCCCACCATCGTGTTTTCACTCTACGTTGAATATCTTCACCAAAAATAACCAATCTACCAGCTCACAATGCGTGAGCTGGCAGCGCGGCTGTTTTCGCCAAATGTTCGAACCGAGAATAGGGATGCCAGGGTTCAAGGGGTTAAAACTGGAAAGGCACGTGTGGACAGTATAGAATGCAAACCTGCTCCACCAAAACTGACCTCATTCAAACCCCAAAAACATTCAACACCATTAAGCACAACAAATGCAGACATGTTGGGCTACTCTCAATGTTGCTTAGCATTACAATGACATACAGACCCCAAGACAAAAGGACCTATGGGCTGGTGTGAAATGCCTGACAGTTTACATACAAATCAAATTCTAATGAGCCATCATGACACCGACCTAAAGAAAGACAGGTTCATTATCCTGTGTGCAAAATGCAAACTCATAATGCAGCCTGGTCCCATAAAGCTCACATACCCATCCGTTACCCTTGTCAGTTGAATTTATGCTTCAATGTTTTGCAGGGGGGGAAAGGAACACATTCTGCGCCCTGTGAGATAAGACATTGTAGTAACAATGACTAATTAAGCACATTAAGGCAAGTGAAATAGATCCCATTAGGAAATGTGTTTAACAGTGAGTGGAGAAACAGGACTCTCACAGGACACTGGGCATGTCTAACTGACCCACGTCTATGTTTGAAATAAGAAAACATTCCAAAGCCACAATAATCTGCAGCCTAAAATGGACTAAGTGCAGGGTCTGGAAATTTATGTATATTGAATTTAACCACCATAAAAAAAGAAATCTAAAAGGAAAAAGGAGAAAGGGGGGGTTAAAGTATGCAGGGCACAGCGGAATTTCAACCCCCAACCCCCCCTCTGCTACTCTCCTCAAGGCTTCACTGTAACCCCCCCCCCCCCCCCCCCAAATAAGTTTCCATTACTAGACTTTAACTGATTATTTTCTTAATAGATTCGCCTTCCCACCCCCGTCCTCCTCATAACTAAACAATTTGTACTAGTGTCTATATTATTCACACTATAGCTCCAAAAATACCAGCCCGGGGGTGATGAACAAGTTAGACCAAAAAGTGAGGCCTTTCATGTTCACACAGTGACAGTAATAACACATGTATGTTTTGTTTGCATAAATGCAACAAAGAGTGTTTAGTAAATCACTGCGGGTGTCCTGGATGCTTCATCAGCTCACAAGAGGTACTAAAGGAAGCCTAGAAATAAACATAGGCCCCGGTGTCCGACTGTGGGCTGTAATGTTTGTATATTGATGTAGTAGTTTATTGTTGTGAACAGCCTACAACCGTTTCCTAGATGAAGACCATTAATTTGCCTCCTGCATGGAGTGAGGAACTAATGGTAACAAATGGTTACAATGTAACCAAAACCACAACATTAAGATGCAGCCTTCTAAAAACGTTACACTGTGTCTTTGAACAAAATCACTGTAAACAAACATTAAACTGTAGTCCCACGTAGACTAGAACAGTTGTTCTCAAACATTTTCATGTCGAGGACCCCCATATTGGTATGGATTCATTGGATTGGGCCGCAGACCTGAAAATAATTTGTGCCAGGGATCCCAAATAAAGTGAATATATGTCAACTCAACATTCGTCCAAATTTGCCAACAGATCTGATATTTCCGAATAGCTGAAAAATAAAATGTTCCCGGGGAACACCCTGGTCGCCCCCCCCCCCGTCCCCACATCCCAAAGGACCCCTGGGGGTCCCCGCACCCCACTTTGAGAACCAGTGCCATACATGCACTTACTTATTTAGTGACAGTAGGCTAATAGTGAAATTATAGTTCTAATGAGACCTAAAGCAGTGGTTTTAAACATTAAGCAGCGATTTTACACATCAAGCAGTGATTTTACACATAAAACAATGATTTTAAACACAATGCAGTGATTTTGAAACACCAAAGCAGTGCATTTCACACATAAAACACTGTTTGGTGTGTAAAATCACAGTTTAACAGTGATTTTAAACAAACTGCAGTGTTTTTGTTTTAACATGGTTTCAAACATAAAGCAGTGGTTTAAAACCCAGCGCGGTGTTTTTTAAACACAATATCACAGGTTTGAAAAGTAAACGTACCTTGTATTCCTTTGTTGGGAACATCATTGACGTTGAAGCCTTTGGAACTGTAAGCAGCTCTGACTTCATTGCAGTTCTTCTTGCTGCTCTCAGCCTTGATGGCCGAGACAAAAAGCAACACTAACGTGTATAAACCCACCGTGGAGGACAACACAGACATCTTCTTCATGGCGAGACAATTAACACCAATACAAAAGTTAAATAATTAAAAAAAAAGTAAAACAAAAAAAAAGAAGAAAAAAGTTACAAGTCTCTCAGGTGTATTTATTTATAAAACTAGGACGAAGTTTCAACAAGTCCCCCACGTTTAGTTGACTTTCCTCATGGACCGCACTTTAAAAACTTTCAGCTGCCTGTTAGAAGTTGTTCAAACAGACACTTCATTCAACAAAAACCCAAGAATTGACCTCGAAACAAGACCGAAAACAACTTAAAAAAGAACAAATGCGGCTCAAATGAAACCCTCAGGAGAGCCTGGGATGCGGGATAAAAGTCCAGTTCCTCCAGAAACTTCATAAAGAAAAAAAGTAACCAAACATTGGTTAAGAAGAAAAAAGAAAACCCATAAAACTTTTTTACAGTTAAGAAGAAGCAATGTACTTCGAATGTACGTCGACTATACGTTTATAACGATTAACCGCTTCGAATTCCGACGTAAAGGCACGAAGGGAAAGTACGAAAAGGAGTTAAAGTTGCATAAAAAGTGTCTTATTATGTGTTTCTTCTTCAGCTCGAGCGGTGGGTTTTCTTATAAACTGGATGGTGTCGCTCGTGCCGAAATCCAGAGTAGAGGCAGTGTTGCCAGGTTTTGTGAGAGAAATAAGCAACAAGGTCTAGGAAAACAAGCCCAAAAGAAGCAACTACTAGGCCAAATTAGCAATTTAAACCTATGTGCGTCGGCTATTTGAAAATATCGAGCTTGTAGATCTGCTATTTTCGAAAAAACTCTTGCAATACAATGTGGAATATTTGGAAGATTTTTTTGGGAACATTCTAACAACACAAATGCTCCCTGGCACAAAACATTTTCACGAAAATATTTGAAACCACGGGCTTAAATAATAATTAAATCATTTGGAAGCAAGCCTAAATAAGCAAGTACACTTTAGAAACAAGCCCAAAAAACACAAACACGAAACTATCAATATTTACAGCAACTTTACAGAAAAAGAAGCCCTTAGTCGCTTATAATAAGTAGACATGGCAACACTGGACTAGAGGAGAAAGCTGCAAATCCCGGTGGAGAGTGGTGGAGAGTCAGGATGGTAGAGTCTGTCCCATAGCCTGGAGGGACGACCAGCTTTGTGATTGGCTTGTTGGTTGTCAGGGTAATTGCTAAGGGTCTGGTAACTGGTTATTATGGGTTGTTATTAGTATTGTATTATTGACTTACTTAGCAATTGTTCTATCCATTACTTTTTTCTTTAATTGAATAATCAAAGAATTGTGTTTTTTTTGTTAATAAAAATATATATTTCAACACATCGATGCGAACAACTGACTAAATCGATTAGTCTGATAACTATACTAAAAACCTGTTTTGTACTTGTACAATGGTTTCACACATAATATACCGAAAGTAGGCAATCTACAAGTCGCATTACATAGATTATCAATTACTCTTTATACTATATTATATAATCGATTATATATTATCCCCTTCTTCTTCTTCCCTTTCTTTATTTTCTTGCACTTGCACAAAAACGAATTTCACCCACTTTTTTTTTTACTTCTGTAAACCTGTAAAGCTGATTCTGATTCTGATTAAATTGATTCCTTCAACTAACTGATGCACCCCTAATATATTAGCCAAAGTTACCTCTAAACTTAAGTTAGATAATTAAATATCCTATATCTTCAGTGATATCTGTTAAAACTAACAGGTTAGGCCTACCTGTGGTAGTTGCTAAATAAAATATTGCCAGTGACCCAATCACAGCCCGACAGTCCCCCCGGGCTATGGGGTGGCTTTAATATGGAGGTATAAGGGCTTTAGGACTAGTTTCCGGGGGGACAAAAGAAAGAGTTGGTAAGTCAAAATACATGGGGTGGAGCACATGGAACATGCAGCTCAAACTTTGAACCTTTCTATCGTTCAACAATGACCACCAATTCAAAATCAGGACCGGATCAAATCAGGACTGCTGTGTGCTATTAACTACTGTCTAATATACTAGTAGTAGTACTTCATAGTCCTACTAAATGTTGGATTTCTTGACCATTCAACTGTATATAACTTAGGGCATGGCAATATATCAATGTTATATGCATATCGTAATATGAGACTATAGATTTTGCGTGGGATTTTGGATATCGTAATATCTATGTTTGCTATTATTCAATATTTTTGAAAAAAATACGAAGAAAATGTATATTATGGTCAATATATTGATATTGAGGTATTTTGTAAAAATATTGTGATATTAGATTTTGTCCATATCGCCCTAACATAACAAATTCGAATTCTGTGGCAGCACATGAAAAAAGCAGACACACATTTACTGCAGAGTTAAGTATTTCATCACTAAGGTTCTCAGAATCAGAACATGGAACAGTTTATTGGCCAAGTAACGCTCTCACATACAAGGAATTTAACTTGCTTGGTTGCTCTCCAGGGTCACACAGATATAACAAATCAGAGTAAGAAATGAAAAATAGAAAAATATCCATGAAGAAGCAGAAAGCAGACAACAGTGAAGTGATAACATGCGCATGTAGACTGCGCTGTGAACAGAGTTGTTGGTTATGTTCACTACATGTCTCCCTGTTATGAAATGTGGCACTCTGTTGCAAACTAGACGGTGCTCTCTCTAACCGTAACACAGTGCTTCTCAAACATTTTCATGTCAAGGACCCCCAAATTCATGTGTTTGGTCGTGGTGGACCCCTGTCTGAAAAGATGTTGTGCCAGGGACTCAGGGAGCCCCATAAGAGAAGAATTGTCAACATTTTGTGAAGGTAGTCTATCTATAAGCTCAGAACCTGTCAACGCGTTGCGAGCTTGTAGATCGGCTACTTTCTGAAATATAGCAGAGCTTAAGTGTTTTAACTGTTTCTCATGTTGTTGGGGATCCCCTGGAACCCCCTCAAGGACCCCTGGGGGTCCCGGGACCCCACTTGAATACTGACCACATTTTTTCCCCTCCTTATTTACCCTCATCTCGGTATTATTCTGATTCAGAACCTACTTAAAATAGTTTTACTCTGAAAAGTCTCAAGTTGTCATTTAATGTCCTGTAAGCCACTCCAATGTTTAATGTCATATTTAAGACTGCTTTCCCCCCTGTGTTTCAAACATGCCTGGGCTTGCAGCGTGTGTGTGTGTGTGTGTGTGTGTGTGTGTGTGTGTGTGTGTGTGTGTGTGTGTGTGTGTGTGTGTGTGCGCGCGCGCGCGTGCGCGTGCACATGTGTGTGCACACTTATGACTGTGTGTGTGGAGAGAAAGAGTGTGTGTGTGTGTGTATGCAAGTTTTGTGTGTGTGAGGTGTGCACGTGTGTGTGTGCACACTTTTGATTTTGTGTGCGTGCGTGTGTGCGTGCACATTGGTTTTTGGGGGGTAGCACTCAGCAAAATGACATTCCTCCTTTTGTGTTGACATTCCTGGGGTGGCTCCATTCTTTGCGTGTGACTGCAGAGGCTACAGGAGAAGCTGTGTAGCCAGCGGTTGCTGGGGAGCTGCAGGAGGATGCTGGGGAGGCGTGCATGGGAGAGCGTGGGCCCTCCGCTCCTCTCAATGGTCCAACAAAAGCAAGGAAAATGGTCCACTGCCATGGTAATTAAACGTGAATAAACTTTGAACGACGTGACATGTCTCCAGCTTTTCTCTCTGACAAGAGGAATTTCAGCGTCCGGCTTTGGTAAAACTGAAATGGACTTGAGTCCACCACACATACAAATATATTGTTGATGTTTGGTGGAGACCTTGTATGTCCAAAACCGTAACTTTTCAGGAAATGGAGAAAATAACCTGTGTTCCAATGGATCCAATGTAGTTTATTGAATACCAAGGACCTCAATGGAAACAAGACCGCAAGGACTTTTGGACCTTTCAGTCAAAGTGTTTTAACTGTACTTATGCTGTTTTATTTTATTTCTGCCTAATAAAATATTCAATCAATCAATCAAAGTTATTTAGTCTCAAGTTCTTATTAATACTTTTCATAGGTTCAATTTTTATAAAACACACAGACACACTTTTTTTTTTAAAGTTAGCAGATCTACAAGCTCACAAAACGTTACATTGTAACTCAATGTGAGCAGATCGGCTATTTTCGCTGCTTTTGTGTGACACTACTGTCATACTTATAGGGCATTCATTTATGAAACAAACATAAAAAGATTAAATATGGAGATACAAGTTTTCTGCCCGAGAGCGACGATATATGGGTCTGAATTGCACTGTTATTTTAATTTATACACGTTGTTTGATGACCCCCTCCCCATTCATGTCAGAGTAGCCAAGCCCGGACGTCTTCATGTGTGACCATGAAATGTTGGGGATATCTGCATAATATCATTGCTGTCGGGTGGAAACCTTGTATGTCCAAGCAAATTTACTTTTCAGGAAATGGAAAAAAGAACCTGTGTTCCAATGTAGTTATTATTTAATCACAAGCTCTTGTTAATACTTTTCATTGGTTTAGATATCTATACAAGACTTAACCACTTATACTTTCAGTTTTAAAACATTTCGAAAGTAGCAAAAAATAGCAGATCTACAAGCCCATAGCCCATTTTTTTTGCTACTTTTGTGTGACACTGTAGTATGACGAAGGTAGATTGATTTACAAAAACATAAAAAGTTGAGATATGGAGATACAAGGTTTCTGCCCCGACAGCGATGATATGCTCATATACTCATACAGAGTCCGATCACTGAGGCAGAAAATTCAACAATTCCTGGTGGTGAGCTCTTCCCACTGTTACTGCTGACTAACATCAAATTGACCTTTCACTCCCATAATGTGTGCTGTTTCAACGTTGCCCCAATATTACCCTAAGAAAACACCAGGGCTCTGCATTTCAATGAGCCTGTTTGCCCTTTCTCCACTCTCACATTAGCATTCAGAGAATCCCCCCCCCCCCCCCCCCCTTCGCCTCGCGTGGGTCAGCTGCCTGGCTGCTCCCCCTGCAGCCTGCATGCATTCGTTCATTTGCTCATCTCCTAATCATCAGCCTTCTCTTTTCCATCTTAAAAAGCCCCAATCCAGCACAGGAGAGAAAGGCACAGTTGGATGCTAATGCATTTTTTATCTGATTTTATCTGGTGAAAGAGAGAGAGAGAGAGAGAGGGTGTGTGTGTGTGTGTGTGTGTGTGTGTGTGTGTGTGTGTGTGTGTGTGTGTGTGGGCGGGTGGGTGTGAAAAGTTACAGCGCAACACAAGGGACCCTGCAGTTTTTTGAAGTGTGTTTGCGGTGCGAGCACGTTATGTGTGCAGCTGTGAGTCGAGAGCGGCCACAGGCCTGCCAATAAAGCTGATCAGCTTTACACACAGACTAAACACAAACAATTAGCTCTAATGAAGCTCTCATTTAATTGTGTGAGTTGTTGATGAGTGTCTGTCACCTGGCTCAGGTGACTCCAGAGGAAATAATGAATAGGTTCAGGCCAGGGCTAAAAGAACACACCACAGAGGACAGGAAGCTTAATATGCTTTTGCCAGTGGTGGAAAGTAACTGACTAAGTACATTTATTCTGTATCTGCAAGATAAATGACAAACAAGATGCAGACATAAATGATCCATAATTCACATGGTATGGTAGGTAGGCCTACGTACATGTAGACTGATGAAATAAAAGTATAATCAAAAGTATTGTTTCCTAACCAGTGGTCCGTGGCATATAATTACAGGTGCTCCCTGTGTTTCAAACATGCTTGGGCTTGCAGTGTGTGTGTGTGTGTGTGTGTGTGTGTGTGTGTGTGTGTGTATGTGTATGTGTATGTGTATGTGTATGTGTATGTGTATGTGTGTGTGTGTGTGTGTGTGTGTGTGTGTGTGTGTGTGTGTGTGTGTGTGTGTGTGTGTGTGTGTGTGTGTGTGTGCGTGTGCGCGCGCGTGTGCGCGCGTGCGTGATTTTAAATGTTAAATAACACATGTTGAACCTTCAAAACATTACATGGAAATGATACTTCACGACATCAAATTTAAGAAATTTGGAGTCCCCTCAAGGACCCCTGACTTATCTGGAGATAAGAATGCCAACAAATGTTTTCATGTACTCACAGCATTGTGTGTTCATGCCTACTTTATCATCTCTGGAACATTTGCTTTAAATGACATCATAGCCATCACATCAGCCTGTAATATCAGCTATGAATAAAACTTATTTTAATCACTGAATGAAAAAGATCAGTTTGACTTACCAACCATAAATCAGGCTTTTAAATCTGACACAGGACCTTTATTTCTCTCTTTTCACACTTCTTATGCATTCTCCTTCACATCTTTCCATGACCTCATGACGTTTCGCATCAAGGTCAAGGAAAAGTCACTAGGAAAGGAATAAAAGGACATAATACACATACAGCATGCATACATACAGTATGTATGTGTGTGTGTGTGTGTGTGTGTGTGTGTGTGTGTGTGTGTGTGTGTGTGTGTGTGTGTGTGTGTGTGTGTGTGTGTGTGTGTGTGTGTGTATATATATATGTGATTTACATATACCATATACATACCGTATATAAATACATACTATACACTCTATTTAATTATGTATATACACAAGTTATACTTAGGAGAGACATGGAAAAATCTGAACTCATCAAAACAAGTTTTGTCTTTATTTTGCTTAATGGTATTGTTTTTCCCATCAACAACATTAGATTAAAACAAACAAGACGAGAATAAAACCATGTTATACAAACACTGTTCCCTGGCCTGTATACTCAACATGACGTCATGAACGATCTCGTGACATTCGCTGCACTGGGATCAGTTGGGATGCAGAAAGCAAAGAGACATTCAGTTATTAATCATTTTCTCTCCAAACAAGTCATCCGGCGTTGGAACTTTTAATGAGCATAGGGACACACTGTGTTCCCCCAAAAAAGAGGGAGGAACACATCTAATTTCAAATTGCAAAATTATGTAAACACAAATGATAGACTCCTGGTTTTGGACCAGACATATATGTACAAAGTCCATTAGAGCAGTGATTCTCAACCATTTTAATCCTTTAAGACCGGGAACACATCTGTGTCATTTTAAGATTTCTTTGGTTATTAAAAAATAGCTTGTAGATGTGCTATTTTTTGAAAAATCGTGAAAACTGTGTGCAAATATTTGAATATATAGATATATGTTTTAAAGCAAACATTTTTAACTCCGATCTGTGCTTTCGAAGGTCCCTGGAACAACATATTTTGAGATGGGGGCCAAATACGGCAAATACATATCATGTTGGGGGTCCTTGACATGGAAATGTTGGAGCACCACTGATATAGCAAAATGTTTTGTTCCAGGGAACCCCCAGAAGAAAAGATTTGAGTTACAAATGTTCACTTTAAAAAACATGTATTCAAAGATTTGCCCAAATTTTCTAGATTTTTCAAAAATAGCAGATCTACAAGCTCATAGTGCGGCACAGGTATATCTGCTATTTTTGAATAGCCAAAGAAATCTTAAAATGCAACAGATGCGTTCCCGGATGGAATGGGTTAATTTCAAGGACCAACAGTTTGATAACGCATTAGTCCATTTTCAAGATTTGTTTAATCTCTGGGACATCAATCTACACTGTAAGATTCTCTCAGTGTTTAATTAACACAGACCTGTAAGGGTCCAATAATTGGACCCCGGGTGGTCCCCGGACCCGACGTTGAGACCCGACGTTGCATTCACAGACCAGACCAGACCTGGAAAAGACTTGAGCCTGATGCAAACCACAGAGCATAAGAGGTCAATCACCAATACATATTTACATTGTCTCTCATACCCACCCTTCACGTTGCCCTCTGTGTGAAGTGAATAAGCAATGACCAGCTGGTAACTCCAGTCCATGAAGCACACACTTCCATTTGAAATAGTGTAATATTAACAAACCAGTATTTAAATGTGACATAAACACATTTATGAAATATACATGTGTATGGTTATCAGGCCGTAATGGTAGCCCTATATGATATGGCAGCCTTTTGGACAGAGGGCTGTTACTGAATAAAATGCAACATAGTGACAAATAATGTAAACACTGATGGTAAGAGAGGAGAAATTAGCCCATTCAATCGGGGAACGCATCTGTGTAATTTTAGATTTGAGCTATAACCATTCTTTTTATACTTGCCGATTCAAAAATAGCAGATCTACAAGCTCATAGCACGGTACAAGCTTGTAGATGTGCTATTTTTGAAAATATTATATATAATATATTTGTGCAAATCTTTGAATACATATCTTTAAAAAAAACATGTTTAACTCAAATCTTTGCTTCTGGGGGTCCCTGGAACAACATATTTTGGTGGGGATCGGCGGCCAAAAACATATAATTTTGGGGGTCTTTGACAAGAAAAGGTTTGAGCACCACTCATATAGTAACAATAGTTAATAGTTAAAAAGTCATTTGTTGAAACATTTGACAGTTACAAATGTTTGCCTAAAAATATATATATTCAAAGATTTGCACACATTTTCAAAAATAGCCAAATAAATCTAAAATAACAGAGATGCATTCCCAGATTGAATGCGTTAATTTACAGTTCAGTTAATCTGTCATAAACTTCAGAAGCGCTCAAGTATTGTCAGAATGGTAAATTAGCTCAGACTATTAATGACAAACAGAGATAGAATACTGAACATACAGCAGCAGCACTGGATTCAGAAAACACCAGGGCAAAATCATTGAGAGAGAGAAATAGGGAAAAAGAGAACATAAAGTATTTTCACTTTACAGCAGAAGCATTTAAAAGCATACGCGTCTCAATGGGTTTGTCACCTCAGCCACGTGGGGAGATGGAGGTGACAGTGACACGCCAACCCCTTGAAGTCCACTCCTGCGTGCAACTGTTTTGCAGTCTGCTCCTGTGGGCCAATTATCCAGCTGAGAAAGGGGAGTCACAACAGACAGCTTTTCAAAGGTCTGCCCCTCCATTAATGTCTTGTTGGGTGTCCGTCCTCCAGGAAAAAACCCTGGCGTTCACACTTCACAGGTCCATGACAGAGTCCTGCTCATACAGTAGGAGACGCTTGGCTTTGTGAACCTCTGCCCAATGTGTCACGCTACAGCAGCGTGGTGACACTGGATGACAGGACAGGAGTTTTGGTGGCATCTGACCATGGGACTGTTAGCACAGCTTCCTATTTACAAAACGGCTCCTCTGGTGAGATTATTGATTTCTAGCAGGGCCGTGTAACAGACTTTTTGGGAGGGCAGGTGCCCTAAGACGCACATGCACATGCACACACGCACGCGCTCGCTTGCACGCACCCACACACACATAACTTACAAACTGAAGATCCTTTTTTTTTTTTAGAAGAACAGCAAATTTAGAAACAAAATAAGTGAAACAATGTAGACCCAGTCAATCAAACTTGTACATACTTTATATGTTAGTTAGAACTATGTATTATAATGAATGATAGTGAAGCCCTAAGGACTTTGCCCAATAAACATGTTAAAAAGCGGAACCTAGCAAAAAAACATAAGCTAACAAGTTCACAGTTTTGGCCGATAAGTACATGAGATAGACAGCAAGCAACCATGTGAGAAAATCTTATTTCACACATCCACAGATTTCTCAGAAACGCTGAGGGAATGCGTTTGTTTCGTTTTAAAGAAAAAATACCATGAATTTTTTTACATTATTTTATGTTATATTATCATTAAAATTGTAGTGTTTTGTCAATTATTCCGGCCCACAGGTTGAGAACCAGTGCTGTAGAACTTCATTTCTCTTGTTTCTTGCTAAAACCAGACTTATCAGGAGGGGGAAAACTAAACAATATAGCCTAGACTTTGTATTGAATGAGAGCAGGGCAGAGAATAACTGTGGTTTGACAAAATAGATATAAAAGTAAGTATAAATTATGGAGGCATAAAAAGGACTCTTTCTCCTATGAAGGCAATGAGGCAGGTGCTAGGGCAGTGGTTGGCTCCTATGTGAGGCACGTGCCTGATTTCTAGCCTAACTAAATAAGGACTGGTTCTTCAACAAATGAGGACAGGAGACATAAAGGGAGAGAGGAAGAGAGAGAGAAGGTATGCACAGTAAAATGCTCAGTATTAATGTATCCATTTAGAACTCTCATGGTATACAAATGGAAACACAGGGACCTCTTACGGGTCCCTTTTACACCCTCTCAGAGTTAAATTAACACTTGGGATTTTACAGTGTAGAGGGAAAGAGAAAGGAGGGAGAGAGAGAGACAGAGAGAGAGAGAGAGGGAGAGAGAGAGAGAGAGAGAGAGAGAGAGAGAGAGAGAGAGAGAGAGAGAGAGAGAGAGAGAGAGAGAGAGAGAGAGAGAGAGATTAAAGGTGATTGGATTAAGTAATATTGTTTTGGTTAAAATAAAAAGTTTAATGTTAAAAGCTCTACGAGTATATTCCGATAGTAATCATTGCTAGTGTTTGTTCAGTAACAGGGGTCTTGCCATCTCTCAAGCACTTTAATAAACAGAAAATACATTTTCCGGTGGGTTACACATTTCATCCAATCAGAAGAGAGAACCCCAGAGAGATAATTTGTGTTCCAGTTCCAGTTGTGTCTGCTCATTTATTTGTTTCACCATTTCCAATTTCACTTGTTACTTGTTATTACTAATAGGAGTTCCTGTTACTGAACAAACACTCAGTCTATAGCAAAGAGTGCTATGAGAATATAAAGCTAGTTAAGAACAGTTAACACTTAAATAAATAAATAAATAAATAAATAAATAAATAAATAAATAAATAAATAAATAAATAAATAAATAAACAAATAAATAAATAACATACAGCACCTTTAAGCTCATTTTCTGTAGTCCATGCCAGCTTTGATGAGTGGTTGAACTGTACATCCGACTATAAAACCTACTGCTACCGTACGTATACACGTTTGTGATATTTGGACATTTCACAGCATTCACATGTTGGGGAGGGGAGGAGGGGGGGGGGGGTGTCCCACAGGGAGGTATATTTGGGGAACGTAGGTGATCATCGGCGGTCAGTGTTGACCCAGCAGGAGGAGGAGGAGGAGGGACAGTGTCAGAAGGGCCGCAGGAGGCAGGACGCCCTTCCAAACTGGAGCTGCGGCAGAAGGAGGGCCTCTGACGCCGGGCGTGGCCAGGCGAGGGGTCAGCAACTGCTCATGGAAGGTGAAGTCATCCATGGCTAGGTTATCTGCCAGGTCTGAGAGACAGAGAGAGAGAGAGAGAGAGAGAGAGAGAGAGAGAGAGAGAGAGAGAGAGAGAGAGAGAAGAGCAAAAGGGAGAATATAAATATGAGAGTTGAAGGGAACAACATATTTTGAGATGGGGGTCCGCGGCCAAATACATATCATTTTTGGGTCCTTGACATGGAAAAGTTGGAGCACCACTGATATAGCAACATACTGCTAGGATTTAGAAAACATTTTTAGATACGTATTTGGCCGCGGACCGGACCCCCATCTCAAAATGTTTTGTTCCAGGGACCCCCCCAAAAGCAAAGATTTGAGTTACAAATGTTTGCTTTAAAATATATATATATATATAATATATATTCAAAGATTTGCACACATTTTCAAGATTTTTCAAAAATAGCATATCTTCAAGCTCATAGTGTGGCACTCGGTGCTGCGCTATGAGCTTGTATATCTGCTACTTTTGAATAGCCAAAGAAATCTAAAATGACACAGATGCGTTCCCGGATTAAATGGGCTATTTTCAAATGCTCATGGCGTGTCTGCTGTCCGTGGGCTTTACGTGATGCGTCACGCAGCTGTGAAAACAACACGACACTGTAGAGGATGAAAAACTCACATGTTAACGCTTTAAACATAATGTTCCGCCACGTGGACGGATGTATACGTCGTCTCACAGGACAGGAGGAGGAAGTTCTAAAGCATGGGTCTTTAACAGGGGGTCCGGGACCCCTAGGGCGTCCTCTTCAGTGTTACTATACTGAGGGGGCCGCAAAATCTTTGTGTGATAGGAACACAAATAATTTTGACCACTTGAACCTCTTGATCCCTATTCTGGGGTACAACATTCGCAGAGAATAAATGATCACAAGCTTGTAGATCTGCTATTTTTCGCGAATAATTTTGGTGTAGAGAAAAAAACATCAGACCAAGTACATAGCCAAAGATCAAGTTTACAAGGTATTGAGGGTTCAACTATTTAATATGTCTGAAAATACACATGAACAAGAATCCAACACATTTATAGAAAAGATAATGTGTAAACAAAGAAACAAAAAACATTACACAGCACTGATGATAGTGTATGTCAAACAAGTCTATGAAGCTATCTACTAAATCTATGAAAAAGTTGAATCTGCAACACAATTTTATACAATATGTAGTGGGGTGGTCCCTGCTTCTTTTCTCTCTCTCTCTCTCTCTCTCTCTCTCTCTCTCTCTCTCTCTCTCTCTCAGACCTCCATTGTTCACACAAAAGAGATTTGTGCTATCAACTTGGATAATAAGTATACATAATACACATCTAATAGCATCAGAAAATAAATAAACCTACTAAATGTGTAGCACATGTGGCCTGAGAGAGCTACGTTTCATTTGGAATCTGGGTTGATTGCACTTTGGAGCGGACCTCTTGGAAGCATTTGAGAAGCAGGTTTGTCTCTCTTCGACATATATTCATCAAGTGGAATCCCTGGGCCGTCTGGAAAAAACGTGGACGGGGAAAAGTCAACGGTTAATGGTCCCTGCTCGCTCAACAGCTACAAACCGGGTACCCTTGAGCAACGCGCTTAATCCACTGAGCAGCTCCAGCACCGGAGCCAACAGTATGGGGATTGTGGTCGCTCTGGGCCGGCGCCAGGATGTGGAAGCACTGAGAAAATCATGAACGCTCAACAAATATTCCTTGGATGAGTAAAGCCTGAGAAATGATCAGGCTCTTTCTCAAGCTTGATTTATAGTGTTGTGCATCAAACAAAGCAGATCTACAGGCTCACAACGTCGCAATGCGACACGTTGTGAGCTTGTAGATCGGATTTGGCGTGCAAGGAGTAGGCACGCCACTGAGTATAAATGAGGCTTCTCTTTTTATAACTTCTTTACTCCATATGTGTTCTGCCAGTGGTGGAAAATAACTACTGTAAGTACATCAAGGACTGTACTTCTTACAATCTTTTGAGTATTTTTCATTTTCAGTACTTACTCTGCATAATGAGTACTTTTACTTTTGGTACTTTGAGGATACTTTGATGATTATTTTTTACCCTTAAGTAAAACTTTGAATCTACTTCAGAGTAGTATCAGTATCAGAGTATTTAGACATTGTGGTATGTTGCTACAACCGGAGTACGTCTTCCACCAATAGTTTGTTTAACTTATTAACTGTTAGCCTACTCCTGTATATGTTTGTATACTTTTTATTAATAACTGATGGTGTTGTTGTTATTGTGATGCTACTCTTCCTATGAATGTATCTGTAACTTAAGCTGCTGTGCTGTCTCGGGTGCCTGAATTACCCACCCCCCCCCCCCCCAGCAGAATCAAAAAAGGTATCTATCCGTCTATCTATCTGTCCTCCATATGTGTTCTGCATCTCTATGACTTTATGTTCACCTGCTGCTCTGCGACCGCAGCTGCACCTCTGTTAGCACAGAACGTACATACTCGCTGCACAACAAGGCTATGGCTATGTCTCTCGCAGGAGCCATTCTGTGCTTGCTTGGTCTGTCTGGGAGGACGCTGTGAGGCAGACACACAAATATGTGCTCCAAGTTATGAGAAAGGCCAGGATATCAGTAATAAAGGACTTCTGGGGTTCTGGAACGCCAGCTATGTGCAGAGATGTCCCCTGTCAAGGCACGATTCGAACTTCGCCGCTCGGCGGTGTTGAAAACAACCGTCCTACAAGCTCAGAACGAGGCACGTCTGCGCAGCGTTGTGAGCTTGTAGGTCGGCTATTTTCGCCGCGCGACACCGTCGTGTGAAGGAGCATAAGTTAGGCTCCAGGCTGGGTTTGGAACACCTCTCCTGAACTCATAAACACTCACATAAACACACACACACGCACACAAGCATGCGCACACGCTCGCTCGTGCACGCATGCACATACACAAACATTCTTGTATTCAGACTCTGAATCTGTTCATAATCTGTTTATGGGTCCAGTGTGCTCCCTTCACATACAAGGAATTTGCCTTGGTATTTTGCTCATATACACAGCACAAAAAAAAGAAAAAGATTTGATACAGCAATAAAAAGTATAAGGTATATCCAAAACTATTAAAGTAAAAAATAGGAATGTAAGAAAAACAGTGTGAGCAGTCTAATAGTATTGGACAGTATTCTCATCTGCTAACACAAATCTGAAAGCGCTTCACAAAATCTTTTCATATTCTAGATAATAGAAATATAATAAGATATACAAATGGGAGAAATCAAGGCAGTGGGTGACTATAAAAAAGGCCTGACCAGATATAAATATTGCTGCAATATTGCATATATTATATTATTGTATAGTGTATACTAGATTACTATATTAGATTGTAAATATTGTCATGATATTAACAATAATTGTGTGGATGCACTTCTCCTTAATTTTAATCCTACCTGTCATTTCTTTTACCCTTTCCTCACTGAGACCAACTGTGAAAACAACAGATAGTACAGTAGCTTGAACTGAGTGAGTGGTCCCATCTGATCAGAGTGTGTTAGTGTCCCTGAAGGGGAGGAAGTGTGACCTAAACCCTGGTGGGATCACATGATCAGACAGACAGACAGACAGACAGACAGACAGACAGACAGACAGACAGACAGAAGGTCCTTGCCACTGGTTTCAGATCAGCCAGGGAAGGACCTTCTAAAACAGAGGAAGGAGCCGAATAAATAAACCTCCCAATCTTAAAAAAAAGAAAAAAAGAAAATCCCCTTAGCCCTCAACAAATGTCTTTGCCGTTACGACAGCAGTTGAACGGCAGCCAGCGGACAATTCAGTTTTCTTTTTTTTGCTGTGGTCCTGTGTCCTCTGACATGGCGCTGGCTGGCCACACATTCTTTAGGCTCTGAAAGAACGATTTGTCATTGTCGACAGCAGAGCGCTGTACTGCTGGGCCAATTAAACTCAAGGTGCAACTTGATACCCCCATATATACTCTGTGTGTGTGTGTGTGTGTGTGTGTGTGTGTGTGTGTGTGTGTGTGTGTGTGTGTGTGTGTGTGTGTGTGTGTGTGTGTGTGTGTGTGTGTGTGTGTGTGTGTGTGTGTGTGTGTGTGTGTTAAATGAGTGTTTGAAAAAAGATGTGTGAAACAGTCGCCGGGTAAAAAGCGTGTCTCTGTGGTGAGTTTAAAGGCTACTCCATGATGGACACAGAGAGACCTTGTTCTGCTGCTGCTCTTAAAAACAACTCAAACACCTTCTCATCCCCACAGGGCCTACCAATAATATCCTGTTCTAATAGGAGATGAACACCTGTGTATGACTGAGAGAGAGAGAGAGAGAGAGAGAGAGAGAGAGAGAGAGAGAGAGAGAGAGAGAGAGAGAGAGAGATAGAGAGAGATGATCTTGCTTGGTGGAGACAGTGGACAGGGTGTTCACTCTCCATTCCGACATCTCACCACTCCGACTAGTGGCTTCCGCGTGCGGTTAGGGTTAGGGTTAGGGTTAGGTATAGGGTTCGTCAACGTCGGAAAGGCGACATGTCGGAAAGGAGAAATGCACCCAGTGGACAGACTGTTTCAATTAGGCTGATAGATGGATAATCCAGCTCTATAAATAGAACCACAATACCTCCACTAATTAATGTGACGAGCGAGGGTCCCAGCCCCCCCGATGCGTTCCCACCCGTTCCCCCGTTCATCGTTCAACAGCAGAGCCTTTTTTGGGACTAGCACCACTCCCCAAAGGGTGACATCATGCTACTAGTAGCTTGCTAGCTTCATCACCTGCTTTAAGACCAAGGGGCAAGGCTTGGATATTTACGATGAGGCCAACACGGAAGCTTATGAATGGCCAGAGTGGCGCTGTTTTACCCTGCGCCGACCTGAAGTGTCAGAAAGAATTTATGTTAGGGCAAGTGAATGGGTTTTTGAAAAACTTTAGACTAGATTTTCTTACCGTAATAAAAATTGTCATAAATTCTATATGCTTCCAGTCGCTAGTTTAAAGTCTCCTTTCAATCATCATGATATGCGTTTTGCTAAATTATGGTCCCATTTATTCTAAAATTGACGATAAAGTAGGCTATGCTCCAGGAGGGGCGGGATGATTTGATTGACAACCTACACAACCAATAGCATTCATTCCCCGCCCCCGCTCTTGATTGACAAGCTACCCAACCAATAGCATTTTTGGGGGTGTTTTCCGGTTCGCTGGTCACGTGTCTGGTCTCAACCAATAGCGTTTGAGTTCCGGCGTGGCCAACTGTATATATTAACGATGGAGGAATGCATGTTCCTGAACTATCGGCTTCATTTTCGTTCTGTAGAAAGCAGGGGAGTGGCTTTGTCCATTCTTTTTTACAGTCTATGTTTAAGACAGTGGTTTTCATGTTGTCACATCGCAGCGCCTGTAAAAGTGTACCTGTGAAAATGTTCCAGCCCTTTGTGCACAACGTGGTTGAACCTGACAATACGTTGACACTGTGTTTGCACTTTATCTCATTTACAATGCTTCTTTGTGGACCTAGCGAAGTGCTACCACCCTTGTGCCTAACCTTATGCACCTTATGTCTAACCTCAAGTACATGCGTGTGTGTGTGCCTGCCTGCCTGTCTGTCTGTCAGCAGAGCTTTGAGCCAAAGCCTTGTCATTTACCACTAGTTATATTTAAGCCACCATGCAGTTGTCACAACAAGCAAACGGTTCCCAAATAGTGACAACAACACAGGACCTTCCCTGCTCTATCTACAGGTAATTATTAAAGGACTTGTATAATTATCATATAATTATAGGAAATTGGGTCAGCTGTCTGGTACATTTATAGGTAAGGTAAGGTAAAATGTATAAAGCACCATAAGGCAATGCACAAAGAATCGCATCATAGCAATACGATCTAAGGAACAGTAAAACGGTGCTTGCGAAACAGGTGAGTTTTTAGCAGCTTTTTAAAGGAATCAAATGACTCAGTGTTTCTTAATGCCAGGTGAAGGCCATTACAGAAAGTGGGGGCTAAGACTGTGAAGGCTCGGTCACGATTAGTTTTTTAGCATCGTTTTTGGGAAAGTGAGAAGGCCTTGGTCAGAAGAGCCAGCACGTGTTATATGTCATATATATATAACATATATTATATAACTTTTAAAACATTTTGTTGTGAATGGGTAAGCAATGTGATGCATCTCTAGAGCTGGCAGAGGTGTAATGTGTGATTCAACTGCGCTGTTTGTTAAATGTCCAGCAGCCGCGTTTTGTACCAGCTGGAGATAATACATAGAGGAACGACTCAATGTAATATTATAGCACATATATAGCACATATATTTATGAAATACAGTTGCTCTGAGTAAGTGAATGTCAGGTCATTTGCCATTTTACACATTATTGTTATACCGCCTGACAAATATGTATCTTCATGCTCCGGCTGAGTTTATTCAGCACATGTGTGTGTTTCAGACAAGAGCCTTTTTTTTCTTCTTTTTTTTTGGTCAGATAAGTATGTGGAATGTTAAGTCTCCAAACACAGGTGCTTCTTATGAAAGCGGGAAATGGTTTGGATTGCAGCCGCTGTGAGCACAGAAAACACCTGAGCTGGTCAAATTTGATCAAGATTTTTGAGATTTGATGGCTTAAAAGATCGCCTTTAAGCAAAGTCAATATTTTATCATTGGTCTGCCAGTCCACCATGGAACTTATTCGCTGGGAGGGGCAGTGTACTCCGAACATCCTACCATTCTAACATCCTATCCTACCATATCCTACCATCCTACCTAGGATGACCATATTTCAGCCCCCCAAACCGGGACCCGTAAATGAATGCACACGTTTGTGCACGCACCCGCCCATTCATGCACGTTCACGCACGCAGACATACACATGCACCATAGTCGTTGCATACAGGCAACAACTGATTGACAGACATGAGCGTTGTATTCAGACACGCAACGCATTGCTCTCCTGCTTTGTGATTTGTTAGGAGAGCATGTACATGAACAGAACAACATGAACGTCTATGCAACCACTGAAAACAACTATTTCTATTATACACACAGTTTGAAATCGGGACAATCCCAGCCAAACCGGGACGTTCGGTCACCCTAATCCTATATCATCCCAACATCCGATCCTAACATCCTCCCATTTGGGAAACACTGCTCTACAGACTTGCAGTTAGCTATTGAATTCATTGGTCCTTATCGGAGCCAGGGTGATAGATAAGGGAGGAGACCATGTTTGGTTTGAGTTGGCTTGTTGTGCAAAGCCTTGGAACACATTGTGATCCTTCTGGCGTCCTGACCGGGGCCTTGTCTTGAGACATTGCTGATTGGGAGCCAGCCGGCCGGCCGGCTGGGGGGTGGGCGCTGGGCGGGGAGGTGGTATGTCCATATGCTTGGAGGGAATGTGCATGTCTGCCTCCGTAGCCACGGCTGACCACAGAGCAGCTCCGACAGAGGGCTGGCGATGTTGGGCCAAGACAAACGCTGCTCCGTCTACAGGAGGCTCCGCCCTCCCCCCACCTTCCCCCCCCCGGCCTCTCCAACAGCACGGCTCTGTGTGTCCCTCTGCCCTCCACAACCTCCACAACACTCACTGTTATTCCAGTAGACAAACACACTCCTACACTGAGAACAATACAGAGAGAGAGACACACACAGAGATAGATAGACAGACAGAGAGAGAGAGCTAGTGAGAGAGAGAGAGAGAGAGAGAGGGAGGGCGAGAGGGGGTGAATGGGAGAGGGAGATGGAAAGAGAGGGCTATAGAGATGTCCCAATGTGTCATGTCCTAAATATGAAAAGATATGGTAAACATACAGTACAAATGAAATGTAGCAAATTTAAGCCTTCTCATCAACACAAGGCTACAAATAATCAGGAGAATAGGAGAGGACTATGTAACTGCTTACCACAGAGAACATAGATATTTCAGATTCAGATGTTATGTCTTTGATGCATAACGAATACATCATGTATGTATTATATTCTTGCATTATTCTTTTATACTATTATATAACCCCCCCCCCCCCCCCCCGCCCCCCGCCCCTTGACACTAGTTGTGGCTGTATTGCATTCTGGACTATTGAGGCTATTGTGACTGTAGAAACTGGTATCTCTGCCTCTTCCACTAAAGTCAGCGTACTATCACCTTATGAATATATTAAGGTTTAGCTACTTAAACCCTGTATACTTAGTGTTCCTCATTTTTGTCTGCAAGTCTAGAGGCGCATTCGCGGTGGACATCATTAGTATTGCTCCACGCCCCATTTAAGACCACAAAAGGCAACCGGAAACATCCAACATCAGACGAAAAAAGGAACCACTCTTCAAAATGGACAGATCTACAAGTACAACGCGGCGGGGCTCACCCACTTGACAACTTGGAGATCAGCACAAGCGAGTGCTGATCAATGTTATCAGTTACTGGGAAGTCTGATGTGAAGAACTTCCAAAGAAATGGGAGTAAGAATTTCAAGGGAAACTGTACCGGATTGTCTGGTTGTGTCACCATTATTAGGAAATGTGCTCATAATCAATCGCATGTGTCTGCTCACTCATACATAAGTTGCCGTTTCAAGCTTTCCCCCCACACCACACCCATATCGCCCCTCCCAACACAACAGTGGTCCCCAGGTTGATTCTTAGTCGGGGTGGTGGTCCCTGGTTCATTATCAGTTGAAAACCCCTGGCCTACAGTATACGTGTAATAAGAATAAGAAGTTAGTTTACAAAGTTTAACCTCACGACCAAAGGCTAATAAAACTTGGAATGGATATTATAAGCCCTTTCTACTGAACAATTGCTCACTCACGTTTGCCGAGGTAAAAAGATGATGCTGGAATCTGCCAATATCCGATAATATTTTATCAGTGCATTATCTATTACTGAGGGGAATCTGTCCTTTGGACGAACATATCCCCCACTGTCCTACATTGAAATTGGAAATATAGTAATGGACACAACTGGATTTCATCCATAGGCCTACTGTATCCTCATCAGATGGCAAGACTGTGTTCATGGGATGTGGTCAATATTATAAATGAATAGCGCAACATTGGAGTTGGCATGAAAGCCCAATAGGCAAAACTGTGACCACACGGTAAACACGCCAAGGGATCTAATAATTCAGCTCTAAATGCGTCAACTGAAAAGAAATGAAAATCGGTTGAATTTGCATCATGTCTATTGTCTATAATATGCATTCAAGCAATAGATTTTTTTTTAATGTACAAATGTTGGGCACATAAATATTTCATTTGAGGTTTGGCACTATTATACGATTATTATAGAATAAGGTATTTTAATGACATACAAGCTTTGGTCAAATGTAAGTCTGCCTCTGGGCAGACGTGCGTTTGAGCGGAGGCCAAACTCACAACTTTAACTGTATTCTTTGTGAACGGAATCCCCCAGGGCTCTATACTAGGCCACCTCCTGTTTTCACTCTACACTTTATGATTGACAAGGTCCCAACGAATTGCATTGAGACACGTTGTGGGCTTGTAAATCAGCTATTTTCACCAAACCCAGAATAGGGACGCTAAGGTTCAAGTGATTAACCAACAGTAATAGGAAACTATATATAACAAAACGGCACCAGCTATGCAAGGTATATCGTTGATATGTGTTCTATGGAGGATGTTTGCTTTGACGCTAACCAGAGTAACCTAACACTAATCCTAACCCAAATCACTTCCCCTAAATGTAACCAAAGACAATCTCTGCGTAACCTCAGCCGAATTGTTGCAACGCCAAATGGTTTTGTATTATAATGTATTATTACACGCTATGTAATAAATCAACAAACTCGTAGTTTCAAATGACAAATATGTGAAATAGTGATCTCACTTTTAATAGGTTATCAGATGAGAACATGAATCACCATGAAAATTGAAAAATGTTGATACAGGGCTGGAGGAGCTGTGGGCCAACTCTCCTCCACACACACACACGCACACACGCGCACACACACACACACACACACACACACACACACACACACACACACACACACACACACACACACACACACACACACACACACACACACACACACACACACACACACACACACACACACACACACACACACACACACACACACTCAATCGTGGCTTTGTGCGACAAATGCAAGTCAACACCTGTTAATTAACACAGTGCAGCTTGGGCGAGGCTCCGCCGCTGACACTCGAGGGTTGACCGACATTTACAAACCCACTGAACTCTCAATTAGATTTACTCCAATGTATTTATAGCCTTCCCCCCTCCTCCACTCCCTTCTTAGAGAGATGAGCCACTACCTACACGGGAATAGCAATGGCACGTTTTCCACTGTGAATTCATAAATGCAGTGGTTCTCAAACGTTTAGATTTCAAGGACCGCCGTAACTCTCAGAGTAACAATACAGACCTGAAAGGGTCCATAAGTCCTTGGTAGGTTAAGGATGTTAGTACAACTATCAGCGAAATGTCAGAATTCAGATTCTCAACAAGACACTGGTGTCTAAATACCATATTGACAGTAAAGAAGCAAAGGAGAAAACTGTGAGATCAGCAGGCACACTGGGGCACATCAAGTCCACTGTGGCCTTTGGGTATATCATTTATTAAAGGGCATAAGGTCAAAGTGGGGGGCAACGCCAGCCATGGCCTTCATGGCCTCCATGAAATTCCTGCCCTGGTCCTTGGACTCCACTTTGAGAACCACTGATAGAGAGAGAGAGAGAGAGAGAGAAAGAGAGAGAGAGAGAAAGAGAGAGAGAGAGCGCGAGAGAGAGAGAGAGAGAGCGCGAGCAGGGGAGTGACATGCAGCAAATGGTCTACCCGGCCCGGGAGTCGAATCAGGGACGCGCTGTCAGGCATAGAGAGCCTATGTGGTCCACTATCCGCTCAGTCACCGGGCGCCCCAAACCTCTGATTTTGTGACGGCGGAAAGTGTGTGAAGCGGGAGGGAGGGAGGTAGGGGAGGGGGGCGAGAGAGGAGTAGAAAAACCATAACAAATTGACCGTACAAAGAGTCGATTCTGTTCTGAGGGCGAGGGGCTCGCTCTGGGCGGGAACGCCGCTGGCCACAGAGCGGCCCTGTGAAGCGGCTCCGCAGCTCGAGCTGCAGATCGAGGGCCATGCAGAGTGTGAAGCCTAGCCTGAGAGATGATGGCACAATGGTGGGGTTCTTATCAGACGAAGAGAGAGAGGAAGAGAGAGAGAGAGAGAGAGAGAGAGAGAGGGGAGAGAGAGGAGGGGAGAGATGTAAAGAGAGAAAGGTACACCCGAGAGAGAGAGAGACAATGAGAGAGAGAGAGAGAGAGAGAGAGAAGACAGACAGAGGGCAGTGGTGGAAGAAGTCCTCAGATTTTCTTTTCTTAAAGGGCAAGAACTCTGTGGTAGAGGGTTGTGTAGTTACCTTGCCATGATGTAACAACAAAGGTGGACAAGAAATAAAAAATAATTGCTCCATTGATTAGAAATTGATCATTTAAAATATGCTCCTCATTGACTTACATTGTACGGTAAAACAGCTCTCTTTTAGCCCATAAACGAACACAAATGAAGTTGATTCAGACAATATAGATCATCACCAAACCCAGTACTGTTTGTTTGTTTAATAAAAAATGTTGATTTTGCGATTTATTAAGAAGAAAATCCCGGGCTGGATCCGCGGATCCGGATCTTCAAATAGTAAAATCAACAGGAAGTTGACATTTTTATTTAAAAAAAAAACAGTACTGGGTTTGGTGATGTTCTATATTGTCTGAATGTAGAAATACTGTAATAATAACCAAAATCAACTATAAACTAAAGCTGTCATATAATTGTATTTGACTCTGAGATGTAGTGGCGCACAAAGTGTAACTAGAAAGTACATTTCTATACGTAGTACTCAAGTAAAGTAAAAGTACCTCAGAATTGTAGTTTACTCGAGTATATTAGGATCTTAGTGACTTTCCAACCCTGACGGAGAGCAAAAAGAAGCCGAGAAGGAGAGACAGAGATGGGAGGGAGCAGGGGGGCCGGAGCCGGGCCGATGAGCAGAGGGGTCAGCCTGAGGGGTGAGGGGAGGGGGGGCGAGGGTCTGGAACCCCCAGCACAGGGGTCACCGCGCTGCCAGGAACACATTCTTAGAATACTATGTTTATCTCTCAATAATGGAGCTAGCTGACATCGCTCACAGATCCGTTTACATTCTCCTCGCTCCACTTAATCTATCTGGAGAAGGAAATTAATTGGCAGACTTGTGTGTCTGTGTGTGTGTGTGTGTGTGTGTGTGTGTGTGTGTGTGTGTGTGTGTGTGTGTGACTGTGTGTGTGTGTGTGTGTGTGTGTGTGTGTGTGTGTGTGTGTGTGTGTGTGTGTGTGTGTGTGTGTGTGTGTGTGTGTGTGTGTGCGCGCTGTGTGCCTGCGTGCACACGTACGTGTGTGTGTGTGTGTGTGTGTGTGTGTTTGTGTGTGTAGATGTATTTACTATACTTGTGAGGGCCAAATGTTCTCACAGTTAAAGCAGATAGGGTCAGGGTTAAATAAAAAAAAGGCAAAAATTGCATTCGTTAAATTTCTGTCCTAAACTTTTCATGTCCTCACAAGTATAATAATACAAACTTGTGTGTGTGTGTGTGTGTGCGCAGGCACAAACGCGCAGGCACAAACGCGCGTGTTTGCTGTGCACACAGATTCTCTTCACATCCCCCTCATGAAGAGACAGCCTGCAGATACGGCCAGCAGTGACAATTTGGGGTTTTTCGTGCCTGTACACAGGGAGCTCTTGTTGTGCAGCTTTTAGCGGTCAGCGTGTGGTTTCCTCTGGCAGAGTGGAACCTTCTGACAGCGCTCTGCATGTCCACAGGTTCCTCTGAGAGAGCACTGGAGGAACCCAGTGGTGTAAAGTAACTAAGTACTTTTACTCAAGTACTGTACTTACTTGGGACATTCTGCATAACGAGTACTTTTACTTTTGGTACTTTGAGTCAATTTTGACTCAAAGTACCAGTACTTGTAACAGCGTATTTCTACATTGCAGTATTGATACTTTTACTTAAGTAAAAAATGTGAGTACTTTTTCCACCACTGGAGGAACCGCAGCCAGCCAGAGACACAGAGGATAGATGGATGGATGGAAAAAATATTGATCATTTAATGAAATATTGGTATAATAACCGTTCCAAATATCTGGGCAATTCCTACATTTAATGTAGTGTCATTTCATAATAGTGAAATTTTCACTATTTTTGCAGAACACAGACTTCACAGACTGTAATTTTCTTCTTATTCGATTAATTGAAAAAGTTCTCCATAAATTGCTAAGGGATAAAGCGATAAGTTGCAGCCCTAAAAGAAACAGCTTAGAGACGGAGATCAACGCGTGAAATCATCGTGGACCCCTGGCTATGGGAGGAATATTCAAAAACCGCAACGTTCCAAGTCATTTCTGCAAAATGGCGTCGGGTGCGTGTTTGAGGAGGAGGCTAGCAGAAAGGGAGCGCTGTGCGTGCTTGTGTTTGTGGACTGTGGTGGAACTGATGGACATGACCCAGGAACGAGCCTGGAATCAATTTAGAGCTTCCAAAAGTGCCTGTGAATGTAAATAAACCTCTTGAGCAAACAAATGCTGTTTCACAGAGGCGCGCACAAACACGCTGACACACACACACACACACACACACACACACACACACACACACACACACACACACACACACACACACACACAAAGAGAAAAAAAGGCACAGGCTTATACGGAGCCAACGAGCCTCTGCCGGGGCCTCCCCCACAGCTCATGAGAACTGTACATCCCAGTGGCTTCTGTGCACGTGTGTCCACAGGCTCGTCTTTCCCGCCCGCAGGCTTGTTCTTATGGCTTTTATCCCTGCATTGGATGAGTTAAATCACCACAGAAGGATGACCACCGAAGGCCGGGTTCATCCCCTTCTTCCTCTTCTCCCTCTTCCTTCTCTCCTCAGCCCCCCCATAGAGGGGGGTCCCACTCCCTCCAAGACTTGTGGGGTGCCACCGAGAGAGAGAGGGAGGGAGAGTGAGCAAGGGAATGGAGAGATAGAGAGAAAAGGAGAGAAAGCTATGGTTCTACAAACCTTTTCATGTCCAGGGCCCCCCCAGACTGATATGTATTTGGCTGCGGATCCTCTTCTGAATAGATCTTGTGCCAGGGACCCCCAAAAGAGAAGACTTATGTCGTTTAAATGTTTCAGGATTGTTCAAAAATGTTTCGAAAATAGCCTATCGACAAGCTCAGAATGTGTTGTGAGCTTGTAGATCTGCTATTTTTGGAGAAAGAAACTTTAAAGTGGTTAAACCGATTGTGATCCTAAATCTACTAACTAATTTAGCTGGGGACTCCTCAAGGACCCCTGGAGGTCCCTTGACCCCACTTGGAGAGCCACTGAGCTACAGACAGAGAGAGAGAGAGAGAGAGAGAGAGAGAGAGAGAGAGAGAGAGAGAAGCACACCAGCCAGGCCTGTTTACACAGATGGTGGGCAAGCGTCATTATTTTTGTGAGGGGCGTAGGAAAGGTGGAGGAGGATGACGATTGGCTGGATTTACCGAGGTTGTTTAGAAGCTCACGGACGGATGAAGGTTGGGTCAGAACATTGGGTCAGAACCCTTCACCCCACCCCCCACCACGCGGTCCACACCTCCTCTGGACCGAGCACTGTCCACACCTCCTCTGGACACCAGCACTGAACACAGTGGCTGCTATTCAGTGGTGGACCAACCCCCTAGTCAAAGTATAGATACTCCTGGTCAAGTGTTACTCAACTACATGTGAAAGATGCAATCAAGAATCAATCAACCTTTTGAAGAATAAGAATGATTACAAATAAGAAATGGAGTGAAATGTCTGTGGACAGCACTCCGGTCTGCATGCTACCGACAACCACAACGTAATGCAGACATGTGGGCGTCCATAACACACCTCGCCCACCTGACCAACCTGCTTCCATCCCCTGAACACGTGACATACGCTCGTGTGGACACAGGCTCTGCTGTGTCCAACATGGCTGCCACATGTTGAACGACCAACGCGCTTCCCAGGAAGTTGCGTCTCTCTCTGCAGCGTCCAGAGAGCAGGCCCAGTGTAAACAGTGTCTGGCTTACGGCTGCTTTGATGAAGACAGGCCAGCAAACATTGCTGGGGAGAACCGGCGCCGCGTGACTCACCTATCAGGTGCCAGAGGGGTTCAAAGGTCGCAGCTGGAGCTAATTAACATACCAGGTTGTAGCACTGGCACCGTGGAGGGCTGTTACGCCAACATACGTACATACATACAGGCTGCTGTCGGGTCAGAAAACCTTTTATCTCCATATTTTCTTATTAATGCCCTATTCCATACTTTGTTGTGCGTACCGTGTTGTGCGAAAGTAGCGAAAATAGCCAATTTGACTTAACCAAAATAGAGGCGCCAGGTTGAAAGTGGTCCAGTCTGTCTGTGAGTTTTGTAAACATTGAACCAATGAAAGTATTAACAAGAGCATGTGACTAAATAATAATTATTGGATCCATTGGAACACAGGTTCTTTTTTCCATCTCCTGAGAAGCAACATGTTTTGGACATACAAGGTTTCCAGTGACGATATTTTTCTCCCATCTTTCTCAAACATTGCGTGTCCCCCCCCCACCTCCCCATCTTATTTCCTTCCTCCTCTCCTTGTTCCCTTACCTCAGTTCCTTATTCCAACCCATAAAATCCCGTAGCTAGACCTGCGAGGTGCGCACGGCGCGCCCCACCCTGCATGTTTCACATTACAGGAATATTTCCACTTTGTATTTTGCTAACCCCTGGCGCTGATAAAGGGCTCAGGAGGCTCCCAGAAAGACACAGCGCTGCTTCAGGGGGAGCTTACAGTGACCGAATGTCTGAAGCCAGGGGGGAACATAAGGGGTCTATTCACATGGGCTCCCGCTGAGAATGTTTAGCTGGGACAGGCCCAGTGGAGGATGAAGTACTCAACAGTGGTGGAAAAAGTACTCAAATGTTTTACTTAAGTAAAAGTATCAATACTACACTGTAGAAATACTCTGTTACAAGTAAAAGTCCGGAATTCAAGATTTACTAGAGTAAAAGTACAAAAGTATTGGTATTAAAATATACTTAAAGTACAGAGGTAAAAGTACTCATTATGCAGAATGTCCCATTTCACAAGTTTTCAAATGTATAAAATGTATAAAAATCTTTTGAAATGATCCGATCAACAAGCTCACAATGCGTCACGATGCGACGCATTGTGAGCTTGTAGATCGGCTATTTTCAAATGGCCGAAATGTATATGGGGCTGAAGTGGGCAATTTATGTTTTGTAATAATAATTGAAATCTACAAAGTAACTTGTAACTAAAGTTTTCAAATACTTGTAGTGGAGTGAAAGCATAATATTTGACTCTGAGATGTAGTGGAGTAGAAGTACTGAAAATTGGAAATACTCCAGTAAAATAAAAAATACCTCAAAATTGTACTTAAGTACAGTACTTGAGTAAATGTTCTTAGTTACTTTACACCACTGGAACTCAACCCCGATACTTGAGTCAAAGTATAGATACTCCTGGTCAAATATTACAAGTGAAACTTGCTCAGTCCCATGTGGCTTTATTCAAAAGTACAGGCTTTTAAAAACTACTTAAGGATTCAAAAGTATTATTTTCTTTTTAATATCAATGCATTGCTGTATTTAAATTTAGACATCCATAAATTGTCAAAAATACGTCCGAGTACTTCTTCCACCACATTTCTCATGGTGCTTGAAGTGAAAGTTATATTGGAAAACCATGGCAATTAAAGTTGTTACAATGTTTGCTGAACCAGGTTATTTTCTCACCATTTCTGGCAGAACTGAAGCAAAAGAGGAGAGACAGAGAGGGGGGGGGGGGGGGGGGGGGGGTGTGGAGGAGGAGAGGAAAGGGAGGTGCGGGTACTTGACAGAGGAATGAAGGTTTTAGAGCCAGAGGTAAGAGGGTTTTATGTAAGAGAGCTGGTCTTAATCAGGTGTCTGTCCAACGCTATGAATGCAGGGGAGAACTCATCATTAGCACAGAGCATTGGTAGGGTATTATTGACCTGTTATTGGTAGGGCACACACACACACACACACACACACACACACACACACACACACACACACACACACACACACACACACACACACACACACACACACACACACACACACACACACACACACAGAAGTGGCGCCATGTTATATACGGTTCCGCTTGACTACACGTAAACGAGTTATACATTGACTTATTTTCATTACAGGCCTCCAAACACAAACATGATACAGATCTCTAGTGGGTCAATCTGTAGCTGCTGTAGTGTTTTTGTCTGTGAGCAGTGAGGCCAATGCAGGACCTCACCTGTTCCTGCCTAAGGACACACAACAGACACTCACAACCAGCCTGAGGACACAAAACAGTTACACTCTCAACCAGCCTGAGGACACACAACAGACCCTGGGGGCAACACCGTAAGAATCATGTTCTTCCATTTCTCCCGACGCCTTCAACACCATCCAGCCACAACGGCTTGCTGAGGAGCTCGCTGCGATGCAGGTGGCCCAGGGCTTTGACGGCCTGGATCACAGACTACCTCACGGGTAGACCGCAATACCTCTGACTACAGGGTTGCAGGGCAGAAGTGCAAGTGAGTAGTACGGGTGCCCCACAGAGCACTGCGTTAGCCTGTCACCCTTCCGGTTCACTCTCTATAGCTCTGACTTCTGCTTCAACCATAGGCCGTAAAAAAATATGGACAGCATCACGCCATTGGTTTTTACAGACCGTAAATGAAGCCTATTTTGCAGCGGTTTCAAATCCGCCATCTTTCTATATCCGGTTGATATCCGGTCTGAAATGCAAACCGAAATTAATGCTATTGGCTGAAACCGCAGCGAGGGCAGGTCTTTACTCGGTAGAACCATCATTTCCTAGAAACATACCCTACTTTATCATTAATTTAACTGGTGTTTTTTGCTCTTGGTCTAATTAGGGGTCGTCTGCATTTGTTGCTGTCCTGACGTCCATTCTGATAACAATACTGTACTGACACTAAATACTGTATTTGCCATGATACTGTACGGATACTGTTCTTGAACTTGGTCTCTGGGTGGTGTCTACATTCATTACAGTCCATACGTCCATTCAAATTACACTGTAAAGATACTGCATTTTTCACTGATACTGTATAGACATCTTAGGGAAAAAACTAAACTGATACTGTATAGATACTGTTTTGTTTTTGTTTTAATCTTTTACTATTTTACTATTAATATTAGTAAAAGATTAGTAATCTTGTCGCATCCCTTAGCTGTATCTCCTTTTTTCTCCCGTATCTGCCCTGTATTTCTAACAGCTGTACTGCCATTGGCGACTGAATTCCTCCCCGCGGGATCAATAAAGGTCTATCTATCTACAGACACACCCAACCAGCCTGAAGACAGACACACAACAGACACACACAACACAACACAACACAACACAACACACAGTCACAGCTCCTGGCCTGGAATAGCTGCCCTGGCCTGGAATGCTCTGGAGAATGTGTGGGGTGGAATTCCTATTGGCCTGGAAAGGAAGCTGTGTGTGTGTGTGTGTGTGTGTGTGTGTGTGTGTGTGTGTGTGTGTGTGTGTGTGTGTGTGTGTGTGTGTGTGTGTGTGTGTGTGTGTGTGTGTGTGTGTGTGTGTGTGTTACTATACTTGTGAGGGCAAAATGTGCCCACAAGTATAGTAGAATGAGACAGACACTTTTCCTAGTCTTCACAAGAGAAATGGTTGAGAGTTTTAATTAGTGGTTAGGGTTGATATATCCTTACAGTAGTTGCGCACCGGAGTTGTGCACCGAAAAAAAGTCTACAAGCTCGCAGCGCATTGTCGCAACATATTTGGAGCTTGTAGATCGGCTATTTTCAGCTTTAGGGTTAGGGTAATACAAACTGTGCGTGTGGGTGAGACTGTGTGTGTGTGTGCGTGCGTGCGCGCGCGTGCGTGTGCGCAGGGGGAGGTGGGTGGTCAGTGGAGACGGGTGGTTGCGTGGAGAACAGGTGGAGGTGCTGAGTGGGTGGGTGGTTGGGTGGGTGGGGGAGGGGGTCGGTTATAGCTGAGGTTTTGCTGTCTAATGAGCGTTTGGAATCTGTGTTGAGAGTGAGCGAGGTCACCAACCACAGTGAGCGGTGGGGCTGTCAAGACAATTTTAGTTGATGATTGATTAATCCATTCAGACCGGGAACGCATCTGTGTCATTTTTAGATTTCTTTGGCTATTCAAAAATCGCAGATGCTATTTTTTGGAAAAATATTGAATTTTTTTAACTCAAATCTTTGCTTCTGGGGGATTCTTTTCAAAAACTTATGTTGCTACAGTATATTATTAGTGGTTCTCAAACTTTTCCTTGTCAAGTATCCCCAAAATGATATGTATTTGGCCGTGGACCCCATCTCAAAATATTTTGTTCCAGGGACCCCCCAGAAGCAAAGATTTGAGTTTAAAATGTTCGCTTTAAATATTCAAATATTTGCAAAAAAATTCAGATCTACAAGCTCATAGCGCGGCACTCGGTGCCGCGCTATGAGCTTGTATATCTGCTATTTCTTAATAGCCAAATACATTTTCAAATGACACAGGTACGTTCCCGGTCTTAATGGATTAATCGTCATACAAATAATTGCAATAAATGATTTAATTGTGTGTGTTTTGGCATTGAATATTGGAACACATATAAATCATTTCTATTCGTTTAGGGTTTGTAAACCAAAATTGCATAGGACAGGTATGACAAATTACTCAAATAGAAAGGACATTAATGAAATATACAAAGAAATGACTGACAGTGACGGGTACCAATAATCGCCCGTATTTGTAATAATTTTACACAAAAATAGCCGATCTTTAAGCTTCACAATGCATTGTTTCCCCCCTAAATGTGGTTAAAACAGCATGGACAACAAAGTGGAAGTAATGATGGATAATATGACATTGCTGTTGATATCATCCAGCTGTTTTTATACAGATGATTGGAAACGATTTTTAACAATTATGCAAAAATAATTGCGACGAGCTGAAATAATTGTGATCAGGTGATTATGTAACAATTTTGACAGGCCTAGTGAGCGGTCAGTGGTTTCACACAGGTTGGATGTGGTGGGGGGGGGGGGGGTCCTGGGAAAGGCCTGGGTCTCAGCAGACCCTCCTCAGCAGTCCTCTTGTTGAAACCAGATCCGTCTCGTTCATCTCAAAAGCGCCCGAGCTACAGACAAGGCCCCTCCCCGTTAGGCCTGACCTTTGAACGCTGTTTGACCAAAAAGGGAACAGGGGTCATGGGGGGTCTGCGTTTTACTGCGTCATCACAGGCTATCAGCCCCTATCTGTGGAGCTGTCAATGAGCTCAGCAGACCCTGCCAAGGTCTGCAAACATGATTGGCTCCTCGTGCACAAACAGGTACAAACAGGCTTCATGTGCACATCGACAGGCACGCAGGCACGCACGCAGGCATGCAGGCAGGCAGGCAGGCAGGCAGGCAGGCACGCACGCACGCACGCAAAATGCCCAATAAATAGTGGACCTTGGTATGAAAAGGCTTGAAAACCACTGAGATAGATAGATAGATAGATAGATAGATAGATAGATAGATAGATAGATAGATAGATAGATAGATAGATAGATAGATAGATAGATTTTTTATAACACGGGCTAGGAAGGTCGGACGGCGACGAACTAAAGATCACTTTGAGCTGCATCCAACGCATCCACAGCCATTTTCGTCGGCCATAACCGAACGGCCGCTAGGAGCAGTTTAAATGTCTTTTTTGGGGGAAATCGATTTTTGACATTTTTATCACAGAACCTGAGGCTTGGCTCGGCCCGACTAATTAGGATACATTTTAGGTACCACCCCGGTAACGGACTCTTTGTGACAATGCAGACTGGCAATCGCTGGAGGTGTCTCAAAGCCTGGGGCTCAAGGCAAGGAAGAGTTTGTTGCCTGAAGGCCGCCAGAGACATGACACGGCCGCCAGGACATGGACAATAAACAAGAGAATAAGGAAAAAAGAGGAGAAACAAAATAAAACAATTGCATTCAAAACTGTCATTAATCCTGTATAGATTGCTCAAATCGATACTTCATAATGTATATACAAATGTGTATGTACATGTGACTCTGCCTAATTGCACTTCCTATAAATCCAGACACTAAGCTTGAATAGTGTCTGAGGATTTTACAGTGTAATACATTTCAGTTCATAACCGGGGATGCAGAGTCACGATTGTCGACCTTGCAATCAACCAACAACCAATCAGGGCTATGGGACAGTGACCGACTCTGACTACAGATCCCTATAACCTGTGGGGGCTGTGACCGGCGACCGCAGATCCCACCGTCTGTGGCAAAAAAGCTAATAAACAGCTTAAATTGGGAAAAGGGAAAAAAAATACTTCTTCACCTACATATGCCAATGATCAATGGCCATGTGCAAGTTCAGATCGATTGGTCAATCCAGTGAGGAGAAAAATGGATGAGGAAGTACTGCCATGAGTTTTATCCATTTAATGGAAGGATAATAGGATCAGCCCACAGCACTAGAGCAGAGGTGAACAGTCTGTGCATTGAGGAGAGGGCGTCGGCCCGCTGGAAGTGTTGGACCTGCAGGATTCCTGTCTTAACCCCGGGCTTCTGCTCTCACTTCCCACCGGCTGAACCCAAATCTGTGCCCCAACATCCCTAGTCTCGCGTAGCCAGACCCCACAGAAAATGAAAAACAGCGACCTCTGCTTTTCTGATATTCTGTGGAGTCTGGCAGGAGTATAATGTTAGACTAGAGCGCAGGGAAACACCGGTTTCATGTCTGCCTATAGCGCATCACTTCCGGTTGGTGCGACCATGTTTTCATTCCCACTAACAATATTTCTACACGGAACACTAACACCACTTCTCCCAGAGAACATGGATGGTTTTGGTTATAAGCCCACTTGTTTCTATGATGAAAGAGTAATTTAAAATGTGAATATCTTTCCGTGGTTTTGTCCGCTCCGAGGACGCTATTGTTAAATTAGTTTCGGCTAGTTTCGAGGGGGGGAGGGTGGATCATGGTGGATGGACACGTGAATCCCGCCCACTACATTTGATTGGGTAAAGCGCGGCCCACTTCCTGATCTGAAGGCACGCCCACTTTTAGCCAATGCGCACTGGTTAGGACGAACCGCTCCGACAGATTCCACCGCAGGTCGGAATCTGTTCTTGAGAGATTACAACATCCCTGACAGGAGCACAACTCTCTCCGCTGATGTTTGCTCAGCTGCCGGGTGCTTTGTGCCGGCGTCCCGACTGCGATGATCCTCCTTGTTCCTGCTCCCTGACCATGTTCTCTGTTTGGTTTCTTTTCTTACGACAGTTTGTAGCTTCATTTGTTCCTTGTTTGCCTTTCGGAGGACCAGCGTCAGTCGTTTTCTTTTTTTTTCTTCTTTTTTTTTCTCCCCCGCTCAGCTCAGCCCATGCAGCGCCAGAGGGATTGACAGACGGCGGCCGGGTCGAGAGGTTGAGTCAAGGTTTGCTACCTGAGGAAGTGTCACGTCTCTGGCTGCATAGTGTCACGGTGGTGTCAACATGTACAGTCGTCATGTAAACACTGCCCTGGCTCTGCACACTGGCTGTGTGTGTGTGTGTGTGTGTGTGTGTGTGTGTGTGTGTGTGTGTGTGTGTGTGTGTGTGTGTGTGTGTGTGTGTGTGTGTGTGTGTGTGTGTGTGTTCGTGTGCGGGGGGTGGCGGGGGGGAGGTCGCTGTGACTCACTGCGAAAGAAGCCCAACCTTTTCACAACCAAGAGTCATCTAATCTTAAAGAAAACAGCTTCAGTTTAGAGGTTAAGAAGTTGAGTCTAAGAGTAAACAACTTAACGGCGAGCTACATTGCCTAGCCTGGCATTGCCAAGACTAAAATACAAAAGTGTATTGAGCAAATGATTTAGCATTGGCAGATTCGTCTGGTTTCCAGGCTGACGAGTGCCTGTGTGTGTTTTCCTTACAGCCTCATCTCAGAAATGCAACTTGATTAGCATGTTTCGAAATCACCTAGCTTGAAGTTGACCACTCTATACTAGGCCCCCTCATGTTTTCCCTCTACACAAAATATCTTTGTGGAAAATCGCCTATCTACAAGCTCGCAACACGGCACAGCGCGGCGCGGCACGGCGCACAGCATTGCAATGTACGGTATACAGCAACGTGCTGCAAATTGTAGATCTCCTATTTTAGCTGGATGTTCGCCCCCAGGGCGCAAGGGTTCAAGTGGTAAATTGTTTTTGGGGGGAAGCAAAGTTGCAGCAAAGATACAGTACAATAAATGCGCAGTACAGTACAGTACAGTATAGGGATTATGGGTAATGAGTAAGTGTGTCTGACCTGCGAAGATGCGTAAACGTTTGCGTCTTGGGGGCGGGCCCAGCCCTGACACCCCGCTGCACTCATCCTCATCATCACAGTCGCCGCTCTCAAACCCTTCTTCCTCGTCGCTCCATCGGTCCACTCCTCCTCCTCCTCCTCCTCCTCCTCCTCCTCCTGCTGCTCCTCCACGCGACCGGGCTCTCCAGCGCTTCTCGGTCACAGTCACTAGACGCAGCAGCTGTCAGAGCAAACAGGAAGTGGAGAAAGGCAATAGCATCAGAATCACATCATCAAGTGTGACGAATGCACAGGAATTAGATTTGATCAGTGTTGTGGTATAGGAAGGTAAGACAGACAGACAGACAGACAGACATTAAAGGACGACTTCATCCATTTTCACTTCATATAACTGGTTCTCACTAATGCTCATTACAATATGGTGTCTCAGAGGAGGGCTGTGGACAGTTCAGAAACCCGCCTACCAGTGACATCATCGATGGGGAATCCAAGCTAATAGAAACTGCCGGCTTTCTACTCCTGGAAAGTTAGCATGCTATAATGGAAGCCATTGTTCTCGCGTTTATAAAAATCTATATATTTTTTAAAATCTTGTTAAAAAAATTCCCCAGCCTACCAATAATATCACTGGTAGGCGGGTTTCCGAAGTTTCTGCAGCCCTCACAGACACAGACAGAGTAGGAACATGTTTTACCATTTTTTATCATAAGCATTAGTGATTACCAATTATATGAACATAAGTTGAAAATGGGTGAAGTCGTCCTTTGAGTAATTTTGCTGGTGACCTCCTACCCCCCGAAGAACCTCTGGGGGTCCCCGGACCCCACTTCAGTGTACCTCAGAACTCATCACTTGGACTGTCTCTGCATGGTTTACAGTATGAGCTATTCACAGATATTGATATAGGATGTGAAGAGCAAATCCTGTCCGATAACGATACCATGCAAAATACAAAGAGTGTTCACTTAACCACTTGAACCCCAGCATGCCCATTCTGGGGGGAACATTCACCAAAAATAGCCGATCTACAAGCTCAAAACGCATCGCAACGTGGTGCGTTTTGAGCTTGTAGATCGCCTCTTTTTGGCGAGGAGATTTGGTGAAGATGGAAAAAACCTGTCCAGTTGTAATTCAAGTCCGTTTCTCTAAGACTAGAGGGTTTAAGTGGTTAACTACATTTGGGTCACATTTTACACTCACAGTTACTGTAAATGAACACTGAGGCTTATATTGTGTACAGTTCATCCCCAAAAAAAAGTTGGGGAATTCTGTTTTAATGTAAATCAATACAGGGGATTCCACGTTGCAAAAGACATTCTGCATTATTATTGCAACAGCTTAACAGGGGGAATTCCAGGGGAAAACATGGTACGAACTAAAAAAACAACAAAAAAACGTTGGTATTTACCATACTGGAATTAGAATCGCCATGCAGAGGGAAAACAGTTTGTGCATTGGTGCCAGAAATGTTATTTTCATCCCAATGTGATTCATTCAGAGTGGGGAGTGAGTGACTGTGGTAGCGGCTCCATGTAATTTAATGGTAGAAACCAAATCCCTGGGATGAGAAGCCTGATGGGATCGTGTTGACGTTGGCCAGCAGCATTGTCTTCAGCGGTTCGTCTCTGGGCAACACAGATACAGTAACACAAACACAAAGAATTCCTCTCAAGTGCACATCAATCAACATCCCAGAGAGTTCGGTCACAGCGGAGCGAAGGGGGGGGGGGGCATTCAGATCAGCAGGTCACTGAGGTACACTGAGGTCGACAGATGTGATCGATTCATGCAGCCAAGAAGACAGAAACCTTTTAACTCCATATTTCCCCAAAAAAATGGGGGGGAGAGGGAGGGGGGGGGGGGAATTAATGCTCTACTTTGTCGTACAAGAGTGTCACACAAAAAATCCAAAAAACTCACAACGCATCACATCGCAACGTGTTGTGAGCTTGTGCATTTGCTATTTTTGAGGAACATGGAAAGTGAAAGTAGTTCAGTCTGTCTGTGGGTTTTATAAATATTCAACCAATGAAACATATTAACAAGACCTTGTGGCTAAATAATAACTACATTGGATCCAACAACACGGTTTCCACCCGAAGAGATGGGGTAGAGAGAGAGAGAGAGAGAGAGAGAGAGAGAGAGAGAGAGAGAGAGAGAGAGAGAGAGAGAGAGAGAGAGAGAGAGAGAGAGAGAGAGAGAGAGCGAGAGAGAGAGAGAGAGAGAGAGAGGGCATTGGAGGTGAGCTTCCCTCCCTCCAGGGAATATATCAGAAGCAGTGTGCCCTAAAAAGCCAAAGTGCAGTAACTACATTTTTGGACACATTGACTTTTTTTTTATTGGTCTCAAAGGTCAAATCAGTGTAATATCACTTGTATACCAATAACCCATTCGGCTGGCCAGTTGAAAACACTTGAATGCCTTTTCATCAGTTTGATTCTTTGCTTATAGTTACTGCACTTTGGCTTTGTAAAGTCAAGACTGTGCAGAGAGATAACCAAGGACATTCGCCACCCTAGTCATAATCTGTTGTTCACCCTGCTACTGCGACCACAACCAGGCGAGCTCTCCTCATGTATCCAAAGCCATACCGCCAGATTTCTGAACAGTTTCCACCTGGGTACCATCAGAATGTTGAACAAGCACTGAGCCCACCCTGTCGCCAGGCTGTCCATAGCGACACATTCCACCACACCAGGATTATTTTACTGTATATACAGTATATCAGTGGTTCGCAACCTTTTCTGGATCAGGGCCCACTTGAAAGTCTTGAAAGCATTCTTGGCCCACCTATCTGACCATTTAACACAGCAGCCGGCAAGTTTTCATGATCAATCAATCAATTGTGTTCCGGCTTTTGTCTTTTTCTGCCTTTATTGATGGGGAGAGAGATGGGGAGTGACACGCATCAAAGGTCGTCGGGATCGGGATTCGATCTGGACCGCTACGCCAGCCATCCGGGCCGCAGTATACTTTTTAAGGTCTCATTTTATTGGTATCACTTTTTAATATTAATGTTATATTATCATAAAATTGTAGTGTTTCACCAATTATTTGGGGGACCACTAGCAATACCTTGTGGGCCCCGGTCCACAGGTTGAGAACCAGTGCAGTATATGACTTCAGGTGCACTAGCACTGTCACGTATACACTGTCACGTCTGTTATGATATATGCTGCTATTTCCACTGCCTTGTTACATTGATATTTTCCTCTAAACCACCTTATGTACATATTTCTTACTACATCTGCTGCTATTTTAACTGCCTCGTTCCATCGCTATTTTAAACATGCATATATTTCACACTGCTCATATTTACTTATCTGGCCTGTTTTTGTTGATTTTCTTTCTCTATTTCCTTCCACCTCTCATAAAAGAGCAACTATGGAGCCTACAAAGAATTTCAGCCATTTCTTTTTCACGTCTAAACCTGTGATGTGACAATAAAGTTGAGTTGAGCAGTTGAAGAGCGAGAGAGAGAGAGAGAGAGAGAGAGAGAGAGAGAGAGAGAGAGAGAGAGAGAGAGAGAGAGAGAGAGAGAGATGGAGACAGACAAGTAGTTTTTGTCTGTTTGTTAAAAAGCAAGCTGTGTTGAACATACAGTAAATGGGTCCAACAGTATATGTGATATAAGATCACTGAAGACGGACAGTGCAAACCCTGTACAAAAATCCAGCGTTTAAGATATGAATAAAAAGGCCTAATCCAAAACGTTCAGTGGACTTTTCAAATGGGACTAAACATCATTTCAATACATATTTGGTTACTGAACAAAGATTTGCTCTTAATAATTATTCTAATGTAATTTGGCTCAGCATTTTAATCCAGTTTTGCCACCATGCTGTAATTTGCAGCTGCGTGTTTTCTGCAGATATTTTCCCAGTGACTTTCAGAAGCGTAGTTGTGCAACAACATACCGGAATACTGTTTATTGAGGACTGTGGTAAACTAATCAACTCATAAATTACACACAAATGTCCAAGAGCTGTAAATCTGGTTTTACTGAAGAGCTTTAAATTCTTCTTGACCAAATATGAACGGGTGGAGTGCGGCAAAGTGTCAAAGACAATGGCTGTCGCACATTAAACTGAACAAGGAGTTGCCAAAAATTTAGAGAAACATGAAAAGTGTGCAGAGAAACGAGAGTTTCTCACAACCCTTTAGTCGCCCTTGACTGTATAGCTACATTACTGCCTTACAACATACAACGCTGCAGAAAGGAGGTCGGCTTTCCAGTGGTGGAAAGTAACTAAGTACATTTACTCAAGTACTGTACTTCGGTGCAATTTGGAAGTACTTTTACTTTACTTGACAAATTCAATTGTTTGACAAGTACTCCACTATTGTACATGCAAATATTGTACATTTAACTCCACTACAATGATTTGAAAACTTTAGTTTCTAATTACTTTAGATTTAGATTATGAATCCAAAACATACATTAACGACTTATTCAAATATACAGTACATATACCTCAGCTATTTGAAAATAGCTGATCTACAAGCTTGTAGATGTGCTGTTTAAAAACAAATTGAGACAAATTTGAAAAGACAAAATGAGTACTTTTCCTTTGGTACTGTTAGTATATTTTTATGCCAAAGGGGGGACATGTACTTTTACTCAAGTAAAATGTTTAATAAAGACCTTTTACCTGTAACAGAGTATTTCTATTTTGTGGTATTTCTAGCCTACTTTAAATCTGAGTACTTCTTCCACAGTTGTTTATATCATGCCACATTTCAGAAGAGGACAGCCATTTTTCATTTGCAACATTCAGTTTTCCTTTGCTTCTTTCCAGTGGCGTCGAACATGAGACCACGGACACGCGGCTGCTTTCTGACCATCTCTGCACCTCCAGATCATCACACATGATTAAGAGCCCTGCCAAGCTAACAGATGTGCCAGATTCCAAGCCTCCTTCCCTCCCCATGTCACCGCTCCTTTCATCTTTCCCCCTTCTCTCTCCTTGTTTGTTTTTTATTGATTTCCGCCCTACCTGCATACGTCAGCATGCATTTTTTAGTTGTTGTTTTTAGTTGTTTGCCTGTCTGTGGGAGAAAATTGAGTTCATATGGCTTCTTGCTGGTCTCAGGTCAGCTACACAGCAGACGTCAAGCCGAGAGAGAGAGATGTCTGCCTGATCCCAGACTGTGAGAGAGTGGAGGAATTAAAACCCAGAGATAATCGCAGAATTACGTCAGTCACAAGATAAAAAACAAGCCCGTTCCCTTCTCCTGGCCCGCATATACAGACCAGTCAATCTGGGATTTTTACAAGTGACACAAACTCTAAAGTTTAGACAGGGAACACACGACACCTTGTTCTAGCAAGGGCCGCCCCAACAAACCTCCATTCATTTTCCCAACATTGAGACCATACATGGCGGATGACCGCAACATTTCTGAAAGCCTGGTCACTTAGGCCGGACGGGACGGACAAACAAGACGGTTCACAGACGCCCCGGCTGATCCGAAGCAATATTTGGACTTCTGGTATGAGCGCTCGGCTCTCTGACCACCCTGGAATAAAATGTGTTTTGGCATGCAGCAGTGCTGCTGCAGCAGCAGCCAGGAGGTTTGCAGGGTGCCGTCTAGTGCAGCGCCACCTGGTGTGAGAACGCAGGCGCTCCAACAACACTGAGACGCGCAGAGCTATTTCAAATGGCTCTAGTCTCCTTCCTCCCCGTGACTGATGGGAGTTTAATGGACTGAACGTTGTTTGTCAGCGTGTTCAACAGTCCTCCACAGATTTACTGAGGTCCTAAAATTCCTTTTCAGGGTTTGGAGTCTTGGCAACCGAGTCGGACATTTGGGACAGGGAGAGGAGAGGAGAGGAGAGGAGAGGAGAGGAGAGGAGAGGAGAGGAGAGGAGAGGAGAGGAGAGGAGAGGAGAGGAGAGGAGAGGAGAGGAGAGGAGAGGAGAGAAGAGAAGAGAAGAGAAGAGAAGAGAAGAGAAGAGAAGAGAAGGGAAGGGAAGGGAAGGGAAGAGAAGAGAAGAGAAGAGAAGAGAAGAGAAGAGAAGAGAAGAGAAGAGAAGAGAGGGGAAGAGAAGAGAAGAGAAGAGAAGAGAGTCTCAAAAACAAATTATAAGCCAAAAAGACTGAAAGTAAATACTCATAAAGCAGGGAGAGAAAGATGTGGTATTTTCGAACAAAACCTAAAAAAAGGTGTGGGCAGTGAGGAGAAACATTGGCAGCAGCCATGGCGTCCATGTTTAGCAAACCGCAGCATGTGCAACGGTCCACCTGCCAGCAGTCCCAACAACGCACCACAAACACATCAACACATTCTTCTTTCTTTAGATAGACTTTGTGCTAACGTCTGGAGGACGAGACATGAGGTGTTTTTGTTTTCTTTTGTTTTATATTCTATAAACGTGTCAGGTCTGCAACACAGAGTGGCGGGCCGCTGGGAGCGCTGACATGATCGAGCAGCTAAACATAGGAGAACAGACAGTGGAGGGGTAAATGTGCAAATTGTGGCAGCTTTTTTTTTTATAGTACTAGAGGTTCGGCCCTTACATCTAGAGTTCAGGCCGCTACGCAGCCCTCACAACCGCACTGTTCCATATATGTACATCACCATATATGGGCATAGCAGTCGGATCTGTAGCTCTGGACAACTGGATCTCTATCTGTCAGTCCTTGTCCCTTTTATGCCCATATATGTAGATCGCTGATATATAGGCATGCCCCCTTTTGTGCCCATATGGAGCTGACTGATTTGTTTGCGCCTGATGCCACGACGACACATTGAGGTTAGTACTCCATATTTGGGCGTGGCTGCATTGGGAACTCCTTATAGGGTTATGGCTGAGTCATGGTGACATGAGTGTGACGACCAACCAATATGCCCATTTATGGGAATTCCAATATATGGGCATATACCATAGAGTTATAGAGGGCACAGGATATCCCCTCCCCTCCCATCCACTTGCATCGAATTGCTCACCCCAGCGCATGGGCCCAAATCACCCTTCTTCCGGGTTGGAAAATGCGATGGGCGAGGCCTATTTGGGGCTTCTGCGACACGTTTTGCGTCACGGAGGTGACGCGTTTTGTGTCACCTCAGTGCGCAGCCCTGTGCGCAAGATTGTGCGCAAGCTCGTGAGTAGAGACCATTGGACAAACCGTTTTCGCTTGTTCGTGTTAGTGGCCCCAGGCTGCAGTACCTATGAATGGCCAGCATGTCCAATGCGATACTGATGACATCAGGGATCTCCATATATGGGCATGAAAGGGACAAGGACTGACAGTTACAGACATCTCCATACAGTATATGGGCACAAAAGGGACACAGACAGACGGGTACAAGGAATACTCTGACAAAGTCCCCGACACTATGACTCAGACATATTGGTCGGATTGGCGGTGCGACGTAGGTGTGAGGGCCGCCCGAACTCTAGATGTAAACCTCTAGTTATAGTACAGTGGTGGAAGAAGTACTCTGATTTTTTTTACTTAAGTAAAAGTATCAATACTGCAGTGTAGAAATACTCTGCTACTAGTAAAAGTCCTGTTTTAAAATGTTTACTTGGTATAAGTATTGGCATCAAAATATACTTAAACAGTAACAACACCAACACTGTACTTATTAGTATAGTACTTGAGTAAATGTACTTTAAAGTGTGCTTCATAGGGATAGTAGTATAACCAAAATCACTGTTTCTCAATGTGTAGTCCGGGGACCAGCAGGGGACCAAATGGACCCTTATGGATCTGTAACTCAACACTGCAGATTTTTACAGTGTGGATTGGGGTCCCAGAGATAACCCATTGTACACTCTTAAGAGTTACAGACCCCGTTAAGGGTCCATTTGGACCGCTGGTGGTACCCCGGACCCGAGCTTGAGAACCAGTGACCTAAATGAGCCGCGGCACCCAGCTGTGCCTCTCCCTGGAAGAGGGTGGCAGGGCAGGGCCTTGCTCGCGGGGTGCTGTGGCTTCTGCCCACTGGCTGCCTGCCTCTGGCACGGCTGTGGTTGCCGGAGGGGTGGGGGGGGGGGGGGGGTTGGCGGGTGGGATTGGGTGGGGGTGGGGGTGTTTTTGTCGAAAGTGACGCTGCTCTCTTGGCACGGCTGAGCCACAGCATGATCCGACAAGAGCCTCCAGATTTACCACAAGAGGCAGAAACCTCAAGTCACTCTGGGCTGCAATCTTCTGCAATAAAACAAAAAACCCCAAAGCGAAAAGGAAGCAGAGAGGAAGCAAATACATGAGACATTTTTTGGGAGAAATACTCAAGTATGTTTCTCATTAGGAGAGGAAATCTGCTCCCCTCTCTCTCTCTCTCTCTCTCTCTCTCTCTCTCTCTCTCGCTCCGCTTGAAGAGCCGCCGCGTCGGGTAGCGGAGAGCTGGCTTCAGTCGACAGCTGCTGGACAGAGCGAACCGGCACCATAACATGCAATCAGCAATGGCTGCAGAGTCCCGCAGGCCGCAAGCCTCACCTCCCGACATTACACAAAAGCACGATGTCACAGTCAAGTCGCACCGAGGAAACATCAGCTCAAAGGGCTGCACACAAAGCCCAAACATGTGGCCGATTGCTCAATGCAGGGCCGGCCCAGACAGAGACACTCCGACCACAAGTCTGTCACACAGCCTCCCACACATGACATGAACTCCACACAGGGTCACTGCTCAACACGACAGCTGCAACCAGAGCTCTGCCACTGGGTGACCTGGAGACCCAACACCAACCTGCTCCACATGAGAAACCACAACGCCACAAGATAATAATCTGAAGATGAATGAGAGAACGTCAAACATAACGGAATCAAGGAAATAGTTATCGCGATAAGGTTTATGTATATATAATGTAATAGTGCCTTTCTTGACGAGGTAACCAAGTGCTTTGGCAAAGAAATTAAATGGAAATCACTTAAAACATAAATAACAAAACTCTATAAAATAGAACACCAAGACAAAAAGTGAAAACAGAGTTAGAGTTTGAGGTGAATGAGTGAACGGAGAGAGAGAGAGAGAGGAGAGAATGAGACAGAGAGACACACACAAAGAAAGAGAGGGAGACAGAGAGGCTCGAGACAGAGAGAGAGTGAAAGAGACACACGCAGAGAAAGAGAGAGAGAGAAAGATAGAGAGAGAGAGAGCGACAGATGCGCGCGCGCGCGCACACACACACACACACACACACACACACACACACACACACACACACACACACACACACACACACACACACACAGTGGTGTAAAGTAACTCATTACATTTCTCAAGTACTGTACTTAAGTACAATTTTGAGGTATTTTTTACTTTACTGGAGTTTTTTTAATTATATCTTTTTACTTCTACCCCATCTCAGAGGCAAATATTGTACTTTTATTCCACTACAATTATTTGAAAACTTTAGTTACTAGTTACTTTGTAGATTTGGATTATTATTACAAAACGCATTGTGAGCTTGTAGATCTGCTATTTTCAAAGGAATTTTATGCCACCACTGCACACACGCACACAGAGAATGAGTCATGGGGATGGAGAATGGAGACAGAGACAGTTGATTGGTATCAGGGTGGTGTGTTGTGTCCTGGCGTCCCAGGCAGAGGGGACGGACATGTCTGGACTTGTTGTCACCATGACTCGGCCGAGACGGAATCTGCTGCTGCTCACAATGTCAGTGTGTCGATGCCTCATCACATCTGAAACATCTCGTCCTCCGCGTCTAATCACATCTGCACAATGAGCTCAGTTCTCCTCGCCAGGGGCAAAAATAAACACGCACTGTTATAGCTGAATTTATACCCCCGCTGTCACGATGCAACGCGTTGTGTGAGCTTGTAGATCGGCTATTTTCGGCGCACGACACCGTTCTACGACAAAGTATAAATCAGACTTTCCTTTAACTCACTCAAACCGGGAACGCATCTGTGTAACCACTTAAACCATAATTTTATACTTTTGCTATTCAAAAATAGCAGATCTACAAGCTCATAGCGCGGCACCGAGTGCCACGCTATGAGGAAAACATATTTTTACTCAAATCTTTGCTTCTGAGGGTCCCTGGAACAAAATATTTTCAGATAACCAAATGCATCAATTTTGGAAGTCCTTGACATGAAAAAGTTAATTTTTCATGACGCCATTAATATAGCAACATGAGAAGACATTTGTAGAATCGGCCTCAGGTCTTAATGGGTTAACCCTGTACAAACGAATAAATTAACTTTTAAGCCTGTGATTCTCAGACCTTTTCATTTCAAGGACCCCCAGTTTGAAATGCATTAGGCCCACGGACCCTCATTTGATTCCTTTTTGTTTGCTTTTCCTTGGGACCGCAATCTAAACTGTAAAAGTCCTGAGTTCCATTAGTATACTAGGCCTCCTCCTGTTTTCCCTAGAGCAGATCTACAAGCCCCCAATTCGTTGTGTTGCAGTGTGTTGTCAGCTTGTAGATCTTGTGAGCTTATAGATCTGCAATTTTCCCCTCTTCTGTTCGCCCCAGAATAGGGACACTAGGTTTGTAAAGCGCTTTGGATAAAGGCACTACTGTACATAAATGCATGAATTACATTTGTGTATTTTTGTAACACCTTTACGCTTGCTGCTTTTAAAAGTTTTTGTTATTGTATAAATAAATAAAATGAAATTAAGTAAAACGAGAAAGATTTCACTTGCAGAGGTGATCATGACATCTTGATCATTCCCACCAAGTTTCATGAAAATACAGCAGTCTGTTCTTGTTATTTTGCTAATGGACAAACAAAATAGGGTTTGTAGATTGGCTATTTTAGCTATTTTTGATTATTGTTTTCTAATTGGTTTATCTTTCAAACTTTTGACCAGGCTGAAAGCAATAAAATAATCTGTATAGTTCAGCTGGTCCGATCACAGCTATTATGGATCTTATTTGTATAACACAAGCATTCATCCGAGCCGTAGGCAGAGGTCAGTCAGTCAGGAGGCCGTGGATGAATTCAAGCAGACAAAGCTACACAGAGCTTTTCAACACAGGCCGTTTTCTTTGATAAATAGAGGAAATGGACATTCCATATAGCTAATCCCCACATGACCGGCTGCCCATGTATCAAGTTAGCAGCCATGCTGTGTGGTGAATGGCCCACATACCTGAGACAGAGAGAGAGGAGAAATGAATGAGGGACACCGTGGGAGAGAGGAGAGAGAGAGAGAGAGAGAGAGAGTAAAAGTGAGAAGAATGTTAGATGGAGAGAGGGAGAGAGAGACCAAGAGAGTGAGAGCGAGAGAGAGAACACAAAAGAGAGAGACTGGGAGAGTGAAAGACAAGCAAGAGAGAGATAGAGAGAGAGAGAGAGAGAGAGAGAGAGAGAGAGAGAGAGAGGCTGAGAGAGTGAACTAGAGCAAGAAACAGACAGAGACCGAGAGAGGACAGGGAGCAATAGAGAGAGAGCAAGGGAGAGAAACAAAGAGAGAGAGCGAGAGACACTGAGATAAAGACAGAGCACACAAGAGAGAGAGAGAGTGAGACAGAATGAGAGTCAGAGAGAGAGAGAGCAAGAGAGAGAAAGAGAGCGAGAGAGAGAGAGAGACAGAGAGATAAATGACAGGAGACACTTTTCCACAGTGAGTCATGGAAAGTGACGGAGAAGTGGGCCGCCCCGCAGTCCCACCCACTTTCCCCGACTCATTACTCAACTTTTATTGAATCTGAAGTGTGCAGAGGAGGGGGGGGGGACCTGTGTTCTCTCACCCCCCACAAACCCCCCCCCCCCCCCTCCAACTTCTCATGCGTCGTTCAATCTGTCCACGGTATGCATGTCACGCTGCAGGAGCTCCGACTCAGACAAGATTCATTTCCTACCTATAATTCCCGTCGGAACACAACACAGAGAGAGAGAGAGGGGGGGGGGGGGGGGGGGGGGGCTCTCCCGTCGGTCGCGTGTTAAACGGCCCGTGTGACCACCCCCCACCCCACCAGCACCACCTTTCTGATTGGATCCAGAAGGGCTAATTTCCAGATTTTTCCAGTTTGGCCTGAAATCTGAAAGGATTTTCAGATTTTGGCTGGAATGGCGTTTCCTCAGTTATAGATAATTGTCTCAAAGCTTAACTTCAGTTCCAGAGACTGTCTGGCACATGTAGCCTACATCCTTTTTATAGCTGCACGGTGCAACAGATCAACGCTGATTCACCCAAACACTGTTGTTCAGAAGAGGACAAAGTACACAGATGTTTTTTACTTAAAGGATGACTTCACCCACTTTCAACCTATCTTCATATAATTGGTCCTCACTAATGCTCATGACAAAAATGGTACTATTTTTTTCTACTCACTCTGTGTCTCAAAGGAGGTCTGTGGACAGTTCAGAAACCGCCTACCAGTGACATCATTAGGCAGTTCGTTATTTCAAATAAGATTTCATTTTTATTTGTGGCTTCCATTATAGCATGCTAAATAGAAAGCCTGCAGTTTCTATTACCTTGGATTCCCCATCGATGATGTCACTGGTAGGCGGGTTTCTGAACTGTCCACAGATATTTGCATGAATCATTTTAAGCCTGGAACCAAGCCATCCAGGCTCCTGGTGAATCATGACCATTAAACATTTGATTCTGTGTCCAAAAATA